>NW_005370683.1:4283679-4313029 GCF_000412655.1 Myotis brandtii
AACTAACTGCTTTTCTCTTGCTGCTTTTAAGATTCTCTCTTTGTCTTTAGTCCTTTGCATTTTAATTATAATGTGTCTTGGTGTGGTCCTCTTTGGGTTCCTCTTGTTTGGGACTCTGTGCTTCTTGGACTTGTAAGTCTATTTCTTTCACCAGGTAGGAGACATTTTCTGTCATTATTTCTTCAAATATGTTTTCAATATCTTGCTATCTCTCTTCTGGCACCCACATAATGTGAATATTGTAGATTTGAAGTTGTCCCAGAGGCTCCTTACATTGTCTTCATAGTTTTGGATTCTTTTTTCTTTTTGCTCTTCTAGTTGGGTGTTTTTTTGCTTCCTCATATTTCAAATCACTGATTTGATTCTCAGAATCATCTACTCCTGTTTATTATTCTTTATTTCAGTCAGTGTATGCTTACTTTCTGACTGGTCCTTTTCCATTTTTTTGGAGGTTTCTAGAAGATTCTTGAGTAACCTTATAACCGTGGTTTTAAACTCTATATCCAATAGTTTGCTTTCTTCTGTTTCCTTCATTTGTGACATGTTTTTTTTTGTCTTCGCATTTTAGCTGCTTCCCTTTGTTTGTTTCTATGTATTGGGTAGAGCTGCTATGTCTCCTTGAGTTGGTAGAGTGGCTTTCTGTAGTAGGTGTTCTATAGGGCCCAGTGGCCAGCCTTCCCAGTCATCTGAGCTGGGAGCTCTAGGTGCGCCCCTTGTGGGCTGTGAGCACAGTCTTGTTGTAGTTGAGCCTTGATTGCTGTTGGTGTCACTGGGAGGAATTGACCTCCAGGCCAATTGGCTGTGAGGACCAGCTGTGAAAACAGTGGAAGAGTTGCTATGCAGGAGACACCCCTATGGAGCAGGACTTGCTTCAGTGGGGCTATGTTGTGCTCACTGACTGCCTCTTGAGTGTGTTGCTTATGGATGTGTAGAGTTGTAATCTGGTATGGTCTGACACTGACTACTGGGTACACTGGCTCTTGGGTCTCTAGGGAGGTGCAAAATCAGCCACTGAGTTTCTTTGAATATATATCCAGAGAGATCTGCAGCTTCTTCCTCTTTGTATCGAGTTTGTAAGTGCCCAGATGAGGCCCAGCTATGAAGCAAGGGAGGCTGGTGCTGGTGTTGGATCTTGGGCCTTTTATTGATAGGTTTAGGGCTCCCTGACTCAGCTGCAGCTTCTTTGAGAGAATTTTAGCTTGAGCAAGGACAGGCCATTCATATGCAAAAGCCACTGCACACAGCTTGGGTGGGTTGCAAATTGGATGGGGCAGGGTCTTAGGGAATCCCCAGGGTGGAGCAAACATAAATGGCTGCCAGTCAGCCATGAGACCTGGAAGGTCCCAGCATAGGAACAATGATCCCTTGCGAGCACCTCCGTCTGGGAAAAAGCCGCCCCCCCGAGTTCCTACCCCGATGCTAGACAATCCAGTTCCTCCTTATATGTGTCTGTGTTCCCCAAAGCCTCGCCCTGGTGCTGGAGCTCAGAGGAAGCAGGACCTTGTAAGTTCAGTTTGTGTGCTAGCCTTTTAAGAGGAACAGCTGGGTCTCCAGCAGCCTCTGTGTCACTGAGCCCCAATCCATACTGGTTTTTACAGCCCGTAGTTACAGGGACTTCTTTTCCCAGCTCTGGGACCCTGGGCTGGGCGTCTGGTATGGGGCTGGGACCCCTTGCTCCTCCAGGTGGCCTCTGCAGAGATGACCTCCCTCCCGATTAAAAAAGCGGCACCCTTGGGTGCCTGACCAGCCCTTTTCACGCCTCCGCACCTCCTACCAGTCTCAGTGTGCTTTCTTCTTTACTTCTCTAGTTGTAGAACTTTCATTTTAGCCATCTTTCCAGAGGTTCTGGATGATGGTTATCCTGTATTTTAGTTGTAATTTCATGTGGTTGTGGGCAGCAGCGAGTACAGGCCTTTACCTATGCCGCCATCTAACACGAAATTTTAAGGGACTCATTAACTTTACTGGGATACTTTCTGAACCTTAGTTCTGTCGTTTAAAAATGAAATAATAATACCTGCCCTCAATTCTACAGTTTTGTGAGGATCACATTTATAAAAGGTTCCTATAAGATAGAAATTTGTACAACACTCCAAGGCATTGTTTTCTTTCTTTTTTGCCTTTTTATTACTTTTCATAACTTTTTCAATTTTGTACTATTATTTGGATACAACTTATAACCAACCAAGTGAAATGGCTAGAGCACTTTTTAAAAAATTGAATTTCTTACTAACTTGAATCTTTACCCCTTTTATTTTTCCTGTACAGAAAGAAAATCAAGCCTGTCAGTTACTCATGTCAATTTTCAGAATTACCCTGTAGGATTAAGGACATGAGACATTGCCGAAGCTTGGGGAGCATGAGTAATTGCAGATGAATGCCAGCTCCTTAGGGGCGTGAAATGCCCAAAGAAAAGTTATGTTGCTCTGTTTCAGTTAGTGGTGCTTGAAACTGGGTGCAGGGGTCCTTGAAGTCTTGCCCACAGACCTGGAGACTACTTTTCTTTCGCCTTTTTCCCACTGAGACAGAGCAGTGTGACCTCTTGCTGCTACACTTTCTCAAAGTGATTGTATTTCACTTCTCTCATAAACACATCTTGTAAAAGAAACAAGGTTGTCTTTTAAACTTTTGTGCTCCTGCTTGACAAGAAAAATAAAACCTAGTCTCCTTTCAGGACCTTTTGGCCTAATGAGAAGTCCATCCTTTTCATTTTTATTAAGAATGCCTTTGTATCAACTTCCCATTCTTCATGGAGAAGTACAATGTATTATATGAAGAAAGGATCAGGATTGATAAAGAGGTCATTTATACTTTTGCTACCTGGGATTCAGAGAGTTTTAACCAGCAGAACCAGCTAAATAGAGAATTTTAAGACCCACAATGTGGAGATACTTGTTACATACAATTTTTAATGCTTGTTTTTTGTTTTTGTTTTTAATTCTATTTGGACATGTACCTGGTTTACATGTCCTTTTGGTCTATTATAACATCCCATATATTTTATGCTTTGCTATACCAGTAGTACAGATATTATTAAATAAGGCCAGGATATATTTTAGTCTTTTAGTCTGAAGTTAAGTTTGGTGCTCAGTGAAATAGGTTCGATTCTCTAGATATGCACTGTCCGAAACAGTAGCTGTTAGCCACATGTCAGTGAGCTACTGAGCACTTGAAATGAACCTAGTATGATTGAGATGTGCTGGAAGTGTGAAATGCACACCAGAATGAGTACAAAGGAAATATGCACAATATTTTAATAATAATTTTTATGTTGATAACATCTTGTGAAATATTTTGGATACATTGGTTAAGTAAAATATATTATTAAAATTTATTTCACTTTTTCTTTAACTTCAAAATATGATTACTGGAACATTTAAAATTGATGTGAGATTCTCATTGTGTTTCTGTTGCACAGTACTGCTCTAAATAGTCTTGATATAGACGTACTATAGCTCCTTATCAAGTTACCTTACCTTACCCTTGATTTGGAGAGCAATTTAAAGAGGTCTGCACTTTATGGAAGCATTGATATTCATGGTCTCACATCTAAAATTTCACTAGAATTACTTAAAGAGTTTGCTCATCTCTTAGAGGTTTCAGTTATAAAAAGTCGATTTGAAATTCACTTTGGATCAGTAAGTTGAGCAGTTCAGCTGTGTGCATATACTAGTAAAGGAGGCTCTTTCTGGAGAGAGGGCACCGTCTTGTGGAACGTACTGAATACAGCAGTTTAGATTTCCGCTGCAGATTTCAAGATCCTGGAACAGGCAAATAATTTATTTCAGATGTTGTGGGGAAAAGCTCAGATTGATGATAAAGATGTTTTATTTCTTTGTGGCATCTTTTTTTAATGCCTGGAGCTCATCTTAATTCTGGGACTTATTTTTCTTAGTTATACAATGCTGAGGTTGAGACAATGTAATAAGAACATTCTGATTTGGAGTGCTTTTTAAAATGATAAAACTCTCATTCATATTTTTGGACTATTTTGTTTTTCCCAAATTCCCAAATGTGGTTTTTGTATTTCATTGTAAAAAAAAAAAGCAGAGTTATATATTTTTGCCTTTTTTCTGTGTAAAACGTGAGGGTGTTTACATTATTAAATCTATACAAGTATAGGTAAGTGGGGAAGAAAATGTATAAACAGTAATATTAAATTTTCTCAAGAATTGGTTTTAGTTATTTCCTAGACATACATTTTAAAAAGAGAAACAATATTGAAAGGGCCTGGTTTATGAATTTCTTGGTTTGTATGTTTCTTCTTGATGTTTTATATGTACATATAAAGATGAATTATTCAAGTCATATCTCATTAACACATTTCATATTCAAATCCTGCCCCAAATAACTGCCACATCACTGAGATTTTTACTTTGAGAGCAGAATAGATTTCTTATGATTTGAATTACATTAAATAGTCCAGCAAAACAATTAAGATATGAGCCAATATCCAGCCAATTGGCTACATGAAGTTCTCCATAGTGTTTATTGCCTTTTCAGGTTTATGTAAAACAGTTATTGTAGAATTTTTGGACCAGTGTCACCCAATAAATTCAATGAAAGAAAAAATTATTTGAATAAATATAAAAGGAAAAAGAGAGAGTAGTTGTAAGCGTGATTATAAGGAAATGGATCAATTGGATTTCCCTTTCATATGGAGACCCTGGCAGCCCATTACTGAAACTGGGCCTGTTTTTATACATATTACCTTCTTTAGGATCCAACAATAATATGAAAAATTATTCTGATTATGAAAACATGACACAAATAACAGGACAAGACCAAAACAAAACAAACAAGGAGTTAGCCAACCAAATCTATCCTAAGGAAGGAATCATAAGAATGGTCTACTCTATTAGCAAAAGAGGCCAAAATTTACAGCAAAGAGCTGAACTAATTGTTTAAACTCATAAAAATATTATGAATGTCTATTACTTATTAATAAAAAGGCTTTCATTAGTTTCTATAGGGGAATGGCTTTTTAGATCATTATTTAATATGAAGTACTACTGTTAATTATTCATTAGATAAATAAACTATCAGTAGGATGAAAAGTTCATTTAAATACATATTCCCAAACGTCAATTTTTAAATTTATAATATTAGTTTTAGTGATAACTATTGCTGTTCTTTCTAGCTTTTCCAGAAATCTGTGCTTGCTTCACAGCCTCCAATAAAGCCATCTGTTGGTAAGAGATCTTGACCCAGTGTCCTCTCTGATAGACAACCATTTTTTGTAGGGAAGTACTCATTCAAGTGGAATCTTCCGAACAGCTGTCTCAACCGTCTCCTATATATCTTGCTCCACTCCTACTGTTTTCGGTTTCCTATCCCATCCCATTTGTGAAAGGAAGGCAGTGGGCCAAAATACACCTCATGGATTCCTAGCAATCACAGTCACTTGAGAGCAGGGTGGCCACATGGCCTCTTTTGGTGTGAACAATTCAGCTTTGTGTGCGTTGGTCCTAGTCAAGGCGGGCTCTGTAAGGACACAGTTTGAGATCAAGGTACCTCATGCCCTTGTAGGCTCCCTGTCAGCACATGAGCTCTTCAAAGAGAATAGGATGAAGCTTCCCGCCTTACCGTTCTTTTGTTCTTGATGGAGAGTTAAAGGCTTCACCTGTTTTCAGTGAGGTTGAATGGCTGCACCTGCTGTCAGTCTCCAAAGCAGGAATCAGGACTACTCTTTGGGACAAGGCTAGAATTTAGTACCCAAGAGGAAGATTTCCTAGGAGAAAATGTTATTTGGTATTTTGTAAACAGTCGTTCCCTAGGGGGAGTAATCATTAATGTAGGCTAAGCATAAATAATGCATAAATAATGTACTGTTCCTCCTGCTGTTTCCTGCAATGTACACAAAACTGATTAAAACAAATTATTGTAGGTTGTGGGAATAGCATCATGAAAAAATTAAGCTGTTGGAAGGCAAACTTTGGTGGCAAACACAGGGACATTTACTTTACAAGAAGCCCAAACCAAATGTTCTTACAAATGTGCAACCAGAATCTGCTTAGGGTTTGGTCTGCTTCGTGACCATGCTTTTCAGCCAGAGCAGAGATGGGGGTCTCAGAACAGGGGCCCCTCCTGTAGAAGAGACAAACACTCTGATGCCAGCAGCTTTAAGGTGCTGCTTCTTACTGCAAGGCCTGGAGGGCAGGAAGGGGCAGAAGTACACTTATTTGGGATCAAATTGAGGGTTGGGTTAGCTTCCATACTCGGGAAAAGACCAATCAATTCAAGGCCAACGGTCATGAGAAGATAGATTCCATGGACTGGGTGTGGAAACAAAGGGGATGTGGAATGAAAGTCTGAACAGATACTTCTCCCAAGAAAACATGCGGATATATGAAAAGATGCTCAACTTCACTAGCTATTAGGGAAATGCAAATAAAAGCAACAATGAGATTCTACCTCAACCTGTTAGAATGGCTACCACGAATAAGACAAATAACAATAAGAGGTTGTGGAGAAAAAGGAGCCCTCATTCACTGCTGGTGGAAATGTAAACTGGTACAGCCACTATGGAAACAGGATGGAGGCTCCTCAAAAATTAAGACTATAGATACCATATGATCCAGCAACCCCTCTTGTGGGTATCTACCCAAAAAACTTGAAAGCATTTTTTTGCAAGGATATATGCACCCCTATGTTCACGACAGCATTATTCACGATGGCCAACACATGGAAACAACAAAAGTGTCTTTTAATAGATGATTGGGTAAAGAAGAAGTGGTACATAATGACAATGGAATACTACTCAGCCATTAGAAAAGATGAAATACTGCCATTTTCAACAACATGGATGGATCTTGCGAATATCATGCTAAGTGAAATAAGTCAGACAGAAGAATTCAAGAACCATATGATTTCACTCATATGTGAGAGTAAACTGAAAGCAACAAATGAACAAACAAGACAAACAAACATTGATGTGAAAGAGAAATATTGATCGGTTGCCTCCTGCATGCATCCTGGCTGGGGACCAAATCAGAACGTGGGAATGTACCCTGACCAGGAATTGAACCGGCAACCTTTTGTTGTATGGGACAACACTCAACCAACTGAGCACTGGCCAGGCCTCTAGTTTTCTTAATATGATCTCTCTTCTTTCCTTATCATTTGTTGAGTACTTGTTGAGTGCATACCATATGTTAGGTACTTGGAATGTGCCAGTGAACAAAACACACAAAGTCCCTGCCCTCATTGAGTTTAAAGAATAACTTACATTTATATTTTTGATCCCGTTTCCATTATTAAGTCCATCCCTTACTCTTTCCTTTGGGAAATACTTAGTGAATATTTACGCTTTCTACCTGCTTTCTAAAACTGTATTGATATCCACTTACTTTAATTGTATCATAATCAAGCTACCCTAAAGCCACCGTACTATCTTGTTTCCTCCATTGTCCAAGAGTAGTCTATATTTAGTGTTTCATCTTTCTTAGTTCTCCTCCAATCCTTAACCTCTTGTAACCCAGGTTCTTACCTTAAATTTGGCAAAATTTCCCTTGGGAAAATACAACCACAGGTTTATCTCTTTTTGCTTCCACTGCTACCACCCTACCTTTCTCTTGGACGCTTGGATTAGCCTCTTTTCTAACTGGCCATTTTGGCAATAATTACTTCAGTCTTCAAATTCACCTTAGAAGATTCTGGCAAGCCCAGTGGGGTAGCTCAGTGGTTGAGCATCGACCTATGAACCAGGAGGTCATAGTTTGATTCCTGGCCAGGGCACATGTCAGGGTTGCAGGCTCAATCCCCAGTGGAGGGTATGCAGGAGGCAGCCAATCAATGATTCTCTCTTATCATTGATGTTTCTATCTCTCTCTCCCTCCCCCTTCCTTTCTCTGAAATCAATAAAAACATATTTAAAAAAAGATGCTGGCAAAATAATTCATGTTGGGAGGTACCCAAGACCAACCCCAGTTTTGATGATTCCCTGGGAGGACTCCCAGGCCACAGCATATAATAGTACTCAAAGGATGTGATTTGTTATGGTGAAAGGATACAAAGCAAAATCAACAAAAGAAAAAATACACCAGACAAAATCCTGGGGAAACCAGGCACAAGCTTCCAGAGTCCTTTCCCAGCAAAGCCACACAGGACACACTTATTTCCTCCCACAAGGAGTTATGACAACATGTGTAAATTACTGCCAACCAGAGAAGTTCGTTCGAGACTCAGTACCCAGAGTTTTTATTAGAGGCTGGTCACATAGGCATCCTCTGCCTGGCACATACCTAAATTCCAGACTCCCAAAAGGAAAGCAGTAGTTCAGCCTAAGCCTATTATTTATACAGTTTAGGCACAGCAAGGCAACCTTATTTGTTACAGAATGATGGATACCCTTTCAAAATTCAAATTCCCACATGCCATCCACGGGCTAATTCTTCAGGCCTTTCTAAGGGCAGCAGTTCAGGCCTGCTATGCTCTTTTCTATACATTCCTCCTCAAGTGTCGTCTGACAGTCATTCATTGTTGAAATATTTTTTGAACATCCACTATGCATTGGGCTCTGTAGTAGGTACTGGAGATACAATGGTGAACAAAATAGAAATCTCTGTCTTGTGTTGCTTTTGATCTAGAATGGGAAATAAATAGTATGTACTACAGTGTCAGGAGGTAATCAAGGTTATAAAATAAAATAAAGTAGTTTAATGAGATAAAGAGCACCAGGAAGGGGTGGGCACTGTTTTAGATGGGTCAGCAGGGAAAGGCTGTCTGAAGAGGTGAGATGTTACTAGACACTTAAAAGAGTATCCAGGCAGAGGGAAGAGCAAGTGAAAGGCCCAGAGATGAAATGAGCTTGGTGTTCCAGAGACAGCAAGCAGATTATAGATAGAGTGGAATGTGGAAGGAGAGGAATTTGGAGAAATAGTTAGAAACTAGATTATGTGGGCTCCTTCTGTATACCATAGTAAGGACTTTGACTTTTATTCTTAGTATAATATAAATTTCTCGAAGTGCTTTGAACAAGGAGTTACATTATCCAATTTATGTTTTTAAAATCATCGTATTAAGTGTTGTATCAAAAACTGGGTTAGAGGGCAAGAATTGAAGGAATGAGACAGATCCAGGTCTGTTCTAGAAGTCAGGTCACCCTGGGGGCTTGGACTAGGGTAAGAGCAGTGGAGAGATGAGATTAGGACACTTCACTCATACAGAGAGAGTGCGGGGAGGCTTCTTGCCAAGAGAATGATATGGACTTGCCAGGAGGAAAGGAATTAATGGCAGCCCTCTTGGAGACAGCCTTCACACCATAGCGCTCATTCAAATTTCTATTTTCAGTGTTCATTGGTATTATATGTATTTGTCTAGATGTCTCATATCCCTTATTATATTGTAAATTCTTTGTGGGAGGGAATGGTGGCTGCTTCGTCTTTGTATTCCTAGTGTCTAATCTGTACATCACAGATTTTCAATGCCCATTTCTTGAATAGAATTTTCTTGGAAATATTCTTAGAAAATATGTGCCAGATTGAAAAAAAAAATAACCCAGTTCAGCAAATAATTATTGAATATCTACTAAATTTAATGGGTTGGTTAATTATAGGTATTGAATATTTTTACATTTGAAGAGTTTTACATTTTTCAGATGAAGTCATTAAATATTTACTTGGCAAAGTTCTCTGATGTGTGCTGTGGGGGATACAAAGATTACTAGCACCATCTTCAACGTACATTATAAAATCTGAACCTCACAACTGTCCAAGGTGTGTGAGGAGAATTTGCCAGCCTCATATTACAAATGAGAAATAGTCAAGGGAATTTATGGCAGATCTGGGCCTATACATTAGTTTCTTTATGTCCAGGGCAGTGACCTTTCCAACACCATGTTTAGGATTAATGCTTAGTTTACATTCAAGGCCCTTCATAATATGGCCATAAACTTACCCTCCCATTTATACCTCTCACTACTCTTCAAGTACTGGATATTCTTGTTTTATGAACAGGCCCAAAATGTTCCCTTTGCTGATGGTTCCCTTTCTTTTCACCTTATTTATTTTTACTTATTAATATGAAAATAGTAATATTAATTGTGGCACTACCCTGTGAGATACTATACTAGGCATTAAAGATGCAAAGGTGAGTGGGAAATATTCCTTTCCCTTAAGGGGCTCTCAGCCTAGTGGTAGAGACTATTTCCTAAGTAGGGCCTTATCCCTATCCCTCTTCCTTTTCCCAGCTCTGGTTGAAATCCTATTATATGTTTTTCAGAGGTCAGCAAAAATATTACCTCATCCATTTTTATTTCCTCTTGTCATCTTAAAACTTTTATATGGCAGTTACCATATTGTTCATAGTTTGTAATTGTATGGTTGTCTTCAACTTCTTTGAGTCTCCTACTCTACTGACATTCAGGAAGAAGTAAACTTTGGGTTCAGTTTATAGTACCTACTATGGTATAGGCACCCACATGCTTTGGAACACTAATTAAATTGTAACAGCTACTTCTAGGTTGCCTGAAAATAAACCCTCTTAAACATCCTTTTTGAATTCTGCCTAAGTCAATGGCCTCTGCTGAATGAATGCCTTAGCAACTATGATTATATCAGGTGATTTTGCCTTGCTGCAGTTCTTTGGGCTAGGAGAGTGGTATGATCCAAGGCTGGTGAACTCATTAGCTGCATGAGTTCACCATAGGCCATCTCCAAGAGGGCTGACATTAATTCCTTTCCTCCTGGCAAGTCCATTAGCTTCCATTAATTATTTTCTTCTAATGAGTTTGTTAGACCAAGATGTTTCAGTTTCTGGTAGATGTTCACCCTATAATTTAATGTTTTTGAGTCAAGCAACTGTATCAGTCTGTGTACAAGGAGAGGAACCTACTCAAAAGAAAAATTGGAGACTGAGAAGGTGGCTTTGGTCCTAGTTGCTTCCCAGTTCAACTTCATATAAGACTGAATTTTGCTTTGGTTTCTTTATGAGATTGCCTCTCAGATTATTAAAAAAAAATCCTCCTTCACTTAAGTATTCCTTTTACAACCCCAAATGCTTTGACCAAAACATTACCAGATTCAATCATTTCTCAGTCCACATCTTCCTCTCTTAATTTCTTACTGCACATTTATATTGTTTCCTAGAACTGCATTCTCAAAATGTTTGTTTCCCTTGGCTTTTAAGATATTGATGATTCCAATTCCTCTCTTACCTGACAGCTACTTTTGTGCTTGCCGTTCTGTTTATCCTTCGAAATATGGGCGTTGCCCAAGGTTTTGCTCTTGGCCTTCATTTCCTTTGTACATATTTTATGTCTTCTTGTTCTTATCTATTCCCATGATGTCACCTGTCATCTCTGTGAAGGTGACCATTAAATATATTTCTCTCTCTCTCTCTTGCACACATACACACACACACACATACATACCTCTTTATAGTTTTGACTTCTCCCCTAAATTCTACTGTTTGCTTATTGACATCTGAAACTTC
This sequence comes from Myotis brandtii, assembly GCF_000412655.1. Classification (NCBI taxonomy): domain Eukaryota; kingdom Metazoa; phylum Chordata; class Mammalia; order Chiroptera; family Vespertilionidae; genus Myotis; species Myotis brandtii. The sequence continues at coordinate 4,295,113 of NW_005370683.1, forward strand.
ACAAGTCAAAACAGAATTCTTTATTATTCCCTCCAGATGAGTTCATATAGCTACTGGATAATTTTTGAAGTACTTTTTCATCTTGATCTAATGAGTCCGAGTCCTTATGACATTATATTTTCTGTCAATGGTATTATTCCTCTCTTGGTAATATAGCTGTAATGTTTTTATACTCTTCCGGGTCTTTTCAGTATCAATCTAGACTTTTAGACTATATTACTATTAATAATCTTACCTAATAATAGACAAACATGAAAATTGACCGTACCTTCGCTACGCTAACCAGCCAATCAGGAGAGTATGCAAGTTAACCCAACAAAGATGGCGGTTAATTTGCATACGTAGGCGCCAAGTGGCGGAGCAAAGCTGGATGGCCCCGGGGCCGGAGCAGCAAAGCCAGATGGTTCTGGGGCCGGCTCCGGCCAGAGCCCGGCCAGAGTGCAGGCCTGGGTCCCGGGTGCCAGAGGCAAACCAGTGGCAGCAGCCAAGGGAAGGGAAGGCCTATTGCACGAATCTCTTCATGCAACAGGCCTCTAGTGATTAATAATAGACCTTATCTGGGTAATGATTAGTAATAGTAGACCTTACTTAAACCCCCATTTCTAGACCCAGCCTAGTCTGGCTGTGGGATGAGAGATTGTTTTCATCTCATCTGTGATCCATTTAGATATCTAGGATGCAGAAAATAGTGACTCCAGAGTCCCAGGAGTGAATTGATCTTCTTGACCTAATAGAATGTCCCCTAAAAGGTTTTCTATGGGTGAGAGCACCATGTGATGTTGGTGTTGAATAACTTACTTCATAGTGTACAGCACAGTAGTTAGTTGTACTTTAACAGAGTGCTTCTCTTGCATAACACTTTTCTTGAAATTCAACTCCTGAACTGATTTGTTAGCATTTGCAATAGAACCAGAGTGTCTGAGAGAAGAAAGTAGGATTGGCTTTAAGACAAAAGTGGCCTTATAAGTAGTTGGAAAAGTAACTGATCTGACTAATTTGAGAGCTTCCAGATTCTTACTACAGCCAAAGAAGACAGCTGTCATCTTCCACTTGCTATGGAGCAGCTGTCAGTCAATGGGCATCTATAGAAGTAACATGCAGGTAACAGGCATTATGACAAGATCAAAAAGATCTTGAGAATAAAGCCCCTGCCCTTTCATAAGAATCTTTCAGACTATTGAGAAATCAATACAAATTCTAATTCAACCATGGGAGAACAGCTGATGTTTATGCTCTTCTGTTTAGACTCATATTGCTTGACGTCTGGTCCTGAATATGTTTGATTAGGAAACCTAAAATATTTCCCTGAGCCCCAGTTGAAGGCATACTAATAAGCAATGGGCTTTATAAGGCATGAAGTAAAAGTTGGATTGTATAGAGTACAGTTTACTGAATATCTTTACTGATGGGTCCTCTGTCTAGACCAGTGGTCGGCAAACCCTCTTCCACAAAATACTGACTTCTGCGCATGGGCCACGAAGTTTAAATCGCACTGTACATGCACGCCCGCATGTGGTATTTTGTGGAAGAGCCACACTCAAGGGGCCAAAGAGCCACATGTGGCTTTCGAGCCACAGTTTGCCGACCACTGGTCTAGACCATTGTAGCAATTTATGTTCATAACTTGTGAAGGAGTCCAGTCTGTTTCTTACTGACAAAAAAGATACACTTATTTTCAGTATATATTGTTACCTTTTATTGGGTGCAGTATAAAACATTGGTAGTCCATCTATGCATTTTGAAGTAGCAATACTAAGCAGCCACATTTCTTGATCATTCGGGAAAAATAGGAATTTGCCACATTGTGAATTTGCCATATTGAAATCATATGGGAAATTGTACTTTGTTTTCTTAAAAAGCCAAGTCAGTTAATAAAAGACTTTGGAAATTCATTTTAGATGTATTTTTCCAACTTTTGAATTCTTTCTGAAGAGAGAATGTACAAAAATCACTAATTTTCCTCACAGTGTAAGGTACTTTACATGCATTCTCTTTAAAAGTTTTATTTTTTATTGATTTAAGAGAGAGGGAGGGAGGGAGAGAGAGAGAGAGAGAGAGAGAGAGAGAGAGACATACATTGATTTGTTGTTTCATTTATTTATGCATTTGTTGGTTTCTTCTTGTAATTGCCCTGACCGGAAATTGAACCCTCAACCTTGGCATATCCAGATGATACGCCAACCAGCTGAGCTACCTGGCTAGGTTCTGCATTTTCTTTAATTGTCCTATCTTGAATTAGAAGAATCTTTAGACCTAAGTGGCATATTAGAAATAAAATGAGATTCAGAGATAGTCAGAGATGGATTTGCCACTACATAGGTCTGTGACCTTGTACAAACTACTTTTCTTATCTCTGAAGAGGTTTATCATGGGATTCATATATACTCATTTAATTCTCACATGCATATTAATAGGTATAGTAAAGCTGGTCAAAATTGGTAGCATTCAGCAAGTGTTTATACTAATCCTTTCCTATTGAACTGACTGGGTAAGAATGGAAGGTGAGTTTTTATTTTGAAATTTGGAGCCCACCTACATTGTCCTTAATCTATTCTCCAAGTGACAACTGGAGTTTGCTTCAGCATACTGCATTTGAATAGGGTACTTAGATATAATGGATTTGGTGTGCTTGTTTGCTTGCTTTTTCCTTAATGTCTTAGAGATATTCTGGGACTGTGTTCTGATTATAGGACAGCTACCACATACAGGTAGATTAAGACGTTGGAGCATTGAGCATAACTCTTTTGGGAAATCATCTCTATTAATTTTTTAAGGCTCTAAAAAGAGAAATCCATTAGATCTTTTATTATACTTAAAGATACTCTCCGGTTTTTAAACTATTTTACATTCTTGCTAATTCTTTCCCTTTTTGTTCAGGTTATTTTTAAAAGCAATGCTTGCTTAGTATAGGATATTTGGAAACTATACAACCAAATGAAAGAGATAGAGATAGAGATATAAAGAGAAAGCCATGAAAAAGAAAATTAAAATCACCTGCTGTTCCACTACTCTTGACTAACCAGAATATAATTTTGTTTCTGGATTTTTCCATTTCATTAAGTATATGACAATGTAATAATTTTTAAAGACTATATGGTTTCCTACCAGATATACTGTGATGATAATGATGTCATATTATAGAGAGAAATGGTAATGTTAACATTTCATGACCTATAAGAATTAATATTACCCAACCTACATAAGTTTATAAATCTATCAAAAATCCTTTTTGATCAATTATGTATTCCATTGGTGAATTTATAACTTGAGACAGAGTCAGGCCTGACAATGTTTATTACTCCATTGGAACAGAGGAGGTTTAGGAGATCTAAGTTGGAACTAGACATGCCCTTTAATATAGGAGATTGGGGATGAGATGGGATGGGGTGGGGGACTAGGACATAACTACAGACATTGGGTGGAAAAACACACCCAGGAAGGTACTTTGTGGCATACAGAGAGCAGATGTTATGTTTTAATCAGGACAGAGAAATAGGCACTGAGGGAAGTGAGCAAGGGACCCAGGTCCCATACCTACAGGATCAATGGGACTTGGTTTCAGGAACAAGGCAGAAGCCTCATTGTTAAACCTTTGCCAAGGGATCAGTTATCAGAGTTGGATTAACAGCAAGGTTGACTTGATATCTAGTGCTCTATATTGAGCTAAAGTTCCCTTCTCATGAGAAAGCTATTGGTCCAAAGCCTGAGATAAGGTTGAGCATCCAGGAGAGATTAAGTGGCTTCCACTGTGGAGAGAGAAGGCATGGGGGTAGGAGGGGATTGGAACCAGACAGACCACAGTAGGATCACCCAAAGGTGACTATCAATGTTTTAGAAGTTGGAGGAGTATATGGTAACTCTGATAGGTCAGTCCTAGATTTAGTGCTACTTAACACTTGCATTACATTGGTAAATCAGAGAATAAGCCATTAATTACTCAAATGACATTAATAAAAACATAGTAGCTTGCACTTTGGGAAAGAAAATTTCAACATTACCTTGAAAAACTGGACAGATGATTAAAACCCAGCAGTCCCTTTGCAAGGACAAATGCACAACAGTACCTTTAAATAGAAAAGCAAATGCTACCAATACATTATTTCCACTCAATTACAGACTAAAGTTTTATAGACCTTTATTTTCTGGTTGACCTTTTCTGGAAAACTGGTATTGATGGATCATTTAAACTGTAACATTAGTAACTTAATTCTTGCCAGTTTTAAAGTCTTCTGAAATTTACTTGATTTTGTAGAGTCCAGTTACATTTAGAACAAGAATAAAATATTTATTAGACCTCTCTTGGTGCTACTTGGCAGGTACTTTTCAGAGTAAGTATTGTATTTTTTTTCCTTTTTTTTTTTTTTTGGCTGCAAGTCAAGGAAAGTGGATACCATGAAATTATGAAAAGAAAAAATCTGGTTTCTCTGGTGCTGGATGGGAAAAGGTCACTAAACACTACTAATTACTGCTTTGGCTGGTGCTGTAATAAGAACTTTTTAAAGAAATCGAGTGTTGAGGACATGAGGTCAATTGAGTACAAGAGGGAGTTATTGAATACAGAATGGAGGAAAATACAAATTAGCTGAGTAGCAATTGGAACGAGTTATCGCGATTTTTAAAAATGGGAATAATGGTGCAGTAGAAACATTTCGTTTTCACTTAAAATTATTATAATAGTTGAAAGATAGAATCCACTGAAGTTGGCTAGTGCCTTTTAAAAGACCAGGGGAAGAGGTTAATGATAAGGGAACACGTATAGTCTGAGATGTGGGCTTTTGGGAAGCCCTGACATTAGAGAAAATTTAAAAATGTCTGACATAACTGCATTTTTTAAAAAGTTTCTGCCAGTGAGCTCTTTTTCCTGGAGATTATGCAACCCAAGCAACACTCCTTATCTGGCAGCTCAGCTCGGCCTGGGCCCTTTATATGCCTAGCACGGTTATCTGGTTATCTGACCTCTTGGAACAGGAATCCTGTCCTTTCTAATTTTCCTACCACCAAGAGTGGTTGAGCAAGTGTTTAATTCTGCCTCAATGACTTCTTTATGTACTCAAATGCCATCACTCTGGTATCTTAACTTTTTCTTCTCCAAAATGAAAACAAAGCCCAATTCTTTAACTTTCGTCACTATCATATTTGGTGATAATGCGTTCACAAAGCGTGTTCTATCCAAGTGAATGAGTGTGCAGTCACTTTGCCAGATAGTATAATTTAGGAAAAAGAAGCATTTTGATTTTTCTAAGATCAGTTGGCCTGAGCTACTTGGCATCTTCACAGATGAAAAAGAATGATTTTTGAAAATCTTTTCAAAATCATGAGATAAAACTAGGTTCTGTAGAGAGTTCACAAAAATAAATTTTACTTCCTCAACTTTTTACTTTTAAAATCCTTTATGACATGAGTGTTTTACATTTATCTTCATCTTTCAAATGGCAATTTCTTACTATACCCTGAATTTACTTGCAACCATTTTATAATGTAAGCAGTTCCTTTCATATGTGAGTGAAACAAACATTGAAATTAGTGGAGAACAATTCACAACTAGACAGACAAGGTGTTATTCTGTTTCTAAATCCAAATGGCAGAACAGACTGTTTGAACCGGAGGGCTCTGTTGACATAGATTTGATCTTTGAGTTGCCACTGAGTGTCCACGATGAAGAGAAAAATGTTCACCCCGTCCAGGAAAATGTTTACATTTCAGTTCAATCTGCACCTGTTAAGCTGTGCTTTAGGCCTGAAAATTACAAGAGGGTATTAAACAGCCTAGATGTTAACATTGATTCTGATACCGCCATTTCTCGAGTCCTCTCTATGCCCGTTCACAGGGAGGCCTTTCCTCCTATGTCCCAGCCAGCTCTTTTGTATCAGTTGGTCATTTATCACCTCCAGATAAGTGCCTGGCTTCCATCGCTGATCTTCTCCCCATCTGAAGGAGAAAACAGTAAAACAACTGTTCCAAATGGCATTTGCTTCGACATTTGCATATCAAAAGGCCTGCTTTTAATGTGTGTGTGTGTGTGTGTGTGTGTGTGTGTGTGTGTGTGTGTGTCTCCCTTCTCTCAAAATTTCTGGTCCCCTCTTTTGCAGAGAAATCTTTGGAAAGGTGGCTTCAATTGAAAGGCTTCAGATGAGTTTCTTAGGACTCAAGCTAAACACTTGAAGATTCCTTGTTCATTCTCTTTTTAGGCACATGATGGGAGGATTCCTGTAGGGGAATGGGGAACAGAAGGTAATTTTCCTTCTCCTCCTGGCAAACCCCATGGATCAAGACTTTCTTCCAGAATGTTTCTCCTGTTACATTACATTAACTATTGATCAATTCACATATACTTTTTATTTATTATTATTTTTTAAATATATTTTTATTGATCTCAGAGAGGAAGGGAGGAGATAGAAACATCAATGATGAGAGAGAATCATTGATCAGCTGCCTGCAGGCCCCACACTGGAGACCAATCCTGTAACCCCGGCATGTGCCCTTACCGGGAATCGAACTGTGACCTTCTGGTTCATAGGTCGATGCTCAACCACTGAGCTATAGCAGCCGGGCCACATATACTTTTTTAGACTACATATAATTTTTCATTCTGTTTCATTTGTGTGTGTATATGTGTGTGTGTGTGTGTGTGTGTGTGTGTGTGTGTGTGTATGTGTGTGTGTGTAAATGATAATGTCAGAAAAAAGGTATTTCTGGGCCCTTTGATTTGTAGCATAAGTGTGTTAGGAATAACCTGAAGTGTTCAAATTAGAGAAGGATGAAAGTTACTTAAGAAAGTAAGTTAGGCCTGGAACAAGAACTTTCCCCATGATCTCCTGGCCCTGCTTCTGGTATAGCCTATACTTTATAGAGAAGGGAGTAAACTCAGCTCAGCCTGTTGACAATCTTATTTTTCATTGCCTCCATGTTAACTTATGATTTTATATTCCCAAATCCCCCAATATCTTTCCATTGCTTTTGTTTAGATTAGTTGACTGAGTATAGTTAAAATCATTTATTTTCTTAGAATCATCAAACATATAATATCCTTAACTGTTTACTTCTTTATTTCTGCTTTGGTTCCAATGATTCTGTTTACTCTCACCATATATCTACCAGCATGCTAAACATTACATTGTATTTTGCCATTAATAGTTTTCTACTCAAACATAATTTTCTCCGCAGCATACTTTTTATTTCTATTTTACTTTTTAAATTTTAATGTGTATTCAAAGTTGAGCAATACATATTAGATGAATTGAATTATTAAACAATGATGGTAGAATGGAAGCTCCATGAATGCAGGGATTTTTGTCTGTATTCTCAGCACTTACAAGAGTGCCCAATACATGGCAGGCACTCAAATATTTGTTCAGTGAAATGATGAGATGTGATCTTTTCCCTCTCTTGGTTAATATTATCCTTACGGCACTGATATTTTTATTGGTGCTTTTCCATATGTTTTTCAATTATAACATAGCCTTTAATCTACTTCATGTCCTTCAAGAAAATTAGTCTCATTACTTACATTTACATTCATTTCAACCAAAAAACCCAATAAAAGTTCACCATTTAAGCATCTACCTATCATATTATCTTACCACTAGTGACCAGGTGCACGGATTTGTGCACATAGAAAGGAAATTAATTAGAAGGTGGCCAGTGGGGCAGGACTGGGTGAGATGGGCTGGAAATGCCCTGTTGCCAACCTCTTGCGGTCCCTCCCCGCTGGCTGCACCTGGATGGCACCATGGCTCAAGGGGCATCTGCGGAGTGAACAGAGTCCCTCCGGCAGGTGGGGTCCCTTGGCCTGGCGTGCAGGGATTGGGCAGAAACCGGCTCTCCAACATCACCCCAGGGGTCCCAGAGTGCGAGAGGGCACCCTGCAAAGTTGCTGTTGTACAGGGTGTGGAACGCAAACGCAAGTGTGCAGTAAACCAGATTCGGGGCCGACAGTGCCTCACCAACAACATAACCCACGGCCGAAGATGGAATTGTGTGGCCCTGCAAGGAATCGGGCTCCCTCCTCTTTAGTTTCAGGGTGCATCACCTGAGAACCGCCACTGCCAAGTCACTGCAGCTCGGCAGTTCCTGTGTTGAGCGTCTGCCCCCTGGTGGTCAGTGTGCATCATAGCGACTGGTCGGACAGAGGGAGAGACACTAGGCATATTAGCCTTTTATATATAGAGATGGTTTTAACAACATTAAAAATCAGAGCCCTTCTCCAAGGAAAACCTGTCATCATTGAGATTTTTCACAAAAGTTGTCTTGGACTTTGAAACAGTTCAAGGGAAAAGTTCAAAAAATGTTTTGAGCAACTGGAAATATATTGAGAACTGGAATACATTTTATAAGCCCAAAGTTAATGGTTCTTAACCTCATTGGGGCCACCAATCCTTTTGAAAATTTGTTATCTGTCAGATATCTGACCCTGTCAAGTACACATACCAACATATAATACATTGCATTTACTTTAAGAGGTTTATAGGCCTCTGAAAGCTCATTTGTGAACTGTCTGTGGGTGCTCAGACTCTGGTTAGGAAACCTAATGTTAAAGACATACCTACTAAACTCTAAATCCTTGAGCTCAGTGTCCAGATCTGATTCACCCTTCATCACAGGAAAGTTCCTTATGTTTAATAAATATTGATTGAGTGAAACAATGTCTCAAGAGAAGGCTTTGGCTAAATTCAATTAATTAAATGCAAGCCTTGATCCTATAGCCCAATGTATAACTGATATGTGGGGAAGTGGGGGCATGGAGAGGGTTAGAGAGAGGACAGGTATGGAAGGCTTGGTGCTAGCAACATTATTTTTTAAAAAAATATTTTCTTATTGATTTTAGAGAGGAAGAGAGAGAGAGAGAGATCAATTATGAGAGAGAATAATTGATTGGCTGCCTCCTGTATGCCCCCCGCCCCCCTGGGGATTAAGCCCACAATTTGGGCATGTGCCATGACCTGGATTCGAACCGTGACCTCCTGGTTCAATTCTGAGCCACATCAGCCAGGCAATGACATTATTTATGGAGAACAAAACTGAGTTCCTAAGCTTGCTCTGATTCTGCTTTGGTTTTGTTCCTCTTCTTCTCCATCCGTACTTATCCCCTTCTCATACCTGCAGGTGTTTTAAGAATCTTAGTGCTAATGAATACTCCTTATTCTTCCTCTAGATTGTGATCCCATTTTATTTTTCTTTATCCTGGCTCCACATCTGATGTGGTGGTTGAAATGAACAAATTCATTTTACTAATTAATGTGGAGCTCCTACCATGTGCCAAGCACTGTGTTAGGTGTTCAATGAAGAACAAAAAAGACACAGTCCACAGTCCCTTGGAACTGCTAGCCTCTGGTTGAATGCATGATAGAGAGGGTATGGAAGAAATATATGGGGAATAATGGGTTACTTTCACAGTCTCCAACTGATAAATCTGGGTTATATAAGAATAATGCTGAGATTGATGAAATTGGACAGTAACACAGTAATAGTGGCTCCTCTGTGTTCTCTCGCTCATTCATGCAATCAATTCAATTCTAGATTGAGGAGTTGTCTAAAATTCCATTTGGGTATATGAAAATTTGGGGATCAAAGGGAGAGGAAGCTGGCAGCTTCAAATGTAGGGATTTGATCACATTTGGCTATGTTCATAATGAAACAGTTAGGAATCACTCTATAATAGTGTAAATTCAGCCTCCCCTCCAGCAAATTTAATTAAAGCTAATTATATATAGATCTACATATCAGAAAGTTTAGTATCTCCTTCCTGGAATTCCCTTCTCCTCTTAATCTGCCCAAGAACCCCAGCAGCTTGTACTCTAAAAAAGATGGCTGGTTGATTTCTACCCCCAAGGGAAAAACACTGATGTTTGACGTGTTACTGATACTTCTTCTTCACTTTTACACACTGTTAGTATAACGATGGTCCCTTCCAGGCCTACAAAAGTCCCTGTTCTGCTCTCCAGATCCAGGTCCTACCCATAGTCTTCTGAGGGACTTTTGACCTACCCCTCAGTGACATCTACAAAAGGTGCTCCACACTTAGACTCCCCTTCAGTTAATGGTCCCAGGGCCAGCCATTGTCCCCTAGGGTCCAAGCACTGTGCCCAGTGGCTGGAAATGGAGGATAGACCAAAATCTGCCCTCTCCAATGGACCCTGGGAATGAGCTTAGTTCACTGCCTTGTCTCAAGGTAACTTTATTTCTAGAGCTTCATTACCTTCCTTTGCCACTTGACCTTGTCTAGTCTGCCTGATAAATCTCCCTAACTTCAAGTCTTTGTGCTCCTTAATGCAAATGGCTCTGCATCCCTATCAGAGACCAGCCCTGCATAGCTAAACACTCCTGCTTCGCCACACAGGGATTTTTGTACCTTAGTCCCAGGATAATAGCTATCTACCAGCCCTAGAAGTGCCTAATTTAGAGGACCTCCCAAGTAAGGCCTAAGAGAACAGAGGTTTGCATCCATTATGAAGGAAAGGAGGAAGGAAAAAGAAAGGAAAGGAAATAAAAGAGGGGAAAAATCCAGCAGTGTTTATTGAGCACACAGCCCTCATATAGAGAGCAAGGTGAGGATGGGAAAGACTTTCTAATGGGAAGATATGACCACATTTCACTGTTGCTACTGAAGACTTTTATCACTCCACTCCCCACCCATTCCCCACAGCATTACTCTCCTATTTGATCTAGAATAAGAACTGCTGTGGCCATTATTATAGGTAAATAGTGCCAGGAAAAGGGTGAAGACTGGGTTAAAAAGAGCGGGGGGAGGGAGGGAGGGAGGAGGATGAATTCATAGTCACTAACTCCTCCTCCTCTCCCCAGCTATATTCTGGGGCAATTTGATACTGCTGGTCTCTGGCTATCAGAAGAGGGAAAGCATGGAGGGGAACAGTACAGGGGAACTGGAATGGAGAGAGGAGGGGATTCCCTGTTTGCTCTTCACAGCCCAATATTTTCAGTGACTTAATGCCAACCATGCTAATCTCTTTGTTTTCTTAAAAATATTGCCTAAATTATTAAGCTGAAACAAGAACATTGTGTAGAATTTAGAAAATGTATCAAGGTTCAAAGAAGAAAAATTATCTTGCAATCTCACCATCTAGAGACCACTACTGCCAGTATTTTGACATGTTTTCTTAGGAATATATATTCATAAAACATGAGCTTATACTGTGTATTCAGTATTTATTATAAGTCCACACCTTTCAGATCATTAAATATCACTTGTAACTACATCTTAATGGCTGCATGATTCTTTCACCTTAATGTACCCTGCATGATATTTGGTTGAACATTTAAGATGTTCATAGCTGCCTTTATTTTACTATTTATATCACTCCAATGTGAACATCTTGGTCCATAAAGGTTTCTACATTGTCAGAAGACAATGAAGTGTTGTTGCATTACTGCTGCTGGAATATGCAACTGCTAGGTCCTCATGGTGCTTTCTCTTCAGCTTCTGGGACTAAAAAACCTGAAGTCATTGTTTGTAGTTTTTCTACCCCATCACAGGACTCATCTCTCCCAAGGGTTAAAGGGGCGAAACCCTTACCAGGTGGATATAATGGACAGCACCTCTGGCTCTTTTTGACTTCCTGTTGCTTGAAGTAGATGGAGGCTTCTTCTCTGAAATTACAATCTCAGTGTACATATTACGTTTGCTGGTCTTCTCAGTGTTCCATTCTTCTTTCCTGTACAATTAGATTTGTGTTTGAGTCACAACCTCCTAGAGCAGGGGTGGGCAACCCCTGGCACACGTGCCAAACATGGCATGCCAGTAACTTTTGCTGGCACGCGAAACCCTCTCTTATTATCTTCCATTTACAATTTTTTTCTTAATATTGACTTTTTTATTTTTCAGATAAATTCAGTGTAGGTGCATCTTGGATAAATAAATAATTTTACATAATAAGTTATCTTAAAGACCATAGACATGGATTGACGAGAGAGGGGAAGAGCAATTTCTATGCCTCTGCCTTAACTCTCCCTGCCTTCCTAGATCCGACCAGTGTTTTGGTTTCATCCACATACGCTTGTGAATCTTTGTTCTCAGTGATGAATTTTGTTAAGTCTCATAATTGGAGTAGCCTGAGGGATGAAAGTAGTAGCTCGTTCATATCTCTGAAGGTCACGAAATATACACCTGATGTAAAATCTCTGTCATCAGTGATGCAGCAGTAAAAGTCCCACTGATAATATAGAATGGAGTCATAAAGTTTTCTGTGGGACTATCAGTGTACATATATACATTAAAAAATAAGTGTATTTTTCATCATCATATACTGTGTTTTTGTCGCTCGAATGAATTTTATTATTTCTTCAAGGTTCTTCACATACGTACACCTTAAGAGATACCAAGTAGGCGTAACATGTTCTCAAAAAATTAGGGTTGGCACGCAGAAGAATTTTGAGTCAGAGATTTTGCTGGTTTTTGCACGAACTCACAAAAAGGTTGCCCACCCCTGTCCTAGAGCATATTCAGATTATCTGACACCATTTAGCTAAGATCTTCCATGCCCAATTGTTTCTGATGAGTTGTATGTAGGGCTCAAATCTAATTTATTGATAAAGGGATAAAAAATAACTCACCTTGAGTGCATGTCATGTGTTAGGCAGTTAAGTAAGTGACTTATATAAATTACAATGTAATCCTAACAACAGTCCTATGATGTGGTTATTATTATCCTTATTTGTCATATGAAGAACAAGAGGCAGGAGAGAGTAGCTCTAGGTCACCTCTATGGGCAGTCACTAACCTACTTGGTTGTCTGTCTCTTGAGCCCTCATAAACATGTTTTGAGTTTAATTTATTTTTAAAAAATATATTTTTATTGACTTCAGAGAGAAAGGGAGAGAGAGAGAGACATCAATGATGAGAGAGAATCATAGATAGGCTGCCTCCTGCACACCCCACACTGGGAGTCGAGCCTGTAATCTGGGCATGTGCCCTGACTGGGAATCGAACCATTACCTCTTGGTTCATAGATCAACACTCAACCACTGAGCCATGCTGGCTGGGCTAGTTTAATTTAAACCCAGGAAGGTTCATAATTCTTACATGAATTTTTCAAGCCAATTACTTTATTTATAATTTTAGTTTTATTTTAGATTCTTGTCAGGCAAAGAGCCCCAAATTTTATGAGGATTTACAAACTCATAGATTGTTGGAGCTGGAGTGAGTGATCTCAGTGATGCCCTTGCCTTATCATCTGGTTTTATAGACTTAGCTTGTGTGTTAGACACTGGCTCTTTGAGGCTGATTTAGATTTCTGTGCTGATTGTTGGATTCTGTTCTGATCTCTATTCAAATGCCTGGTCTGTGGCATTGAGTCATCTTCACCAGTTTGTTAGATTAATATCTTAGTGTTCAGTTTCTATTTATGCTCCAGCAGAACACTCTCACCATCAAGGGCACAGCCTGTGATAGAACATAACTGTCAGACACACTCACATTATTTGACAAAAATATTGCCTACACGCCACTGTAGGACTCCTGGCGGAGTGCTGTGCTTATGGCTGCTACAAGGGACATCATTCTGTCCTCGCTGGAACATTTATTTTCTTTTTAATGACGGTGCCCTTTTTATCTGTGTAGGCCCCATCTGGTATAGTGTGATTAAAATTGATGCTTATTTTTATATCAGCAATCATATTTTTTGTTCCATTTTTAGAACATTTCTTGCAGGGATTCTGAATACTTTTTTGACTTCTCTCTTTGAACTTATCACCAAATTCTTACAAAGGTTAGCAGCAAAGTTTTTCAATGCCAGCCTCACCTGAGAATCAATCACTGCCTAAACAAAAGGTTACTTCGCCGTGCTGATTATTTTGGACAGCTCTGTATAACTGAGTAGTTAATTACCTCGAAGCTACTTCTAATTTTATTTTTCAAGATTAGACGCTCTGATGCTTTTCTTTGAAGTTCCTTTTCTTTCCTTTCCTCTCCCTCCCGCCCTTCTTTTCTTTACATCTAATTTGATGCTTGCTGGGTACAATGCCTCAAGTGGGTCTCGTTGCTCTTGGCTCTATGCCTGCCTCCTGAGCACTGGGAATTATCCTGCATTCTATTGAGTTCCACAGCTGTATGTCTTAACTAACACTCAAAACCACTTTAACATTCTCACCATGCTTCTGAAAATGCTTTCTTCAGTCTCATTGACCAACTCCTCTTTCCTGCCTACATTCCCTTTAACCTCTGTACAAGTTGATACTGTTAACTGTACTCACCTTGACATTTTCTTATTTGAATCCCATGATGAAGATTATCAGCTACATCACTCTGCTTCTTTTGGTCTTTTTAACTGGTTCTTTATATATACCTTTTTATTGATTTCAGAGAGGAAGGGAGAGGGAGAGAGAGAGACATCAATGTTGAGAGAGAATCATTGATCAGCTCCCTCCTGTACAGCCCCTCCTGGGGATTGAGCCCACTATCTGGGCATGTGCGGGTTTGAACCAGTAACCTTCTGGTGCATGGGATGACATTCAACCAACTGAGCCACAACGAACGGGCAGCCTTTGCCTAATTTCTTGGAATCTCTTCATTCTGACTTCAAACAGTCTAGGACTCAGTGGTCGGCAAACTCATTAGTCACAGAGCCATATATCAACAGTACTTCTTCAAAATAGACTCTCCCAGGCCGAAAACTGACTTCTGTGAATGGGCCAAGAAGTTTCAATTGCACTGTATGCGCGCCCACACGTATTTTGTGGAAGAGCCACACTCAAGGGGCCAAAGAGCCGCATGTGACTCACGAGCCGCAGTTTGCCTACCACGGGTCTAGGTAGTTGGCATGAGAATAAAAGTTGGAGCACATGAAAACGCTGGTTAGTCTGGGTGTTTGTATTTTGTCTTTTAATAGAATGGTTGATTATTCTCATCACTGATGTTTTAAACTCCTTTAGAAGGACCAATAAGAAGTATCCATCTTCTCTGCCCAAGTCCTGAATAAATTAAGAAATAAGCTATGGTGACCAAAATATTACCTCTATTCTGGAAGACTATGTACTGGAGAATGTGACTTATGTCTACAGGCAAGGGTGCTTCCTAATACTAAAATCCAGAATTAAGCAGGTGTCCCCAGCCCCAGACAGTGCCACACTCCATACCTCCCCTGGAGAGGCAGGGCAGAATTTGGGGTGCTCTCCAGAAGAGACTTGGTCTCTAGAGAAAAGGTCCTAAGTTACACACACTAATTTTCTTCATTCAAAATGATCAGTAAGTCATGTCTGCCTAGAAGTGGAGAGATGTTAGGAGTGACATAGCTGATGGAGCATTCTCTCTCTTGAAGGAAACAACCTGGACTAGGGAATAGCCATTCATCCTAACCGTGTTAATTCTCTGTGATAATCTGATGATTAGAAAAAAAATGGCATGCTTGGTTATAATTGATTTATCCCAACATAGTTAATAAAAGGAACAGTTGAGATTTCAGGTAGTGCTTTGCTTTTAACCACTGTCTAAAGATAAATTTTTTAATGTATATGATATGCAAACTAGGGTGGCACCTGGTCACACACTGGCCATTTCACAAATGTGACACTGATCCCCAATATGCTCCTGCAATATGTATCACTGTTTCATCTTATGTGTTAATGATAAACCACGGAAGCATCTAGCCTGTTACAATATAAGTATTCTTCACCACCAACACATCATAAGTTATTACTCCCCCAGGCACTGACAAATAACTACTTCCAAGACTCTACCAGAGGATAATTCAAATGAGATTATATTTGGAAAGAATTTCCTACTAATCTCTCTGAAGTTGCTGGTTTGCATACTTGATTAAATAAAAGTTTAGTAATGAAATAATTAAATACTTTTCCTGTCATAATTTCAAGTTAGTGTACTATAAAATATTCAGTTTATTCAGTTTCATTTTAGTCCTGTAACTGTATTGAATACAGACAGTTCTTTGAATTGAAATTATTAAGAAATATACCAATATTCTAACCACAGATATTTTTATGCCTCATATACAGAAAAATAAAAGTCAGTAATATTCAATAGTAGTTAAGTCATAGAGGGACAGGGTTATTATGGGTGAGAAAGTATCAGGGTGGGAAAGCAGTTTATGCTTTATAAATATTAAATTATAACCATCAAAGTTTAGGACAGTGGTTATGTAAGTCACTCTTTAACAAAACATCTATCGTATAGCCTAGAAGATAATAACATTATATGAGTGTCTGTTAAATGAGAACTAAATAAAATAGTGAACTCAGTAGAAGTAGGATTTCAAGCAAAAATGGTACTGTGAATTCTAATGGTTTGTATATCTTTAACTCTTTTCTACATGCAATTTGTTGGCTATCCAGTGTATGGGATGGCTCCTTATTTGTTTGGCTTGTGTATTCTTTCTGTACCTGAGATAAATTATAATTCTCAGTAAATTAAAACTTGGAAGCAATATTGCCTGCAGGCTTGAAAGACAAAACCCTAACACCTAAATTACAATGCATTGTTATTCATTGACTTTGCATAGACACTGATCTTCTAAAATAACTCCTATGTCTATTATTTTATTGTTCATGTAAGACTCAAAACTCTGACTAAAAGGTAGAAAATATGGTAAAAATATGACATATTATATAAATATCATTAGTGACATTTACTCTACAAAGTTGCCCTTTGAAATTATTCAATTATTTCCAGGCTTTCATACTACGAAACTTATCTTTACAAAGGTTCTTTTGGTCTGTCATCATCCCGTCCAGCATTTTATTAAGGTAAAGAGACCATGGCACTATGAATATTACACTTTAATTTCTATGTTGTAATCTCAGCCCTTTCCTCACGAAATCACATATAGGTGTTATATTTCATTATTTCCATGCTTCAGCTTCTCCAGTGGCTCCTACTAGCTTTCAGAATAACCATGGAGCCTGGAGGTATTTATTGCTGTGTAACAAATTATTACCAAATTCAGAGGCTTGAAACAATCATACACATTTGTGATCTCACACAGTTACTCTGGGTGAGGAATTTGGGGGCAGCTTGGCTGGTTCACCTTGGGATCTCTCAAGAGGTTGCTGCCAGGGCTACAGTCCTGTGTAGACGTTACTGGAAGTTCTCTTCCGAGGTGGTTTCCTCAAATAAATGGCAAATTGGTTCTAGCTCTTGTCAGGAGCTCTCAGCTCCTTGGCAACTGAGTTGCAGTGTTTTTTTTTGTTTCTTTGTTTTTATTTAGTAAATCTATAAATTAAATGGGTAGAGAAATTAGCAAGCTTGCAAGTAACTGAAAGAGTTAGAGGACTTGTAGAAAGTCATTATTGAAAACCAAGTTCTAGAGAGAAGAAAGAAATCAATGAGAGACTTGAATGCATGGTACAGATAATAGGAATATCGGAAATGTGGGTGACATGGCAGAGTTTTTGGCCTCTGGCCTGGTTTTGTCTTCTCAGTATTAATAGTTGTGGCAGGACCAGAACATCCTGTCCCCTCTACCTCACCTATGATCAGGGATCGAATGTCCAAACCTTGTGATTGATCAGGATTGCTTGATACAATGGGTCAGCCTGCATGGGATTAGTCTGGACAATTTAACCTTTCCCTTTTTGTCGAGTCAATATAATGCCTGGCATTAAATGAAAACCTATTTTGAAATTGTAAGTAGTACTGTTTTTCAAAAATGGTATAACTATACTGATGATGATGATGTAAACATTTAATAATGTGATGGTATTAATTTTTAACAACAGGGACCTATACTTTCTATTCTACTGCCCATTTCAAAATACAAAATCCTATACTAATAAAAGACAAACATGCAAATTGACCATACTTTTGCTACGCCTTAAGCCACACCCACCAGCCAATCA
Organism: Myotis brandtii; assembly: GCF_000412655.1. Classification (NCBI taxonomy): domain Eukaryota; kingdom Metazoa; phylum Chordata; class Mammalia; order Chiroptera; family Vespertilionidae; genus Myotis; species Myotis brandtii. The sequence goes on from NW_005370683.1 coordinate 4,312,915, forward strand.
GAGTGACTATATGCAAATTAACCCAACCAAGATGGCGGCTGGCAGCCACGGAGCTGGAGCGAGCAGGAGGCTTGCTTGCTCCAGTGATGGAGGAAGCCAAGGTTCCCCGCCTGCC
>NW_005370683.1:4313248-4382403 GCF_000412655.1 Myotis brandtii
TCAATTATAGAAGGTAAATAAATCCCAGAATAAAAAAGAAAAAAGAAAAAAAGGAGAGGCTGGGAGCTTACGTTGCCAGGGTGCTTGGCCAGCCTGAAAACGGCCCTCAGCCCCTCACCCAGACTGGCCAGGCACCCCAGTGGGGACCCCCCACCCTAAAGCGGGTGTGGACAGCCTGAAAATAGCCATCAGTCCCTCACCCCGGCTGGCCAAACCTCCATGGGGTGAGGGTCCCCACTGGGGTGGACATCCTCCGAGGGGTCCCACACTGCAAGAGGGCATAGGCTGGGCTGAGGGACCCCCCGAGTGCACAAATTTTTGTGCACCGGGCCTCTAGTTGTGATAATAACAACCTGTAACATTTCTGAAAGTGTTTTATTTACCTTTACTTTTTTGATGGATTTTGACTTTAAAAGTGCTATTTAATATGATTTCACTTAGTACATATTTAAAAAATAAAGAACAAATTGATTTCATCAACATTATAGGACATTATAATATATGCATGCATAAATTATGCTGCTAAATCATACATTGGGCTCCAAAGTAAGATGTAAGGTTAATTTAGTATTATTTTTATTTAATGTCTAGATTCTCCTTAAATGGAAAAGTAACAGGTAATAATTTCCTTTCAGAATTATGTATTTTCCTCCTGAACAATAATAAGCAATTTAAGTCAACCCCAATTTTCATTAGCCTAATGGAAAAGCTATATTATAGTAAAATATAATATTTTGACTTTCTCGATAAAATGGAAGGTTTATCACTGTTTTTCCTGTGGAGAATAATTTATATACATGTGTTACTAAAAGTTTATTTTAATACATACACTTTTGAAATTGACCTGAAACTCTGGATCTTAAAGTTCTATAGTTCTTGCTGAGTTTCTAACCATTGTCTTCTTTTCTTTCTAGAACCTCTTTTGAATTGCATATATCATAATACATATTTTTAGTATCAAATGGGATTATATTTCAATTCTTGATATTTGGATTCTGTCAAACTCTGAATCACAAACGTTTTTGATGTAAGCTCCTACTTCTAATAAGGCATGATAACCATCTGCTCAATGTTTTTAAATTCTCTTTGCACACTGAAATAACAAGATTTGATCTGATATTAATGGAATGTGCCCCGAGGGCACAACAGTTTTATGATCTTATGTGAAGCTGTGTTTGTCTAACTAGAACATCTTTTCTCCTTGATGATATTCTGATATGTTTTGGTAGGTAATTTCCTTTGCTGATGTCCCATCAATGGAATAATTCTCTTTAGTTATTTTTATTCTGTTGCCATTATAAATTTACAGAAATCAGTCATGAATACTTTATATACTTATTTTAGTCTGATTGGAAATAAAGTACAATTAATTTTCCAGTGCTCTGGTCCAATTTCATTTTATCTTTTCTTCTCTTATTCTAGATATAAGAAATGGGACTTACATTTATTGTTAAGTATTTTAATATGTACAATATTGAATATTAACTAGGTCTTTAAATAATCTTATCAGTGTGTTACTTTGGGTTAATTTTATTTATTAGTCATACAATAGAGAAAACATAAGAAGGAACCCTTTTTCTTTTTCTCTTAATAGGTGAGGAAAATTTCTTTGTCTTTAAACTAAAAGTCTTCTGAGTTAACAGACTTTGAGCTAATCTTCACTGACAAAACAAATCCTTTAATTCAAGAGATGGACTGGTACATAAAGTCATGTAATCCAACCCTTTACATTCTACATGGCTAGTGGCCATTCCTCCTTGTCTGTCCTGAAGAGAATTTACTACCTCCCAAGAGATTCCATCCTATACGTTCTTTCTGACTATTATTCCAGTATATGAAATACTTGATAATGAAGATGACTTCCTATAGGGGATCATCTCTGACCTGAATTTTAAGACCCATAGGAAATACAGGAGTTATTCAAGTGATGGGGAAGGAAGAGTACCGTAGGCAGAGGGTTCAGCAGCAATGTAGGAAACTGCAGCCTGTTTACTGTTGATGAAACTAGAGAGAAAGCTAGGAAGTGGTGAGAGGGCAAAGGTAAGCCTGGGTCAAGTCAAGCAATGCCTTTCTATATCACATTAAGGAACTTGAATTTTATACTTTAGGGGAATGTTGATCAATGAAAGGTTTCAAGAGAAGGGATGGTGTGCCTATACTTGTATTTTAATGAGAACTCTTGTCTTTTTATTCAATGGCTAGTTTCTCCTGAAATGGAAAAGTGGAGGGTGGATTTGAGATGGAAAAAGGCTAGAGTGGGGAAGAGCAGTTAGGTTGTTGCAATGGTCCCATTAAGAGACTATGGGAACTCAAATTATGAGAGAACAATATGGATGTCAGGTTTTAAAATACTAGAACTGTTGATTGAAATGGAAAGTATGCAGGAGGAAAAATTCAAGACAGAATCTTACTCTGAGTTATTTTGAAAATGATAAGATGGTAAAATCAAAAGTAGGAATGGATTTAGGGATGAAAATGGTCAGATTGGAGATACGGTATATTGCGTGTTGGGGAAAGGAATGGAAATTTTGAATTTGGTTTTGTAAACAGAGTTTGAATTGGCAGCAGGATATTCAGGAGGACAGTGGGCAGATGAGTCTTCCATTCCGGGGCTCAGAAAGAAAAGTCTGTGCTGGAGATACTGGATGTTAATCCCTTGAGAGTGGAAGAGACCATGTAGTGATATGATAAAGACAAAGGCTAAGGACAAACCATGACAAATATCAATTATGGGATGGATGGAAGAAGAGATACTTAAAAAGGTGACTAAGCCTAATCAGGAAAATAGAAAAAAAAAAGAACTAGGAGTATTTGGTATTACAAAAGCCAAGGAGTATATGTGTAAGTTACCATAATAGGAAATTTGGGGGCAGAAGACTAAATGGATAGTAGTGTTCAGTTTGGAGTCCTCATGAAGGCAGTGTTTTTTTCATTTATCCTTTTTAATTCCTGGTTAGGGTCTTATATATAATGTCACACTTTTTTCTCTAAATTAAATAAATCTTGCTCTGTGTCCCTGCTTACCAAGGTGAGCAGAAAGTACAGTACTGGTAACTTTTCAGATCCTTTTAAAAATATCTGCAGTTTAAAGAAGTCCCACATCTTGGAGATAAATCCTCATTCTGTTTTTACCTGTATCCTCTTCTCCTGTTAATGCTTGAGTGATTGTCTTCTGCCGCCTCTTGAAACATCATTTCAGATGGTGTTGATTCACAAACTTGGGAGCTTCCCAGGTGAAATCTGAAATTGCCCCTTACACTGTAGATTGTTAGGTGGCAATTTTAATAAGCAAGGGAACTTACAAACAAGGTTTGACTTCAGTGGCTGCAAAATGAGTAGATCTCTACCCTGCCTGCCAGAATCTTAAAGATTATATAGCGGTCTTAACTGGGTTAAGTCCTGTGTACCATACAGATGGCCTCAACAACACCTTACACTCTCAAAGCTGTATTCTTGCAGAATGTGCATCCCAGCACAGGGGAGAGAGGGAAGAGCCTCTGATTGCCCAGGTCCATTTCATGGGTCAATTGATAGTCAAATCCTCTCAGTGACCTTCTCCAGCAGTGGCTGGGATCCTAGCAGGTTGTTGTGTTCCTAATGAAGGTGGGTGGCTGCCCTACTGGCCTTACTCCCTTGGGTGGGACTAGCTCAGTCTCCTTACCTGACTTCCAAGTCCATGACCCTTGATACATTGGCCTTCACCAGCACCCAGGGAATCTACCACCTTGGAGGCCTCAATCTTTGTGTCCTTCATGAAGCTAGAAGCCCTCACCTATCCAATCCTGCTTCCACAACTTCCCAGGAGTAGGGCTACCCCCACCTCTTACCTGGGAGCACAACCACTTCCATTCCTTCTCTGCTGAAGTTGTTTAGTTTATGTATTTGCTCAAGGCCTCCTTGTGAGAATCACTACTCAAGAAAAGGGACTCAGAACTCAGGCTAAAATCTGGGAAATGCTCCTTTCCATTTTTTTGCTGTTGAGAACATAGCAGCAAAAAGCCAAGAAAATGAAGTAGTTTCTCCATAATTTTCTTGTGCTTGCCTAACTCTGTCTTCCATAATATATGTGAGCTCATTATATATTTTTAATATGCTTTTATACTTGTAATCTTGTTAAAATCTTATGACATATTAGTGGTCCTAATCTTACTGTATTTCCAGGGGGGAGTCTAAGTTGTAGTCCATTTTAGTGGACTTGTAGCAGTTTTTGTAGCTGTCAGTCTCTGCCCTCCAGTCCTCACCTCCAACACATATATAGGTTTGTGTTCCACCTTAATGCTTATGATTGTTTTAAGATTTATATTCCATGACCTTGACCATATTGAAGGTGACAGTTCATACAGTCCAAGATAGATTTTACTAATAACATAAATATACACTCAGATTTATAAATATGACTGTGATTAAAATAAAAGTCACTTATGACCCTGTCAGAAATGTACTTCTCTTAGTGATGTCTTTGACTTCTGCTGACCTATAAGAACTATTTTCACTCAGGTATTTCCTGAAACTCTTTCTAAAGGAAAGTGTTATAAAATTCTGAATTCCGTGACCTGTAGGAAAGGTGGCATATTGATTTATTGCCCAAACCCATACACTTAAGAAAGGAAGAAGGTGGTATTAATAATTATGCCAGGACAACAGTTATAAGCTACTATTGTCCCAAGCAAACCAAATGTATGGTGACGCTACAGGGCAGAGACAACACCTTTTCATGTGATATCCTCAGATTAATTTTAAAGTTCTCGGTTGTTGTGATTTGACTTCATATTTGGGCCATACACGTTCTGGCCTGAAATACTGCAGCGCTTTCATTTTGTGCTTCAAGTGAATTTTAGCCAAGTTAACCTGCCCTTGTGTGCTAATGACTCTAATGATGGACATTAGTACCAGTGAGCTTGGCAAGGACAGCATAAATGGTACTGTCACATTTCTCTTTTTATTAACTGTCTCACTTCAGCCAGTGTATAGTTAATTCACTATGTTTTATTTGCAAAGCACTCTTAAATCAACAGCATTATTCTCTGACTTTTAAAGTACATTATTAGTGAATTTTTTGACATATGCATATGTTAAGAGGGAGATTCACATTTAAATTTTCAAGGAACTCTAATTGCTAGTCTCTATAGTTCTTCAAATAGGTCTTGGTTTGAAGCTGAAAGAACTCCCAGCAAAGGGAACTTTGAAAACTGAGAGTTGATGGGTCTAAAATAAGGTCAAGTTTTCAGCAACTATCCAAATGATGATGGACTTCAAACACCTCCTTGCCCTGCTCACAGCACCTAGAAGAACCATGCTGGCCTGTACTAAGCACATTAAATATTTGTTCAATGAATGAATAATATTCCTTATAGTTTGCGCTTCCATATTTATGACATGTATTTTTTTGTTCTCAAGCATTCTATGCTTAATATCTATTTATGATACTGCTATCCCTGTGTTGTATGGAGACTTCCCTGGGCTTTCCATACTTTTTGATTCAATTAATCCAATCATGTTGTAATTTGCAGGGCTAGTTTCCTTTGCTTCAGTAGGAAGTTTTCTATGTTCTTCTTTTAGTTACAATCCACATTCCCCCCGATGTTCAGATTTGCCCTTTGCTTTTCTTGTGCAAGCCAAGAAACCAGATGATGTAACCAAATCTCTCTTTTTGCTCTATTTAAAGTTTTAGCTAGGGTAATGTTTCTGTTAGCCTGGTTTCCAAATGAAATCTAAAGTGCTGTTTTAATAAAAGTGAGGTACAGGGGAAAATCTAGCAGTTAAATCTTAAAAGATCTTTCTATGCTCAGTAACCTACAACAGAGCCACTGTCTATCCCTAGAGAGGCAATTTCCAGATGGAGATTGTGTGTGTGTGTGTGTGTGTGTGTGTGTGTGTGTGTATTCGTAACTTTGTCTTATCATGAATAAAATGAGAATATTTTCTCTAATGAGAAATTCTATTATAAAATTTTAAGCCTACCCTATTTTAATTATAGTTTCTATACATATACAATCTCCTGTATCATTATTTACATACACTTTCTTAGGAATGGACATAAGTATAATAGACAAACTTTATCTTAGGAGAAACCAGGTTGACCTGTATTTATGTTTTTTACCTGTATTTATGGTTTTTCATCTTCCCCACCTTTAAGGGACTGATGCCCTCATTTCTATTCTCTACCATTAATGTCAAAGACTTTTCTGAACTAATTCTGATGTCAATAATTTTTACTTTAGTGTTCTTCTTAATGCATTTTCTCCTTGAAATATTTACATTTTAACATTCAAAGTTTAGCATTTATCATTGTAACTGGAATTTTAGGTCTCAGTGTGGAAACTATGTTTTGCTGGGAGCCACACCAAACTCTGTAACACATGCACATGCTCCCCCCCCCCCCCCCCCCCCCCCCCACAACACACACACACTTGTGTACATACTTGTACATGGGTATGGATATTTTAGCTAAGAGAAAGGCTGAGTCATCTCTCTCTTGTGATAGAGACTTTACTTTTATTTTAAGTTTCCATGCACCTTCAGTAATTGGATCCTCACATAAGGGAGGTCTGCCTTGGTTTTATTGTCTGGCCAGTGTCGGGAGTGGGTCTCTAGAAGCAAAAGGGAATTGTATGGAATTTATGCAACGTCTTTACCATTTGTCTTAAGTAGTTTCAGATGAATAAACCAAAAACATATTTGTGAAATAGACTACAGCAGGTAGGTACTATAATCCATCTTGTTTTCATGCAGCATATTGAACAGTCTCTGTATGCTAGATTCTCATGTTAGTATCATTTGTTCCAGGATGATATAGGGGTTGTTTTGGACTTCATCTCTGAGCAGCAAAAAGGACATTATATAGTGATTTCACCAATAAGTCAGTCTTACAGCAAAGACTTCAGAATGTAGTGGGATAATAAATATTTGATAAAACAAAGCAAAGATGAAAGAATTTTGAGTTATGATATATACTGACTAATAATATTTATATTTCAGGTCAGTTACTCCGGTTAAAAATGTTTCGAGAGGATCACGGGTCGTGGATGACAATGTTCTTCAGCACGATTCTCTTTCTCTTCATATTTTCTCACATATACAACATGATTCTTCTCATGGATGGGAACATGGGGTAGGTTATAGTTCTGTTTTCTACTGTGGTGAGTGTTATGTTTGAAACTCATAAGAATCCAGAGAGAATTTCTTCATTTTTTAGTAGGCTAAATGTCCTTTATAAATATTTTACCCTAAGAAGGAATACTATATGCATTTTCTTAAGACATTTCAAGTATTTTCTCCCAGAAGCTTTTCACAATACTTACCTTGTGTTTCTTACTCTTTAGGTTCTCTGTGAGGGTAGTTTGAGGGTAGCTACTAATTTCATTACAGTGATAGAGAGTCTGAGAATCAGGAAATCTTACTGAGTTGTTTATACTCACTAGATTAATAAGGCTGGGTTGAGCTGAAGGTCTCCAGATTTGCAATTCCATTGCTCTTCAATGCCTGGCTAAGTAAAAGTGTTTGATGCTGGTGGCATTAAAAAAAACCCACCTCTCTTGACAGTTCCAACAGAAAGACCTTTGTTATAAATGGATCGTTTTAGAAGTGGCCACCCTGTATGAAATCCAGGGTTGTGATCTATACTTATCTAATCACTAATCAAATCACCATGGCATGAAGAAGTGCTGCCAAGTAGTTTGTTGATTATTTTCACCTTTCTCCAGTTCTTGGTGTGCTCTTGGTAAGTTTGAAGGGCAGAAAATAAGGAGAATTACTAGGTCTATAGTGTTAAGAATTAGATTAGTGACAAGAATAAGCTGCTTTTGATATCTGTGGTGCACTGAAGTAGTTCATAAGGAAGGTGTTGATCTATCCCCCCATAGATTGGAACGCTGGGTTATATCCTTTCCTAGATACAGGTGAGGCAAGCTTGTCGGCCAGTTCTATAGTGCAATTACTTTGATGTTATATGTATGTCTTAGCCACCACTGTTCAATGCTGAGAGGGATAGCTCAATTAAAATTGTGTTTCTTTCCCCCACCTTTAAAGGAGATGAATAGTAAAGGGAAAGCAGGTATTTCACAAGTTTTACACTTTCATCTATACTAACAAGGGGTACATTCAAGAATGTGATTTTAGATCAAATGTTCAAGCTTTAAACATTAGAATGCTTTGTCTACAATTATTTTCTGAGCTTTAAAAGATGCCATTTCTACTGCGTCTATTTTTAAATGGTGGAGTTTTACACTCAAACGCACAGCTACTCAGAATAAGCCTCAGCTGCAGAGCTATGCCTGTGATAATGGTGCTCTTGGAATCACCGAGCACAGCCAAAGGTCTGGACCTGTAGTGCACGCTCACCGCTGGAACCAGAGGGCAACGGGACCCAGGTCTAACGTACATTTTTTTTTAAGGCTGCTGCTGCAAATAACACATTAAATAGTATATAAAATATATCCTTTGCTCAGAAGTTGACTTTTCATCCAATTCTATTTTTAAAAAAGATGGAGCTAATAAACTAACCAGAAGTGCTTATTCTGAGGGAAAAGGCAGATTTAAAAGTAATGAATTAAATGCAACAATAGATAATCCCTGGCATGTTGTAAAGCACTCAATAGCTAATAATAAAACTCATCTTAATGTGAGCCACCAGTCATTGAGCACACAGTACCAGGCATGAATTGTCTGTATTAAACCTCATGATGACCCTATGCAATAAGTATTTTTATTATCTCCATTTTACAGAGCCAGAAACTGAGGGCCAGAGAGGTTTGTCTAAGGTTACATTATAATTAAATCTGTATTTTAAGCAATAATAGAGGACTTAAGCTATTAAGCTGTGAATTCTAGTTATATAGCAGGCTTTTTGGCTAGCAGATTTGATCCATGGTCAATCCTGTTGCTCACCATATGCCCATTAGCCTTTCTTTACATTTTTCTCACTCAATCTGAATTTGAAAATTGAAAGACAAAGGAGGTATGTGCAGGAAATAAGAGAAGAATTAGTCTAGAATTTATGTGTATTGATCTTACCTAAAATTGAAAGTGATTTTCTTTGATTCTCAGACTAATGACAGCATTCCATATTCTTATGCATCTCTTGTACTCTTCATCAATATGCCTCATCTTTGTTGGAAAAAGACCATTTACTGAAAAGACATCTTAATGGTGCCACTTAAAAAAAAATCCAAAGCAAGGGATAAATTATTTAGTTCTATAGATAAAAAGAATTTAATTTGTATTTATAAAAGACTAGAGGCCCAGTGCATGAAATTCATGCACAGGGTGTGTGTGTCCCTCAGCCCAGCCTGCATCCTCCCCAACCTGGGGCCTCCCCCTCACAATCCAGGACCGCTGGCTCCTAACTGCTTACTTGCCTGCCTGCCTGATTACCCCTAACCTCTGCCTGCCTGCCTGATGCCCCTAACTGCTCCCCTGCCTGCCTGATCACCCCTAATAACCTCTGCCTGCCTGCTGATCACCCTAACTGCTCTCCCCTGCCAGCCTGATTGCCCTAACTGCTCTCCCTGCTGGCCTGATCGCCCTAACTGCTCTCCCTTGCTGGCCTGATCCCTCTAACTGTTCTCCCCTGCTGGCCTGATCACCCTAACTGCTCTCCCCTGCCATCCTGATCGCTCCTAACTGCCTCTGCCTCTGTCCTGCCATCGTGGCTTTGTCCAGAAGGTCGTCCGGAAGATGTCTGGTCTAATTAGTATATTACCCTTTTATTAGTATAGATTTGTTGCCAACTTTTATGACCCATGCCAGTGAACACTTTAAGGTAGGAATGTAAACTTGGAGCAAAATCAGTTCTAGAGCAAATGGATACAACTATGCTTTGGGGATTTTCCACGAGGCTTTGCCTCATCCTTTGTAGGGAATGATGGAACCAGAGGGTGTGGAAAGGACAGTAGGCACAGATATCACAGTCGACTGCTTTCATACAAGAGGATTGTTGGTGGTAGAGGAGAGCTCAGGATTCTTGACGATGAATCTGATGTCCACTGGGCATTCCAGTATACTCGGGTTTGTGGATCTCTCTAGGAATATTGGTCTAGAACTATTTTCTATGATGGCTAGACCTTCAGGCCTACAATGAATGGGTGTAGGGTTTCCAAGAGGGAAAAAGGAGTTTTCCTAGAATGATTGGCCTTCCTTCCCACTCCTTCCCCCCATTTTAGGAACGGGTGTAAATTTAGACTGAGCCGGAGCCCTTTGATTCCTTGTTACAAAGAACACAATTCCTAGGCTTATCTGACTAGAACCTCAAGAGTGTTAGCCAGAGCTAACGTGATAAGAGTCAAGTTGCCTGCTCCTGGCTCTCGCAGTACAGTGACTTTCCTGGAGTGTGCACTAACTCTTACGCCTTTAGCCACCTGTGCAAACCAACAGAGAGGCAGTCAGATGGAGGGGAAAGAGGCCAGTTGGCTGGCTGGGCCAGAAGGGACTGAGGTTCATGTCATTCGTATTTCCTACCACGGAGGGAAGTCTCCTCTTACCTTTGATTCTTTCCATCTCTCTACACCTCACACCACCAAAATGCTGCTATCACAACTTCTTTTAGTCTTTCAGTCACCAGGACCAAACTAAATTCATCTTTCTATGAATGTCTGAGCTGTAGGCGAGGGTTCTGCTGTAGAGGGCTCTGATCCCGGGCAGGGTTTTACATGTAGACGCTGTATAAACAACTTCCTTTTTACAAGGTGGTCGACTAGGTAGCCTGAAGCCTGTCCTAATACAAAATCTTTAGAAGTGCTGGAAATAGGATGCAGCCAACAGACTCTTTTTAAATGCGCGGTTGGGCTTACCCAGAGGAAGGGAAAAACCCGAAGCCAGAAATGAAGGAGGACCTGAAAAGCAGGGCGGTGAGCCTGTGAAGTGACACTTGAGACAGTGACTTAGGGACTTGTGTTTAATTCCTCTGTCAGGACCAGAAATAAGGACTTGGTCTCGTATTAAGTGAGAAATTGAAACAGAAGCCCTTGCATTAGGTGGCCCTGAATTAGAAAACACATAACCACTAGCACAGGCAGCATCTGGAGAGCTTCTCTGACTTACCCTGGATATTGGGCGATAAACAATAATCTTCCATGGAATTCATAACCGCAGGTGTGGCTTTTTTATTTTGATATACATTTTCCTTTTGATTTTAGATGCCCTCCCCCCCCCCCAAACAAAACAAAACAAAACAAAAAACAGCAAAAAACAACCCATCCCTGGCCATTCTTTTCTCCTAGTTTCAGGTTCCTACTTCTCTCTGAAGCCCCTTCCCCAATAACTTCCAGAATTCCTCTGGTTTATTATTTAGAGCAATTTAGTTCCCTTTCATCTCAACTTCTGTCCATGGCAGTTTATCTGGGGTTTTTCCTTTCATAGCCGAAATCTTAAGGCATTTTCCAATCAAAAGCACCAGTCCTCTGAGATAAATGTTGCTGCCTTCTCAAAATGCCACAGCATTTTGAGTTTATGTTGTTTTAAAAATAGCAATTGTCCTTCACCTTTTGATTCAACTGATGTTTATCTCTTAGGAGAGAGATAAGAAGATACTCAAAGAAAAGGGCAAAAAAAGGGTTTTCTAATCATCTCAGTTCAACAGTCTGCTGAGTCATTTACATACAGGGCTGAAAGTGAGATGATAATAGGAAAGAAACAAACATGAAATCATTTCTTTCCCCACAGCCACGGGACTTTAGTAAAAATTATTCTAAATAAATCCCTCTCCTAGCTTTTAAAAAAATTTCATTTGTGTTCAGCTAGCTATCCTAAAGCCAGTCTATTTAGAAAATTTCTATTAGGTAGAAATAAACAGAGGTGTATAAAGTACAGGTTGAGGTTTTTCTAGGAACTGACACTTTAAACCCTTTTTGATGTCATCTTTCTGAAGCACTTCTTAGTCATGGAATTTTTATAGCATCTACAGTATAAAGCTCTAATTCAAGAAAGGCTTTCCTGATGTTTTCAAATATCCCAGCTCCCCACAGAATAATACATGTCTTATGTACTGGTATAAGGAAGGAAGCCCGTGTACACCATATGTTCATAAAAAATTCCGCAAAGAGCCACTTGATGGCAGCAAAGGGCATGTTTTCAAGCACAGAGAGCCTCACTGTATTGTCCTAGGCAGGCTTTCTCCTCAAAGAAAAGAATCTTCCAAATTTCTGAAGCTTGGTGTTGAAATAGTTGTGTTCCTAATTGTTAGTGGGCTTCTTTGAAGAAATCCATGTAGTGAGCTCTATAATAAGCACTTACTATTTTATGATGTGTTTGACCCCCCTTTTATGTTCTAAAACAATTTTAAATAATAGTATATATAACCATGTTTGTGCACACATCTATATGTTATAGACTTATTTCAGTGTTACAAGGATAACACCAAGGAAATTAGACACTTGACTTACTTATAAAAATTCCTCTATGAATTAGAATTTCCAAAGACTATGTAGTATTTTAGGGTAGGGTATGAGGAAGCTGATGTTTTCTAGTGTTAATGACAAAAAGAAGGAGTTTTATTTTTCCTGATACAAAGCCTTTTCCAGAGAAGTTTTACAAATATTAATTAATAAATAGGTGTGTGTTAAGTATTTTGGGGACCAAATTTGAGAAATAAGACAAAGTGATTAAGGAAATTTTGAAAAATGTATTAGTATTCATAATCAGGGCCTGAAAAAAATCAAGGTAAGAATTAGGTGGTGGGTATAGTGAATATGGATTAGACTGTCTCTCTTCTGTTACCATCCTGATCAGTGTTAGTAAGAGCTAATGTGGAATGCTCATTAAACGTCTAAGGGATATGACAGGAGGAAATATTTGAAATGGACACTTACCTAAAGTCTAAAATGAGTGGTTTCTATGTACAGAGGGGACAGCAAAAGGAACCGCATAGACTTGTCTGTGGGCTGGAGGGAATTATTCAAGATTTCATGCTTTTTAAAGTCCATTGTGCCCAGCTTACTTAGGCCTTAACTCTGATACTCTTAACCTCATTTTTAAAAGAATGCCCCACACTTCAGTCCATCTCTGTGTCCACACATGGTATTAAAAAGGACTCTCTGATTTATAGCTTCAGTTTCTGTTGCCTGAGGTATAGATTTTAGCACATTATTTTTTCCCAAAGCTGAATTACTCTTAACTGGAAAAATTCAGGGTGAAGTTTTACTCCAGGCAGTATTGTTCTTTTTACTAAGTTTGCTATTTTTGAAACTTTCACTGATGTTTTCAGAGTCCTTTCTCAAACTGTTTTGCTCTGTCTAGTCACCACTGATCTAGAAGTAGAAGCCCTGAAACATATTTTTACTGTTAAGAACTGCGATGGTCACTTGCTATTGCTTTTCAAGTACACGGTTGGTTGACCTGCTTCCACTCTGTACGCTGACAGCTTCGGTCTAAGAAAGGAATGTTTGTGTGTTTGATTCTTTGTTTTCAAAGGTGCTAAAGTTATTTTGGGAAATAGCAAGAAAAAAATGAAATAGTCTTTAATAATGTTAAACTATACAATTTTGGTCTGAGCTATACTGACAAAATTGTTGACGTACAAAGATATTAATTTAGATCAGTGGTTCCAACCTTCTGGTCCTTTAAATACAGTTCCTCATGTTGTGACCCAACCATAAAATTATTTTCGTTGCTACTTCATAACTGTAATGTTGCTACTGTTATGAATCGTAATGTAAATATCTGATATGCAGGATGGTCTTAGGCGACCCCTGTGAAAGGGTCGTTCGACCGCCAAAGGGATCTCGACCCACAGGTTGAGAACCACTGATTTAGATAGTAGTAAATGAAAATAAGAGTATGGTATTATTTTCAAAGCGATGGGTATATAGGGATAGGTAAAGAATAGAGGCCCTGGGCAGGGTTTAGGAGCTGGGGTGGGGAGAAAGCTTAGCTATAAATATTCATGAATCCTGGAAGTACTGAGTCAATGGCTGGAAAGCTTGATTGGGTGTTAATACAAGGCTGAATGCAAATTCTGCTGGAGTGGTGCTCTAAATAATTTGTTGGCTTCACTCTTAATTAGGCTAAACACTGACTTGCTTGTACAATTACTTCACAATAATAGCACAATTAATTACTAAGGCTGGGGGAAAGGGGCAGAGCTGGCTACCAAGAATGGGCTGGTGAGATGAAGAGCTGGTTACTGAGAATGGCTGAGTGTGGCCAAGAGGGCTGCCCCAGGGGGCACTGGAGGGAGGCTTGGTGAGAGAGAAAGGCAGGGAGAGAGAAACAGAGAGAGGGAGGGAGGCAGGGAGAGAGAGACAGACTTATTTACCTAGAGACATTAGAGCAATAGGGCACTGTTTACTGCTTTTAATACTAATGCTTTCACATTACTTGGTTGTGATAGTACAGGGGTAAAATAGCACAGCATATCTAAATTATCACAAGTTTACTGTTAGTGTTGTCTGAATTGAAGAAGTTTTAAAACATTAATGAAAGTCACAATCAATGTTGCACCCTTATTATTTTGTGGGAGTGCATTATCTGTACAGACTCAACATTGATTTGACACACTTAAGAGGTGTTCTGTTCATAGTTGCTTATTTCAACTCTGTCATTAAATAGTTCACCAGCTTTTACAGAGGGAAAATTCTGATCCAGGAAACAGAGTACCTGGCTTTTAGACCCATCTTAGTTATTCACTGGCAAAAATAACTCAGGAAAGCTAGAGTTTTCTCATTTTTAAGATATGGGTTGTGATTATGGGGTTGTTATTAGTATTACTATCATCATCACCATCATCTTAATCTGGAGGAAATGCATGCTTCTAAAGTAAAGAAATAAACTAAACTTAAGATTGCTAACAGTCTTGGTCATCATTAGCTTTGCTTTGTATGGAAGGTAGTGTGGCCTAGGAGAAACAGCATGGACTTTTGTCCAGACACCCTGGAGCCGTTGTTGGCAAACTGTGGCTCATGAGCCACATGCGGCTCTTTGGCCCCTTCAGTGTGGCTCTTCCACAAAATACCACGTGCAGGTGTGCACGTACAGTGCAATTGACACTTCGTGGCCCATGTGCAGAAGTTGGTATTTTGTGGAAGAGCCGGTATTTTGTGGAAGAGCCACACTGAAGGGGCCAAAGAGCCGCATGTGGCTCATGAGCCACAGTTTGCCAACAACCCTGGAGCAATGTGGCCCTAGATAAACTTCATGTTCTGAGCCTTATTTCCTCAAGTGTAAAATGGGGCTATTAGTACCAACCTTAGGGTTGTTGTGACAATCAAAGAAGACAATATATACTGAGCAATTGATATGGTGCCCACTGTTAATGAACTCCTGATAAATGTTAGTTGCTGTTATAATAATAGAAAATACATATTTCAGTTGCTCAAGTAATTTAGCTCTCAATAAATATTAGTTGTTATAATAACAACAAGTACTTTGGACAATATAATGACACTAGAGGCCCGGCGCACAAAATTCGTGCATGGGGGAGGGGGGTCCCTCAGCCTGGCCTGCACCCTCTCCAATCCAGGACACCTCAGGGGATGTCTGACTGCCTCTCGCAATCCGGAACCACAGGCTCCTAACCACTCGCCTGCCTGCCTGCCTGATCGCCCCTAACCCCTCTGCCTGCCTGCCTGATTGCCCCTAACCTCCTCTGCCTGTCTGATCGCCCTTAACTGATCCCCTGCTGGCCTTATCACCCCTAACCACCTCTGCCTCACCCCGCACCTGGGACCTAGGATTCCCTCCCTCTGGCTGGCCGCAGGCACCCAGGACCGGCGCCGGCTTCGCCCGGACTGGTCGCAGCCACAGGAAACCATGGGCGGGCAGTTTCGCCTAGGCTGCAGCCACAGGTGCCCAGGACTGCAGGGCGGGCGGCTTGTCCCTCTCTTGGGCCACAGGTGCAGTCGCTGGCGCCCGGGACCGAGGGGCGGGTGGCTTGTCCCTCTCCCGGGCCGCAGCCTGGTTGGTCTCCATTCCTCTCTCGCGAGCTCATTTGTGCCTGACTGGTCCCCATTCCTCTCTCGTGAGCTCATTTGTGCCTGGCTGGTCCCCATTCCTCTGTCCCCAGTATTGAGTGTCTGAGCCGTTAAGGCATGATGGTGTGATGTCCATTTGCATATTAGCTCTTTATTACATAGGATATGTAATTTATGTAAATGATGTTACATTATTGTCATACAACTATAATGATTATTTTTATTTTTGTGCAAAATGCCCAAATGAATAGCTATCACTAGTAGATTTTCAATAATTATTAATTTTCTGTGCAATAATTCATAATATGCAATATTAAATATACTTGAATTATGGAGTGAATTAACATATGGCATGCACAGCACCTGGTTCAAATGCTATTAGAATGCATCTTTATGAAGATACATACACTATTCCTTATTTTATTTTTAATCAATGAAAAATAAATATAGAAGTTAATACGGTATTTCATTAGAATTCAGAGGCAGAAATCAAACATATATTAAGTTACTAAATAGTTATTTGTTAATTTGACCTTTCTAAAAAGAGAGGAAAAATTTGATTGAGTTGTGGATGATATCATGGAAATTAATGATGTAGTGGTCGTGTGTGTGTGTGTGTGTGTGTGTGTGTGTGTGTATCCATTGTCTGTACACTATTTAATAATGAATATCTTTAAGTTCCATCTAAATTCATTTTTCCCCCAGTGGTGAACACACAGGAAATAATTACTTTCCCAATGTGAGGCTTAAGGTTAACCTGAAATTATATAGTTTAATTTAAAAAATTAATAAGAAACAGTCCAACCGTTGCTGAGAAAGTGACACTTCTGTGATAGTTTATCCCATTTGTAATCTAGTAACCCCATAGTTATTCTTGAGGGATTGATGAAAAACAGTAGAGTTCTATTAATAAAATACTTCATCATTCAAATAGTCCCCTGGTAAGGTAACATCATTGGGATACACGGCTCTGGCTGCTCAGTAAGGAATGGCTACAGCCTCTTTTACTCGTTCACACCAGGTCAAGAGGAGAATGCCTCGTTCATGGTGAAGAGAAGTGAGCGCACCTGTGCTCTCATTGGAACTGGTTAACTTCCGTCTAGTGCAGTTCCCTTAGGCTACCGCCAGGGGACTCTGACATTCTACTACTTTTTTTTCTCCAGGGAAGAAAATATGCAAACATACTTGATAAGTGTAAAAAGGCATGGAAGAGCATAATTCTATTTGAAATATTAAAATTACTTAGAAATTGGACACTCATAGACTGATCTTGATTTAAGTGACTCTTACCTAATTAAAAAATACTAATACTAATTTATATCTTTTACAATGAATGTTTGAAAGAAAGAGGGCATTAGATTTTTACTTATATTTTATAGTCTATGTAATTTAATTCTCTTGCCCTAAAATTCATATTTTAGAATATTAGAAGGATGATTCCCAGGTACTTGGCAAAGCATAAAATATTCAGTGTGCTGTGCAGTAACAACAAATAATATATATGCCACATATAAAATGCTTATATTCTTTTAGCAAATAATAATAGATTTTTTGCTTCAAGATTGTCTGTATCCTACCTATATATGCATATTGTGTTATTCTTAATATATCTTATATGGAATACTATAAATTATTCAATATACTCTTATTAGAGAATTGGCTGTGCAAATTAAATCTAAGCATCCAAAATAAATCACTGATGACAAAGTTATGTGTAACTACACAGAGATAAGAATTTGCACAGTGGTATATGTTCTGAACCTTACAGAGGCATCTTAATTGAATATGTGGATATACATAAAACTGACAAGCAAGCAGGATTTCATGTTCTTAAATGAACAACAGATATAATATTTCTGTTGGGATCATGCCAAGTTAATACAGGGCTCAGCAGAAAGGGGAATGCTAAGCTAGATCATTTTATTCAGCTTCTTAAAGAATTTAAGAAGAGGATGATGTTGACTATTTCTTCACTACATCATCTAAAGGTGAATCAGTTTAGTGCTAGTTTATGGAAATTCAGTGACCTAAACTAGTAAAGAAGCTAAGTTTGTGCACCGGTTTGGTGAACTGCTTCTAGAGAATTTACTTATTACACAGACCCTTCAGGCTTTTGAGGAGTTCCTAATTGAAATTCCTAATAGGCATGTTTCCTTATCTTTCTTAGGAGCAAGGTCTCAGATAGAGTAGGACTATCGACACTGTTGCTCTCACTGAGCTCTGCCTCAGTGATTACAAAACATTTTCTGATATCTCCTTTACACATCAATGACCAGTTGTAGTTTAAAGACTGATCTCATTGAGATCAAATATGTTTTGGGAGCTGATTCAGGAAGCGAGTGATGGACACGTTTGTCAGAGCCAGATAATGAGTGATAACAGGTTACAAAGACAAGAAGGGGGATCTAAGTAAAAGTTGGCAACATACCTGACATGGTTGTAGACTAAATTCATAGATTATTTAAGAATCAGCAACAAGATAGCGCTAAAATCAGAAGTTTTGGAGGATTTAATGAACACCATAGACCTTCTTCCCTAGCCTCCTAAATTTTGTGTACAAGATGAGGGAGTGTATAGACTTCATATTTAAAACCATTGAAGGGGGTATCTCAGAATTAAAGCCACAAAACAGAAGCTTCCAATAATAAGATCTTAGAACTATAATATATAAGTCAGGACAGGGTATAGTATGTCTCAGTAACAAACAAATCTAACAATTTCAGTGGCTTAAGACCACCAAGTTTATTTTTTGCTCACACTATATTTTCACTGTGAGTCAGATGGAGGGCTCTAATTCGAGGCCCCCTCCCTGGGGGATCAAGACTGAAGTAGCAGCTATAGTGTGGGAGGATAGTGGTTGGCCTTGGGTGGTCTCACAGCAGTAATTCAACATTCTGCCTGGGAGCGACATACTTCACGTTGCACAAATCTTTGATTAGAAGTAGTTATTTGGCTCCATTCAGGCACAAAGGGGCCGGGGAGTGCAATCATGCCATGCACCCAGCAGGGGGAGGACAGGACAGTTCAGGAACAACCACACTGACCACCCTCTGGGACCACTCAAATCACACTAGGAAGTGAAGATGTTCTTTCTGATAACTTACATCTCGGAGACCTTCCTATATGCAGTGCCCTTAACATCCTTCTCCACACAGTCTTTCTTCCCGTGAAGGGGATGTATAAAATGATTTTTTAAAAATGTATTGTAATGATGATTTGACATAGAAGGCATGGATGAATTTCACATCAAAATGCAATTTTTATTTAATTGTATATGGTGTATTCAATTGTATATTTGCTAGGAAAAAGGGGAGGTATCCAGGTTAGACACTGCACTGATTGGTGGCTACTGTGCTCCGGTTCAGTTCTTACCTACAGCTGGTATACATTCTGATTTGGTTGAATACATCTATTTCGGTTGGTACTTCTCATGCCCTGTCTGTTCTAAACACGTTGAATATCATCCTCCGTTAGTGGAAATAAATGAGTGAAGTTAGTGAATTCAGGAGAAAATGTACTGGTCAGTGGGACTTTATGAAGATATGAATAAAATGTATATTAAGACATAGGAATGATGAAGTATTTTACCTTCTCATATCTACAACATTGAGATGAGTCACGCACACAGCTAGATTTTGACCAATTAGAGTAGTGGATCCAACTGAGGCTGAACTTGTGCATGGCTCCTGGTTTCCCAGGCAACAGGGCTCCCTTCCCATGCTCATAATATTATAGTGTGAGTGAAGTTATAATTGGAGGTAGAGAAATATGTCTTCACATCAACTCCTACCTCTGGAAAAGTTAGGGGAGGAGTTTGCTAAAAGCAGAGGATGAGGTCATGATAAAGAAAGAATTTGGAATTTAAAACGAAAAGAAAAATGAAATTGAGCCTGAGCTTGATGGCTTCTGAGCACAGCACTGCACAGAGCAACGCTTCTTCCCTGACTTCAGTTAAAGCCAGAGTATATAGTAAATCGTGTGGTTGCCTATCTGCGTGATCTCTTCCGTCAGAGCCCAGAAAAAGCCCTGGCTCAGGAAACTGTGACCTGTGTGCATTGGCTTGGACCCGAGCCCTCTGCAGTGTATGCTCTGCCTGTCCCACAGGTGCCCAGGAAGCTCTCATTTGCCCAGGAGTCAAAACAGGCTTGCCCTTGATTTTCTGTGGAGTTGGTTAACTTTGTCCTTCCTGTTGTCCTTGAGTGTTATTAGTCCAAATATATCTTTTCAAATTGTTCACCGGTCTGGGCCTTTCCTGCTTTTATTAAATATATGTCAAATGTGCACTGCCGCTTGGAAGATGGAGAGACTGGGAGAGTCAGTAATGAGCATTTCACTTTTCCCCTTCTATTTTTCCTTTTCTGAACCTTTCTCGCTAGAAAAAGAAGAGGACAAGGAGTGCTCCCTCCTTTCCACTCTCTGTAACTCCTTGACCAAGTCCCCCCCGCCCCCCCAAAAAAAGATAAAAATTAGAAAAAGAGCACACAGCATTACCTAGAAATAAGATGATTTTATAATTATTATTCAAACCTGAGCACATTTGACAGTGAAAGGGAGTGTTAATAACAACACAGGAGAAAGGCATACATTGTGGTGTCCAAGGATAATTTAAACATATAGTTACGTTGCTTAAAATCAGTAGGAGATGCCCTAGCTGGTTTGGCTCAGTGGGTAGAGCATCAGCCTGTGGACTGAAGGGTTCCAGGTTCGATTCTGGTCAAGGGCACATGCCTGGGCTGTGGGCTCGATCCTCAGTAGGGGGCGTGCAGGAGGCAGCCGATCAGTGATTCTCTCTCACTGATGTTTTTCTCGCTCTCCCTCTCCCTTCCTCTCTGAAATCAATAAAAATATTTTTTAAAAAATCAGTAGGAGAGAGACAGGAGGGAAAGATGATCCATCTGGGAATGTTCCAGAAAAAAATGTTGGCTTTGATGCACACTGAGTATTCCTGGACATTTGTAACTAATTTATAGCCAAATTCTATTCTGATAAGGACCATGAGATTATTTTAAGATTCCAGATCTCATTGTTCTTTTCCAGGAATAACCTGTACCAGGTTAGAATGTAGTTAGAATTACTTCCTAGGCAAAAAATAAAGCCATAGGGATGCATATTTATAGTGCGTCCTCAGAAAGGGCCTTAGTGAGTGACCAAAGAATGGTCAAGGTTAAGAACTGACTGACCAATTTGATTTCATTTTCTGTGCCCATGGCTAGAGTTTATAAAATTAAAATCAATTTCATTTTGCTTAAAACAAACCTTATCAAACCCTGTTTTCTCACCTCAGATCCCAATAAGAGTAGAGTCCCTGTAATGTGAGAAAATGACTGTAACTGTGCAGTGGGCAGCTTCTGAGATGCTCCCAGTGACCCCCGCCTTCTGGTATGCACGCTCGTGGGCTCCCCTCCCTTTAGTGGCTGGAGTCTAATGAGTAGAATATGATAAAGTGATGGGATGTGAATTCCAAATTTAGGCTTCAGTGTTGTTGCCTCTCTCCTCTGTCTCTCTTTCACTCACTCTGAGCCCTTATTCTGGACGCAAACTGCAACATTGGGAGTAATATTATGGAGAGGCCCGTATGGCAGGGAACCTGTCCCTAAACAATAGCCAGCAAGGACCTGAGGCCATGTGAGTGAGCTTACAAACAGAGCCTCCCCAAATCAAGCCTTGAGAAGACTGTAGCCTCTGCCCACATGGTAATTGATACCTGAGCCAGAGGACCCATTACACTGCCCTAGGATTTCTGAACTGCAGTAACTATGAGTAATACATGTTTACTATTTTAAACAGCTACATTTTATGATAATTTGTTCCTCAGCAAGAGATAACTAATACACTGTTTAAAATAGTGGGTTCTGTATTATGAAATGTTTAGAAAGAAAATATATATATATATATATATATATATACTAGTGGCCAAGTGCACAAAATTCGTGCATGGCGGGGTGTCCCTTAGCCTGGCTTGCACCCTCTCCAATCTGGGACCCCTCAGGGGATGTTTGACTGCCAGCTTAGGCCCGAACCCTATGGGCCTAAAGTCAGACATCCCTCTCTCAATCTGGGACTGCTGGCTCCTAACTGCTCACCTGCCTGCCTGCCTGATCTCCCCTAACCACTCTGCCTGCCAGCCTGCTCGCTCCCAACTTCCCCCCTTGTGGCCTGATTGCCCCCAACTGCCTCCCCACCAGCCTGCTCACACCCAACTGCCCCCCATCAGCCTACTCACCCCCAACTGCCCCTCCCCACCAGCCTGGTCATCCCTTACTACCTCTGCCTCAGCCCTGCCACCATGGCTTTGTCTGGAAGGACATCTGGAAGATCTCCCAGAAGGTCTCCCGGTCTAATTAGCATATTACCCTTTTATTAGTATAGATACTTATACACACACACACATACTCACACACACTCATATACACACAAAGGCCACAAAATCCCTGTCTATGGTGGGTAGCAGTTTTCCCTCTGCTCTCCTCCATTCTTGGCACTGATTTTATTCTCTGCTCTGTGTTTCTCTGGATGTTGTCTTCCATGTTGACGGTGGGTTAAAGCGGTCCCAGAGAATATTAGCCAATAATTGACAGATACTCTCAGGCATAGAGGCCATGGATTGTATTCAACAGTAGATACTTGGGAGAAGCACTATGATCCTTCTGATGAAAACCAGAGAGAAAATTTCTCTGAGAGTGTTCACGAAGAGGACTCCAGCATGTAGAGAAAGGAATCCTCAATGGCATTCCTGACAATTTCCTTACAGAAGTAGAACAATGAATTCTAGTGAGCTTTTCTCTTCTAGTCTGCCGGGATGATCTTTATTTCCGGTCTTAATGACAAACCTAATTGTAGGTATGACAGTCAAGTGACACTTATCAGTTTCCCAGGAGAACACCTTGTGTTTTGGGCTTTTCAAACAACACCATGCATCACAGCACAGGCGTTTGTCAGATTTATTTGGCAGGTGGATGGTTGATTTTTAGGGATAGTTTAAAATTCTGTTGTGATCAAGGAAGAAGTAGTTGGCAGGTAACATCTTAATGTTCTTTCAGTTACATAATTTTGTGATTTTAAAAAAATCTAAAACCTATTTTTTTTTTAGTATGTATTACTGAAAAGGTAAATATTTAGCTTGGGAAGCTAAAGGAAGATTAAGTTCAGGTGACTTCTCGTACTATTTTGATTGTAGGGGTAGCTAAGACTGCAGAATCTTCTATTTCTCTCTTTAGGGCAGTACCATTGTCAGAGTCATCAGATTATAGGTGCCACACACCGCTGTCATTTAGGAATAATGGTGCAGTCCTCTGTCCGTGAGGCCTGGAAAAGGACCTGTATTTAAAACTATTTCCAGAGTTGGCAGTTTTCGCTGCAGCCTGCACGTGGGCAAATAATTCCTATGGAAATCACTCAATACTTCCTCATGAGCTCTGTGTGACAACTGATTTATGTCTAAATCCTTTTAGTAGGAAATGAGTTTGAATTTTACTTCAGGAAGTAAGAATTATGTTGCCAGCTGAAATATGAAAAAATGTGATAAAACCCTTTCACCCGGTAATGCCACAGCATTCCCTAATCAGAGGAAGCGCAACAGAGCCACCGGAATAGCCTTTCACTTTGCAGAATGAAGCGGCTTCCTGTAATGAGCAGAATACTCGTGGTGATAGATGTCAATGAAGACTTATCATCCTTTTAAAAATTAATTTAAAAGCCAACCCCTGCCCTTAGATAAAAACCTTGGAGGCTTCTGGCATTTACTTTGAAGTTCTTCTGTTCTGTCATCAGCAATTTGCTGATTTCTCTCTCTTAGTCACTAAAAGGCTTTATTCAGCACCTGTATCAGTGTTGGTCTTTGCTGCAAATCTTGCTGTCACCCCAGTGTGTCCAAAATCCACCTGTCAAACCTCCTGGTCAAACCGTCCAATGGTATTTCTCAGCCTTATTTTACTTGATCTCTCGCTCCTGCACTTGGCACTTATCACCATTCCTACCTTCTTGAAATGCTCTATTTCCTTGGGCTGTATTTTTTGTACACTCTTTTCTTTGTTCTCTGCTTTTTAGCTTTCTTTAGGATCTCATCACTCAGGGTTCTAATCTGATTTTCTTACTCTCTCCAGCCTCTTTGTATGAGACCCATTTTCTGGCTTCTTCACCTTTCTACTGGTGATTCTAAAATATTAAGTCCCATTTTTTTTTCTGAGTTGCATATCATACTAACTACTGTAAATACCTATTTGAATATCTCAATAATACTCCAAACTAAACTCATCTCAGCCTCCATTCCCCAACCATTCCCTAAGGCCAGACATTTAGGTATTATTCATTTTTCTTGCCCTCCCTTATCTCATTCATGTGATAAATTATAAAGGCTCATTGTTTCTACCTGCTAAATATCTTACAAATCCTTTTATTTAGGTCTGTCCTGCCTGCTATGCCCTTATTATGTCTTCCTTGAGTTACTGAAACAGTTACCACTTCCCATTCATTCTCCACACTGTGGTGATTCCTCTAAAAACATAGGTATCCTGGCTTACAACTCTTTAGTGGATTTTCATTGTCTTTATAATACAGTCCCAATTCTTCTATGGCTTATAAGGCTTGCAATAATGTAGTCCCAACCTACCTTACTATTCTGCTCTTTCGTTACTTTTGCCTAGAGGTGCAGTTCCATCCCAAGGGAACTTCCTTTAGTTCTATGAATAGAGCATTCTTTATACATTTTAGATATTAACCCCTTATCAGGTATATAATTGGCAGATATGTTCTCTCATTCAGTAGGTTGTCTTTTCATTTTGTTGATGGTTTAATGTAGTCCCATTTGTTCTACTTTTGTTTCCCTTGACCAAGGAGATATATAAGAAAAAATATTGCTAAGAGAGATGTCTGAGATTTTACTGCCTTTGTTTTCTTCTAGGAGTTTTATGGTTTTGAGTCTTAAATTTAAGTCTTCAATCCATTTTGAGTTTATTCTTTACATGGTGTATAAGAATGTTGTCTAGTTTCATTTTTTTTGCACGTGTCTGTCCAATTTTCCCAAAACCATTTATTGAATTGACTCTCTTTACCCCATTGAATGTTCTTGCCTAAAGGAGACATTTTAAATGGTACTGTAGTGAACTGAAAGATTTAATTCTCAATCGCCTAAACTGCTACCAGAGAATGAATGACATAAAAGCACCTAAAGGAAAATTTTATAGCTGCTTCAGTGGCGTAATAACATGGCACCACATTACCCATAAAAAAATAACATTGCTGACCACACATTATTAGATATATATTTTGAACGATGTTTCTAGCAATGGCATGGCTATGGAACTCCTGTGTTTACTTCTGATATATTATTTATTTGTTCTTTAGCTTCAGGCAGCTTTTTAAAACTTTTTAGTTTGCTCATATTTTGTCAGCATTTCTCTAGGACAAGTTTTCAGAAAGGATGAAAATTATAAAGCTGCTTTACAACCCCAAGTGGTTACTTTGAGTTAAATGATGGATGCATGTTTTTTCACAACATTGAGCATTTTAAAAAAAAATTTCACACAAATACCTTGATATCTACAGTCTAAAGGTGCCAATTGCAGATGTGGCTGGGTGGAATAAGTTTTCTATTTTGGTTCATGTGTTACTTTATCTCACCTGATCAGGGATGGTGTTAATGTGGGCATAGTAGAAGTTCAAACTCTGTATGGATCCCATAGCCACAGCTGGTCCTTCTCACTCCAGCAATGCAAAAGAATGCCCATCCCTGACCATTTTGACCACCATGAGCATGAACAGGGCATGTGCTCTTGAGACATTTTCCTGTAGTCCTTCTAGACTTGTGATGATCATCCTGTGTTCTCTTGTATTTTATCTTCATGGAGAAATATAACTTTTGTTATTAGTAAAAATGCCAGGGATGTGTTACATTTTTCTCTATATATTTCTTGCTCTTCTTAAAACAGGTAAAGCATACATAGAGGAACAAAGCAAGTAAGACTTTGGAGTAGGGCCATGGATAGCTTTTGCAGGTTTAGGGGGTTTGGAGAGATAATGACTGTAATTGGACAAGTGTAAATTTTCCGGTAAGATGGTGGAGGTTTGAGTCTTGTCTCTGTTTATTAGAGGTCAAATTTTAAGCAAGTTTTTATGTCTCTGAGCCTCAACTTTTATATCTATAGATTAAAAAAATACCTTTTAGAGTTGTTTTAAGGAGCATGTATGAGATGCTAGATAGGAAACTGATGATGTTATTGTTGTTAATTTGTTTTTCTGTGGAGACATGCTAAAAGGACATATTAAAAAGTGGCTCCTGCCCTGGCCAGTTTGGCTCAGTGGATAAAGTGTCAGCCTGCGGACTGAAGGGTCCCAGGTTTGATGCCAGTCAAGGGCACATGCCTGGGTTGTGGGCTCGATCCCCAATGGGGGGCATGTGGGAGGCAGCCAATCAATGATTCTCTCTCATCATTGATGTTTCTATCTCTCTCTCCCTCTCCCTTCATCTCGGAAATCAATAATAATAATAAAAAAAGTGACTCCTACTTTAGGATCTGTCTGGCAGAAAAACCTGAAATAAGATTGGCTGCCCTTGGCAATGGCATGCACTTTAGTACTCTCATAGTCTTACCGCTGAATCAGAGCTGTCAGGCAACCGTGGCTTCTTGGTTTGGGATTAGTTTCCAAGATGGTATAATTCTTACTGAGCTACCTCTTTAGATGTTCACTGTTTAAAGGATGCTGCAGCTGAACTTCATTGACTATTCCTAAATCAAGATCATTACCCATTTGTATATGCCACATTTTAGTGACTTTCTTATTTGAAACGTAGTAAAGTTTGCTTGAGTACTAAGATACCTGAGCAGTTAAAAAAGAACATTTTGCATATTTTTTCGTCAGTTTAGCTATATTAAACAAGAATTCCTACAGATTATACCAGAATTGTATGTGACTCAGTCTTTCCCACAGATCCTTTCTACTTGTCAGGCAAGAAAAGCAGGACTTGATTAAATTGAATAAAGTAAGTTTTTCTATACCCTTCAGTTATTTGACTTTCAGCCATAATTGGAAAGAAAAGTTTCCTGCCTTTGTCATGCGCTGGAAAGATCTGTCCGTGTCATTCTCCCTGGTATTTCACTGGACACAGAGCTGTGACATTTCCCTGTCTTTTCTCATCAATCTCAGTGTTGAGAGAAGCTCTGGTTGTATGTCAATGGTTGACTCAATGTAAGAGACTTTAAGTAAATTTCAGCATTTAGAATTAAATTCAGAAAACTTTTACTTTTATAGTAGAATATTGATGTTATTGTTTGTTTGAAATAAAAGAATATGCCTGGCTGGTGTGGCTGAGTGGTTGAGCATCGCCCTATGAAGCAGGAGGTCATGGTCAGGGCACATGGTCAGGACTCCATCCCCAGTGGGGGGCACGCCTGAGGCAGCTGATCAATGATTCTCTCTCATCATTGATGTTTCTATCTCTCTCTCCCTCTCCCTTCCTCTCTGAAATCAATAAAAATATATTAAAATAAAAGAATTTATAGCTGTGAGTTATTCTTTGGAAAGTATGTTTTGTGACAGATTTGCTTTCTTTCTGAGTTCTTGAATCTTTAATATAGTTTAAAAGATTGCTGATGATTAAATATACATTAGACTGATACCTGTAAGTAGAATAATGCTCTTTAGAATTTCTGTTCTTATTTCCCTTTATCTTCTTAATCTAATAACTAAGATAAGCAAAATTTATGCTTTATTCCTCTATCTTACCTATCTTGTTCCAGATGTACATTTTTGTTGCTTTTTATTCCAGTTACATGTATGTAATATAACCTCCTCACCTTTGCTACAATATGGAAATAGATATTTTTACTAAAAAATACACACATTAACATTTGTCTTTTAGCTTAATGACTTTCCCTTCCCCAACTTTGTTGAGTTAGAATTGACAAAAATTGCATATATTAAGGTATACAATGTGATTTGATAATATGTAAACATTTTGAAATTATTATCACAATCAAGCTAATTAACAAATCCATAATTTCCCATAGTTACCTTACTTTTGGTGGTAAGAACGTTTAAGATCTACTCTCTCAGCAAATTTCAAGTATATAATGCTGTATTAGTAACTATAGTCACCATGCTATACATCTGATCTCTAGACCTTATTCATCTTGTATAACTGAAACTATGTACTCTCTTACCAACATCTCTGCATTTCCACCACCTCCAAGCTCCTGGCAACAACATGCTATTCTCTGATTCTATGAGTTCAACTTTCTAGATTCCAAATAAAAGTGAGATCATGCAGTATTTGTCTCTCTGTGCCTAGCTTATTTTACTTAACATAATGCCATCGAAGTTCATTAATATTGTCACATATGATAGGATTTCCTTCTTTTGTAAAGCTTACTAATATTGTATTACATTGTGTGTGTGTGTGCGTGTGACATTTCCTTTATCCATTCTTTTTTTTATGGACACTTAGATAATGATATTCTTTCCTTTGGGTCTATACTCAGACACGAGATTGTGGAATCATATGGTAGTTCTATTTTTAAATCATTGAGGAACCTCAATACTGTTTTCCATAATGGCTGTATCAATTTATAATCCCACCAACAGTGCACAAGGGTTCCCTTTTCTCCATATCCTTGCCAATATTTGTTACCTCTTGTCTTTTTGATGGTAGCAGTTCTAACAAGTGTGAGGTGATATCTCATTGTGATTTTGATTAGCATTTTCCTGATGATTAGTGATGTCGAACTTTAAAAAAGTATATCGGTTGACCATGTATATGTCTTCTTTTGAGATTTATATCCTTAATGATATTGACGTGCCTGTAAATAATATGTAATGCTAATGAATAATTTAGCCTCTCGGGTGTTAGTCTTTACTTATGAAAATTTAAGGGGCAGTCTAAAGCCCATTCAGCATTTGCCTTCAAATACTTGACAGCAAATGAATTTGTTGCTGCCTCACCAATGCTCTGCCTTAGCTACAGCTTGTCTGCCTTGTAATTCATCTTTCCTGTGACCTCATTCTTAGCTTGTTTTTTGTCTTTAACTTGTCACTATAAAAATCGCTAATTGGGCTGTGTCTTCAGGTGCATTGTTTCTTTTATTAGTCTCAAAATGCTATTTTTGTAAAAATAGAATCAAACAATATGGTCAGGAAGACAAATTGTATTTGCTAGGAGAGATAAAATTAGTTCTCTGTGTCCTTGATTATGCATGTTTGTAGTTGCTTTGGAGTCAAACTTTGCTTCAGATCCTGCCTTTGCCACGTTTCTAACTCTCTTGTCTTAGGCCCTAATAACTATACATAATACTTATCAAGAACTTGCCATTTGCCTGGTACTATGTTACATGATTGACATGTATCATTTTATTTAATGCACATGCCAATCTTAGGAGGAGGGACCACTAACAGGTTACGTAGTTTGCCAGTGGTCATATAGCTGATATCATATTGGGCTGAGTTAGAATTCAAATGCAGGCTTCTGACTCCAGGGAACTTGCAGTTTCAGCCAGATTAAATTTTCCCAGCTATAAAGTAAAAATGGTAATAACTACGTTATGGGATTAGTTTGGTGATTAAGTAATACCATGTGTGAAAAATGCATTTTTTCTCTTTAAAACCAATCTTCATACACTTAACGTTAGCAGACTCTCAGGGTACGTTGCATTCTCTATTAAACAAGCATGATTTTTGCCACAGTGCATGATATTTTGTTGTAGTGATTCACCATTTTATAATGTAAAAACACACAAAAAGCCTTATGATTTTAGCATGACACGGAGAAGCACATGTTAAAAGGACCAGCAGCCAGATGACCCTCAGCAGCCTCTAAGGGTGGGCCACTAGGCTATGGATCGGCCCTGGACTCGCAGCCCATCAGTAGTTGGATGATGGTAAAAAAGCTGAGGAAGGGAGTTAAAGCAATTAGCATTAAGAGGAATCTCCATAGACTAGGGTGATGGATGACGGAAGCAAGAGGGAAATTAGAGGCAACTTTCAATCTTGCACTCAGATTAAAAAGTCTACAAGAAAAATATGGGCTGTCCTCTTAATAGAAGTTTGTTTAATAAAGCTCTTAGTGTTTTAGCTGACTGGAGGCTGAATGGGAATCCCTCGTGTGGCATGACTGTTAAAAGAGCTAATGCCATATAGGTAGCAAGATGAATAAAGAGGTGAGTAGGACTCTGCAGTATCAGACCACACCCAGCACATTGGATCAGATCTCGGTTCATAGGCTAGAAGCTTCTTCGGTCATTTCCTTGCTTTTGGAGGCTAGACCACACTAATAAAGGGTTTTCTGACGGTTTTATTGAAGGAACTGTCAAATCCGGATTTTAGCCTGGGGAATGGTATCAGTGCCTTCAAATACGTGAAGAGCTGTCATGTATAATTGGGAGTAGGCTTCATCTGGGTAGTGCCAGAGGACAGAAAGGGAAAGATGAATGGATCACAGTTATAGGGAATCAGTTCGAGCTTACTGTAAGCAAGAGCTCTTTAACTACGTAAGCCATCTGACATTCAGGTGACTGTTTTGTTGGTGTAGCAATGAGTTAGTTCTCTGCCAGTAGAAGTGCTCAAGCCACTACTAGATAAATCACCTGTCAGAAAGATAGGATGCACACAAGATTTTTACTTTGGGTGATTGAAGTTGAAGACCTCAAATGTCTCTCCAAGTCCAAAGTTCTTTAATATTATACAAAAAGACATACATGTTTACAACGGAGCAAAATATTGCCTTATGAAATTAAGTGAGAAAGAAAAGGGATTCTATTACAGAAATTACATTTTCAAGATATATTAATTTTTTATTGTACAAGTAAATAAAATATTTTCTTTGTAAGTAGGAATGTGAATTTATTATTTTAGGGCAAGACTATAAAGGTCAGGAAAACTGGATATTTGGGTTGGTTTAATTAGTTTCCCTAAAGAATATAATAGTGGAAGTCAAATTATAAGAGGGGTCCAGGATGAGGGTGACTCTGGATAGAGGGAAGAGGTGAACAATTGAATGTTCAATCACATCAGGTTCTACTGTCTCCATCTCCACACAAGGGAGATGTCCACTAGGTCGACATTCTACACACTGACATATCAGGTTGCTTCTTATTTCCTAGGCACAGAAAAAGATGGGTCCAACTAAGAAGCCCACACACGTTTGTTTCCTAGCCATTATCCTTCTAATTAAAAACATTAAAAAGATTACCTTAGATCAAGTTATAATTAAATTTTGTAGTCCTGTAGTTATTTATTTTTAGATACTTTTTTTGCTTGGATATTATGTGTGTTTTATTGCCCAAATTTCATATTTAAAATATTGCCTATTTTGATTAGGCTTCTGTAAATTAAAGTATCTGAGAAGACCAGTGATAAAATCTAATTTTAAATTGGTAGTGAACTTATTTAATTTTTCTACTTTACCATAATTATTTCATCTATCTCCCTATATATACTTCACAAGTTTTTGAGCTGGCAAATTAATGTTTTTTCCCTTTGATAATACTGGGAAAAGGTCTCCATTTTTTAAAAAAAATCATTTTGTCTGTCTCTGTTTTTTTCAGGAAAAATCACACCCAAATCACTCAGTAACAATCTCTTCTGGAAGTAACCTGGGAATAAAATATTCCTTCTTTTACTTCTCCTGTGTGATCACCAATCAGAAAATAGAGTATTTATGTACTATATACTTTGTTTAGGAGCTCATCCATCAAGGTGTTAAGCCACATGAATTTCTGGAAAAAGTCCTCGTATCCCATTTCCCCTGGTTAAGGGTGTCCTTAATCTGTGTCTTCTCAAGCAGATTAGCAAATCTCATTTTTAAAATTCGTATTACAAAGTTGAAAATAACTACGCAGTTGGAAGAGCTGCAAAATAAACCACTCCCCAATTTAGTGGCTTTAAAAAGAGCTGTTCTTTTTCTAGCTGGTTTGGCTCAGTGGATAGAGTGTTGGCCTGTGGACTGAAGGGTCCTGGGTTCGAGTCATGACACGTTACCTACATTCCTGGCTCGATCCCCAGGCCCCATCAGGGTGCTTTCGGCAGGCAACCAATCAATGTGTCTCTCTCACATCGATGTTTCTCTGTCTCTCACCCTCCCTTCCACTCTCTCTAAAAATATTCCCAGGTGAGGATTAACCAGTAACAAACAAACAAACAAAGAGCTGTTTTATTTGCTCCTGTAGCTGTGGGTCAGAAATTCAGGCTGGGCTGGGCTAGGTATTTTTTTGCTTGTCTCATGCAGCCTTAGTCTGTCCTGCTTTAGGATGACCTTACTCACATGTTGGTCTGTCAGTTCCTGCTGTTGGCTGGACTGCAGGTCCCAGCAGACTTGTTCACATGGTGGCAGCATCCCATAAGTCACAGGAGAGAGTGCCCAGCAGCACAAAGGCCAGCCCAGTGCACCAGCAGTTTTGAAGCCTCCACTTGTGCCACATTTGCTTGTATCCCACTGACCAAAGCAAGTCATATTTGGTGAGGAAGAGGGCCATGCAGGGCCATGGGTCCAAGGAGGTGTGATAAATTAGGAGTTAGTACTATAGTCATCTATTGTCTCTGTGTGTACATTTATTTTAATTTTTGATGCATTTAGTTTTTGGTCAACATACTAGTAATATGAGCATAGACTCTGAGTATTGTAAAAAATGTGTTGTGGGCAGGAGAGAATTAACATACATTGAGCGCTCATGAGGCCAAGAACGTCACGTATGTTATCTCATTTAATTCTGTGGACTCGGAGTGAAAACGCTGAGATGTAGAGAAGGTAAATAACTTGTCCAAGGTCACAGTTAGCAAGTCATACTCCAGTTTAATGGTGTCAAAGGCATAACAAAAGGGAATAGCTTAGAAAACATCAGTAATGGGACATATTATGGATAGGTACTATTTCATGAACTATTTTTGTGTTGGTTCACAGTGCATGATAAAATTCTTGCAATGGATAGTTTTCATGAAAGCAAGCCACTCTGTTACTCCTGACGGCCTCCCATGAGCATGTGAAACCAGAATGCTCATAAGCAGGGGCATTAAAAATATATCACTATTTCGCCATTCCTGATTTATCTGAAAGCTGTACCTTGACTACTGTATTATGTTGACATAGTGTTTTAATCAGGTGATGAGCGCCTGACCTTTTCCACCGCAGTTAATCTCTTTTTATCAGCATCTACTAACATTTCTTTGTGACTTAAAAGAAAATCATGACCTTAGGAAAGATTTGATATTCTGGATGGAAGAGATTAGAACATAAATTTTCCTTATTGATAGACCCTTTTAGAAACCAATAAAGAACAAAGAGGCACCGAAACAGTCTGGATGCAATGCTGTGGGTTTGGACTGAAGCATTTGTTACTCAGATTTTTGTGTCTAAAAGAGGTAAGGAGGAAGCATTCTGTCACAATCTGTTAATCTCGTTTTTCTTCACTCATGCGAAATGGAATATTCCTTTTACAATCAGCCCACACACTGAAATGTCTTTTATTTGCAAAATGGAACCATTTCATTAAATGTTGGAAAAGAGACTTTTAAGGAAACATCAACATAACAATCATTTCCGATGGAAGTTTCTTTGGGCTGAAGTAAGTCCCTGCTTGGTGGCTTAATTTGAAGCTTCCCCCTTTGGGATTATTTTTTACATACCCTCCCAACATGAATAAAGATTGCAAGTTAATAAGCTGGGAATCATTTGATAGAAAACAATAGGAGGAAAATGTCCACACATTTCTACAAATCTCTGCATGTGAAGAATTCAAACTGTAGCTGGAAATTCTCAAGAGTGCTTTATAGCTTGATTAGGGATTTTTTAAAGCCTTCATCTTCTGTGCTTACCAAGTAAAGTGTGGGCTGGAACGTTATTTTAAAGTCATTTTATTGTGAGGAAAACAGCAGGATTCTGCCAGAGCCCAAATGCTGGTAAAATTGCAATAAAACACTGAAAATAACAAGGTCAAAGCTTTATATTTATATGAAAGTAATATTCACATTTTTAAAAAGGTGATATGATTTTTCTAAAATATGGCATATTCCAGAGATACACTGAAAGACAAAATGGCATGATATAGTTTAATAATTACCCCCAATTAAAAATTATAATGAAGAGTATACTTTTTAGATATTAACTGTGATACTTTTTCATTTTAAAAGTGCTTGTGAAATGTAATTGTGGTGTGATTATTTCTTACTGACTTTATTTCCAAATATTGTTTAGTGAATGGAGTATTGTTTTGGAAGGAAAGATTTAGCAACAACAATTAGTTCATAATTAGTGCCGATACATTAATAAAAATAATCAAGATGATAGTAAATAGGCAATCGTAACTAAAAATGAAGGTTATTAAAAGAAGGTAATTTTAGAAACAAACGTAGAGGACCTGAGTGTGGAATCCCAACAGTTTCCATAGTTGGGCTCACTGGGCCACACCTCTGATGGCAAAGAACAAACCACCAGTGGGTGAGCCTGAGCTGACATCTCAGATCAAAGGTTCCATAATATGTTAGTTCAATAATATTAATAAAATGTTATAGTTCCATTACACCTGAACCCAGAGTCACTGTCCTACTTCTTAAGTTTTAATTTGGGGCTCACTAATTTTATTGGACAAGTATGAGTCTTTGAATGGATATTTATTTTAATGAGTTCAGAGATGTACTACACCAAAAAAATGACATTTGTTTAAAGTGTAGAGAATGACTATGATGTCATTCCTTTTTCACTTTTTATGTGGTTTTATTGCTTAAAAATTTTTTGCTTAATGTTAAAATGTTCTATGTTAAAAGTAACATTAGTTCATTATACATTTTTGAAAATACATAAAAGTAAAAACAAGAAATAAAACTCATCTATAATTAATGTACTTAGAAGTAATTATGGTTAACAATTTGGTATAGACACATAAGTTTTCCCCCTCTTTATTTTGTTTTCTTTTTTTGAATGTGGTGTAACTGGATATAGAATTAAAAATGGCTATTATTTTCCTTTAGCACTTTGAACATATTATTCTCTTGTCCTATTGCATCTATTGTTGCTGAAGTCTTTATAATTTTTATTGCATTTTAGGTAATACCATTTCTCCCCTCCATTATTGCTTTTAAGATCTCTTTGCGTTTGAAGTTCTTCATCTTAGTGCAACATATCTAAAAGTGAATTTCTTTTTATTTTTCTTGCTTAGAATTTTGGGGGATTCCCAAATTTTAGAATTAATATGTTTTGTGAATTCTGGAAAATTCTCAACCATGGGTTTTTAGAGATTGCCTTCCCCTTCTTTCTATAATATCCTTTCTGGAATTTCAGTAAGACATTCATTGGATCATCTCATTTTATTTTCCTTTCTTCTTAATCATTGCTTCATAGTCTACATCTTTCTATCTCTTTGTGCCATATTATTCATTAGTCACAGATGTTTTCCAGTTCACTAATTCTCTCTCTAAACTCTAAAGTGAACTTTTGCTGTTTAACCTATGGATTGGACTTTACATTTCAGACTATATTTGTATTTACATAAGTTTTATTTTATTGTTTCAAATTAGCAATTTTCCCTCTTCCATACTGTGATAGGCTTAATTGTGTACCTTCCCTCCAAATTCCAATTTTCAGTACTTCAGAATGTGACTGTTTTTGGGGGCAGGACTTTTAATGAGGTAAGGTAAAATGAGGTCAGATGGGTGGCCCCTAGCCCAGTATGACTGATGTCTTTATAAGAAGAGGAGATTGAGATTAAGATAGCCACACACAAACACACACCCATGTGAACATACAGCAAGAAGATGATCACTGGCAGGTCAAGGAGAGAGTTTATTTTTTGTGTTTGGTGTAAGATAAGGGTCTAATTTCATTCTTTTGCATGTAGATATCTAGTTTTCCCCACACCATTTGTTAACTTGACTATCCTTTCTCCATTGTGTATTCTTGGCACTCTTGTCAAAGATTACTTGACTGTATATGCAAGATCTACTTCTGGGATTTGTCTGTGGTATCGTTGGCCTATATGTCTGTCTTTATGCCAGTTATCATACTGTTCTCTCCCAGGCAACTAGCCTGTGCTGGACCTGTCAGGACTTCAGAACTGGTAAGACAGATGTTGATTCTTTAGACATCCTTGGGGAAGTTGGGGCACTGGATGCATGGATTTTTTATCCACTCATTCTATTTGAGCAAGGCGGGGGATGGGGAGAATTTATGGTGTCTTTTGGCCCTAGCCATCAACTCATTCCAGGCTGCTAGACTGTGCCACACCTTATCAGAACCTCAAGACTGATCCGATGGATGCCAGTTGGTTGTCTGGTCCCAGAGAAGTTGGGTCCTTGGTCACACAGATCAACTCTTTCCTTCCCCAGTGGGCAGCTGGGATACTTTTTTGTCCACTCACTCTGTGTTGAATAAAGGATAGGACCTATAGCATCTATCAGCCCAAGCCACCATCTCTGTTTTTCTCAGGGAGCCTAATTTGTGCCGGACAAGTCAGAGCACAAAAACTATCAAGACAGAAGCCATTTTTCTAGGGAAGCCCCTTAGAAAACTTGGGGTTCTAGGTGCATGAACAAATCCATCTCCTTCCCTCGGTGAAGCTGGGGGCCAGAGCGTCTCTTCCTGATCACATGGCCCTACACCAGAGATAGGAGCTCTGGAAGGAGAGCATTCCAAATTTCCTACTGACACCATTGAGCCTGATTTCACATCCTCTGAGGTATAAGAGCCTCTCAGTTAGTGTCTGGATTTATCACAAAGGGAATTTTTCTGTTAATTATTGCTGAATAAGTGTGTTTATGGGATGAGAAGGATTCAGGGCTTCCCACCTGCCAGTCTTGCTGCTGTCACCCCCGTTTTCTGGTTACATTGTTTGTTGGAAATCACATGTGCCATAGGTCAATTTGAAAAATAATAATCCAATGGGCAGAAATTGAATATCATTTTAATTTGTCTTATTTAGGTACTTAGTGCATTGGAACTTTTTTGTATTTTGGCTATACGCATTTCTTAAAGTTCAGGTCTGTGTTCATATTCATCACTTTAAAAAAAGGAGCATATTTATCAGCCCACATTCTGTTCTGATGATTCATGATATCCATTTCTGAGCTCTGTCATATCTGCAAGTTATGTCTTTCTTGGCCTCCTCCAGGAAGTTAAATATTAATATTCATTTCTATGTTTGGCAGGAAAACACATGAATGTTGGAAGATGGGGTGAAATCTTATTTTTAACTCTATTTAATACCTGCAATTAATCATAGAAAACCATTCATTTTAACTTGTCAGGATAGTGTTACCATATTCTAATTTTGTACCATCTAAAATAACATACTACTTTTTGGTTGAAATCTCTTTAGGATCTCAGGCCAAGCCTTAGAAAGGACATTAGTGCAATGGAAAACATGAAAACGTGAAACACTGAACAGAAAGAGTTCAGTTAAATTTCTTCTTATAAGAGAATAAAATGAGATACTGTGTGGCAATAGGTCTTCACAGAAAGGGCCCATAAGACTCATCTATAGATTAAAAATACATATTAGATGCCTGGCAGCATTTGCAAGAGTGGGATATAGGTATGTGTGTTCATGTTATTTAACACTTGGTTTAGAAGTACTTCCTACAATTGATAGAAGAGTGTAAGTTTTACGCTTTAGTTTATTAAAATAGGACATGTTTTCTTAAAGTTTTGATGACTATGAAATTTGGCAGTGTCATACATTATAATTACATTAATATGGTAGGGTTTCACTCCCCCTGCCCCAGGAAAGCTGTTGTTAAACTGCTGCAAATTAGAATGTAAGCATTTAGATTTGAGGAAATATGATAGATTCTAGTACATTAGAAAATTCTAGAAAGAATTGCACCAAATATTACACAGTGGTTAAAATGGAAATTGCATGGGGGATAGGTTAGGAGGTCAATTAGTGATTCCTCTGAATGATAACTGGTATTTTTAAAAACTATTACAAGTATGTATTTAAGTGTTTGCTAAATGTAACATGTAAATGAGAAACCACTGCTTTTTAATTATAAGAAACGTTTTCTTTTCTTATTAGTTTCTA
The DNA here is from genome assembly GCF_000412655.1 of Myotis brandtii. Lineage (NCBI taxonomy): Eukaryota > Metazoa > Chordata > Mammalia > Chiroptera > Vespertilionidae > Myotis > Myotis brandtii. The sequence goes on from NW_005370683.1 coordinate 4,351,146, forward strand.
AGTTGAGGATGGGATGTAGATATCACCTCAAAAGGCACATCTAGTTGATCGGTAGTGACTGCCTGGGAACAGTGATTTAAAAAGGATTCCACGACCTTCTCCATGCTCAGTGGGAAACTATCATTTTTCAGTAAGTTTACTATGGGCAAGGAAAAGGGGAGGGTGGCACCCATGTGGGGTGTTCACTGACCCTTTTTATTATTTGGCTTCATAAAATATGTTTTAAAATAGGTTTAAAAATGGGTGCAACTTTATCCCTTCCTATTTTATTTTCACATTTCTGGGACAGGTTTTCGGTATTTGTTACTCTTGGGCATAAGTTTATATTACTCATTGCTTCCTGGTCACTGCTCTTGACTCAGCCTTCACCGGGATGGGAGTCGGGCTGCCAGGCAGTTTTGCTGTAATGCTTTCCTGATAACTCATTTGTATTTGAAATTTAGATTTGGTTTCACAGTGTAAGACCTGGAATCTGTCTACTGTTACATTTTTTAGAACTGCAACGTTATTCTCTTTCCTACAGTTTATTCTACCCCCAGCTAGCTTCTCTCTCCTGTTTCAAAGCCTGGTTGGTATTTGTGAAAGTATCTTAACATTTGGGTATTGGAAGTTTCTGCTGTTACTTATATGATTCCGATCAGATGGATGATGTCTTTGAACTCAAAAATATTTATTTTTTTGGACAATTCTCCTCTCTGTGAGGGAATTCTTAGCTGCTTAAGCCTTCTAGAATGTCCCAGCTCTTTTTAGGGAATGCCAGCTCCATAGAACATGTTCCTCTATTCCCTAAATAATAATAGCCATTGTCATTATTACATATTAGGATGATTATATCAATATGTTATAATGTTAATATTAATGATATTATGAAGTAATAATGACTATTGTTATTATTTTGGTTTCTGCCTAAGATTTTATGCTCAGACAACAATATGGAACAATTAACCTTCATTTAGAAGCTTAGATCTTAAAATCTCTCTTGTCTTTGGGATCAGCGGCATTTCCTGACTCCTAAAGAAATAGGTTTTCACTTCTGTGTCATTTCTGCACCATGACTGTGTGTTGCACTTCTTCCCAGATAGCATTTTAGTTAGGCTCTGTTTCCAAAATGGGAAACATGCCCTGTAGTAAGATTTAAACTAGTACATAAATCAAGGCCAACACTTCCTAATGTGGAAGCTGATGCACCTTAGGAAACATTAATCATGAGAAAATTGATTTAGGAGAAACACTTGTTAAAGGCGGTTCTTGGAACGGAGGTTGTTACAGACGTGGACCCTTAGCCCCGCGTCTCGAGCTCAGCATCTAGCGAGCATCTGCCTGATCTACCCCCGCATGACAACGTGGGCAGATCCAGGCAGCGAGGGTCAAGCGAGTGTCAGGTCTTTTTTCTTGCAGTTTCAGAAAATAAATTTCTTAGCCCTGCGTCTCGAGCTCCAGCGTTCTCGGCAGCTAGCGAGCATCTGCCTGATCTACCCCCACATGACAATGTGGGCAGATCCAGGCAGCGAGGGTCAAGCGAGTCTCAGGTCTTTTTTCTTGCAGTTTCAGAAAATAAATTTTAAACCATTTTATTACCCCCAAATGACTTCAAGGTAACTCCCTATTGTCCTCTTAAAGTGCTACCATGAGCTCTTTTACTATTCTTTGGGAGTTTAGAAGAAGATGAAATTTAGCACTACTGGCTTTTAATCTGAAAAGGAGAAAACATTTAGAAAATGATCTTGTATTTAAATGTTTTTTACCTCACATGGCACAAGTTTTTGTGTAGTTAATATGGCAGTGAATTCCTCTGAAGTGTATACATTAATAGGATTTGTGTGCATCTTTAAATCATTAAAATTAATTAGCATTTAATGTGCTGGATCTTTGATCCAAAGATCTCAAAGCGTCTTGAGCCTGTCTGTATTAGCTCAGTATTTTTTCAGTCTATCGCTGTGAGGTAGTTGTTAAGTATTATTCCCTATTTTACAAATGAGGTACAAATGAAGCTGAGAGAGACTTAAGGGACTTGCTTAAAGTCCCAAAGCAAGTTGATAGCAAGCTAATAGCAAGTTAAAAGCAATAAAGGCAATAGTCCCTTGACTTGAAAGATTTTCAACCTTTTTCCAGAATATATTCCACTCTAACATGCTACGTTTTTCCATAAAATGATTATATTCTTTACATACCCAGTGCTTTAGGGGAAATTAAAATGGACCTAAGAGGAATTTAATAAAATACCTCTCTCTCTCTATTACACTTTGATTAGGTTTCCGGGGAAACGTGTGATTGAAGTGCTCTTCCTGCACATAAGTAGGTATTTCCTTTTGTGCAGTCATATGAGCACTGAAAGAGGGCGTCAGACAGTAGCCAGGGGGAATATGCTGACTGTTATGCACCTGAGATTAGCGGTGGCTTTCTTTCTCATGGAGAACCTTGCAAGGTGAGATTTTCCTATCAATTAACAGACTGTGCATCCTTCACATTCACTGAATCATAAAGTCAAGGAACTGTTACTGTTAGTAGGGGCCTTGGGGTTTTCTGTGGCTCTCTTCCACAAAATACAGGATTTTGTTGCAAAGTATGCTTGATGAGTCATCACGCCGTCTCTGCTTGAGCACTTTGGGAGAAGGAAAGTTGTCTTTTTCTAAGAAGCTGTTCTGCTGGTGAATAGTTGTAATAACCAATGCACCACCATATATAGCTATATATAGTATTTATCTCTAAACTTTATTTCATATATATAATGAAAAAAAAAAGATAATGTCTTTGACCTCAAGAACTTTGGCCAAGTTAATTTCTGAACCTGTTTCTTCATCTGTATAATGAGCAATGGACTTGTTTGTTAAATGAGCTGGATATAAAGCATTTAGGAGAGAGCCTGTTACATAGTAAGTGCTCAACAAATGTCAGTTTCTATTATTATCTAAGATGAGGGAGGGAGGGAAGGAGGGAGGGAGAGAAAGTATGTCACATCATTCTGTCTTCTTATTTTGCTCTCTATCCCATAGTTGAAGATCTGCCCATCATCATTTCTCATTTGGATTACTGCCGGAGCCTCTAAACCGGCCCCCCTGTCTCAAGTCTCAGTCCTTTCAATCCACTTTCCCACATTGAAGAAAAGAGAACTTACTAGGGTGCAAGTCTGAGCATGTTAATCACTATCTTAAAATTCATTGCTCTTCCTGAACTTCAGGAAGCTGGTTTATCTGACTGACACCTTTGGTGATCAGCCCCTGACTGCTTCTTCAAGCTTATTTGCACTGTACCAATCCTCCGACTTAGATTCCAAACTGTGGACTGTGGGCAATGTGCCAGCAATCCATGCCTGAGCTGTGGTACACTTCCCATCATCTGAGCCTGTTTTCCTTCCTTGCTCAGACTTTGTTCTACTCATCTTCAAAGTTCAGTTTATACACCTCCTCCAAGGGGTCATTTTTGATCCCTTAGGTGCTCCCAGACTTTTATTTCTACCTGCTTACCTATTTGCCATGTTTGATTACAATGACTTTCCTGTCCCTCTCCATCTCTAAACTCAAGAGCCTGGAGATCAGGGACTGTATCCTGTTCACTGCTCTTTCCTCTGGCTTCAATTCTTGGCACATAGTAGGTAATAGACGTTTGTTGAATAAATAACAATAGATAACAGAGTGGAATTACTGTTAAATAATTTATTTAGACAAAGAGGGTGATAAAAGGTACAGAAAGGAGGGCTCATCTCTGACTATATTTATAGGCAGAGAAAGGATCATGGAGTGTTGGTACTTGAGTTAGTCTTTTTATTGATCTTTCTGGAGTAAAGGCATTCAAATAAAACTTGGGGCATCAGGTAGTTAAACTGTAGCCTTTGTGTCAGGATGAAATTCCAACTCAGCCACTTCTTAGCTGTAAGATATTATATATCTATAAAATAGGTATTAAGCCTATTACTGCACTGTATACCTCAGCTCAATTAAATCCTTAACTCTTTTGAGGGACAGAGTAAGCATATGTAAGCTTTTTTCCTAAACCCAATGATTAGGAACACATATATTCCTGGTATGTGCACTAGACCTTTGTGTTGGGGTTTAAGATCTTGAATGGAGAGCCCTTGAGAAGATGGAAGGGGTGAGAGGTGTGAGGAGAAGATAGAAGGGAAAGGAAAAAAATTAATCACTATATATGTGTCAGAGGGAACAGACATGGACTTGTATATATGAAGTTCTTTTAAAAATACCAGTAGTTGAGAATTTTTTTTCTTTTAAAACACTAGTTTTATCATGCCAATGTTAGTTTTATTGTAGGAATGTTTTCATGTCAATGAAGATATTAATGCAGAATATTTAGATATTCATAACTCTGCTAAGTCAGGGACCAACCAGAGTCTACAGGAGGCCTATGAATGTCTTTTAGATGGAGTTAAGTCTTTGAAATAAAAAATATGCAAAATTTCATGAATGCATTTTTCTTTCTCTGAGGGGAGAGACCATTATATTGTTACAGGTTTCCTAGTTTAACAAAAGTCAAGAACCAGGAGTATTTTTTGTGCTTTCTCCAATCAGAGTCAGGTAATGAGCTGCAACTCTGAACAATGGTGGTGTGCTTATTAATAATAGACTCCCTCAATATTGTCAAAGGTCTCCTGGTTTAACAAAGGTCAAGAACTAGGAGTATTTTTTGTGCTTTCTCCAATCAGAGTCAGGTAATGAACTGCAACTCTGAACAATTGTGGTGTGCTTATTAATAATAGACTCCCTCAAAATATTTAGTTATAGTGGAATATCATGATTCAAAAAGACTTTACAAATATTTATCTTCTTATATTTGTATTCCTCATTGTAACAATTACAACAAAAAAGGTTACTAGTTCAATTTAGATTTAGCATTAAATGTGCAAAAATTCTTTCCATAGAATAACTTTTGTATAATTATTAAGCTTCATTATTTTGGAGGACCAGAGGTTGGAAAAACAAAACAAACAAACATACAAATAAACAACAACAAAATACTGGTACAGTCCTGGCTTTTGGACATTAGCAATAGCTACAGTGTCCAGACAATTTCATATTTTTCTTTCTTTTGCAGCTCATATTGAAATTTAAAGCTAGTTTTTCTTTTCAATGAATTGAAAGTCTTCTAATTATTACGTTTTTATGGTGAATATATATGTTCAAGGGGAATCACCTTTTGCATATATTTACATTATGATTGATAGGAAATGGCTTTCACTGGGATGGGGATAGGAGAGAAGGAGAGGAGTTGGGATGTGGTTAAAGGAGAAAATGGACTTTTGAATGGTGTCCATAGTGTGGCAGGCCATCGTGGGTCTACCACATGTTATCTAACTGAACCCATACAGCAATCCTCTTATGTGAGACGCATACATACAACTCTATTGTAGGGGAGAAGATTGAGGCTTCAGAAATTAAGGAATTGCTGAATGAATGGCACACAGCTTATAAAATTGGTCTTTAAACTCAACTTTGACTTTGAATCCTATTAGGCCCTCTCTCCGCCCCAACTAGATTAACTAGATTACCTTTTACAAAACCTGATATCATCTAAAGTTTTTTAGATGCCTTGGTGTTCACCCAGGAACTGACATTATCGTTACCAGATAAATTAGAAATATTTACCCATACTCTTTGAAGAGCTAGAATAACCTTCAAAGATGAAAGCATCACCCATATTTAGTTGCCCTCTCATTATCTAGTACTAGTTAGTGATCTGGACTTTGTATGCCTGCAGAATATTGAATGATCAGAAGTCACAGAAAATAGACTGTTAACAACTTAAACATCACTGAAACAATTGCTAAGAGGATAAATAGCCAGATAATAAAATTAACCTATGTGATTTAAAAATATATGTATTTTTAATTGATTTTAGAGAGGACGGGAGAGGGAGAGATAGAAACACCAGTGATGAGAGAGAATCATTGATTGGCTGCTCCTGCTCGCCCCCTACTGGGGATCAAGGGTGCAACCCAAGCATGTGCCCTGACTGGGAATCCAGCGTGACCTCTTAGTTCATAGGTCAATGCTCAACCACTGAGCCATTTTAACAAGTTTTCTCTGAAAACTCTTTTTCTGGTAGCTCTATCTTGAAATAAGCACTATGTTCTCTAAAAACTTTCACAACTCCTATAGGATAGCATATACAACTTTGTCTCAGTTCCTAGGGTTGTTACTAGGCTTATAAACTGAGCTAGGTATAAACCTGAGTCCTAGGTATTACAGGATTTAATCTGAAACAAATATAGATGATATTAAAACAACAATAACAGAAATCTTTCATTGTTTTATCCTGATTATAAAAGTAATACAATCCTAGTTTAGAAGAAAATGTAGTACAGTAAAACATTTTTAAAATTTGCTTTTTATTGATTTTTAGAGAGAGAGGGAGCAGAAGGAGAGAAATAAAAATATCAACAAATTGCTTCCTGCATGCCCCCTACTGGGAATCGAGCCCCAAACCCTAGCACATGCCCTGATCAGAAATAGAACCAGTGACCTTTAGTGTACAGGATGCTGCTCAACCAACCGAGCCATATTGGCCAGGGCAGTAAAGCATCCTTTATCTGTCCCCTCTCCTCCACTGCCTACATGGTTACTCTAGGAGCAACCATGTTCTTATTTAACCATATCACACTGGTTATATTTGATTGGAACAAAGGTGGGCACTTGGCCAAACTCAGCTAATTGGTGTGCTTCACCAGAAAAATTTTAAACTTGGGACCTCCCTGGTAGCTGAAGCCCTGGGGGTCTCACTGGCTATATTTGTTGGTCTTAATGAGAAGAAATTAAATGCAGCGACAGAAAACAAGCATGCTGCCATGTCTGTAGTTTCAGTTGTTCTTGAAATTTGGCTTCATCTCCAACTTCCCATGACTCATTTGCTCAACCTTTCTTTGGATGACTTGAGCCAGTAAATTCTCATTATGTTGAAGCTAGTTTGATTTGGGTTTCTGTTGTTTTCTAAAAAATATTCTGGTAAATACATTAACCTGAGGAGGTCAAAGATGAGAAAACGGAGGCCCAGAGAAAGTAAGCAAGCTGGAAAATGTAGGAGGCGGGACAGAACCCAGATATGTTTGACTCCAAAGCCTGCAAACCTAACCATTAAGATTCATACTCCTGGAACAGAGGTTTCCTAGGACTTCTCTTTCTATATTTTTTTTTCAACAAAAATTGTTGCAAGAATGGAAGCAATGATGCATTTTAATTTAACTTTCTCTCTCTCTCTCTCTCTCTCTCTCTTGTATAGGAAGAGAGAACTGAATATAAAACCAAGTGAATATATTATCTTTCTACCTTTGAGTTTCTGTGTTTCTACTTGAAGATTCCCAATTCCTACTCTTAAAATATACCTTGTCTATAAAGTCTAGACTACTTTTCATTTAGTAGGAGCTAGTTATCAGCTCATTTGTTAAAGAAGCCTGGTTTCTTGTTTCTTCTTTTGCATTCCCAATTTCTCCCATTCCCCTCAAGTTTTAAAAATAAGAATGTCTACGTGGAACCTGTGAGATTATTATCATTTATCATCATCACTGAAATTAATACTTAGTGACTGACATTGGTCTGGCATGAGTTAGAAGGCTGATATGTATTATCTCATTGAATTTTTACTCTAAGGCTTTGTAGGTACTTCTACTACGACTCTTCTTATTGATGCCATTGTTGTTATTGTTCTTTCAATTTTAAATATGAAGGAGACAAGGTTTAGAGAAATACATTTTCCAAGGTTGCATGTATAATCAGTGGTAGAGACCCTTTGATTATATCATATATTATATCATATATTATATTAGATAATATCATATCTGTCTGCACCAAAGCATGGTCACACCCACTTTAATGTGGCTGCTTACAGCAGATTCTGTGATAGGCATGGTTCCCTCAAATGCATGGGGCAAGACAGGGCAACTGCAAGAAATCAAGAGATTGCTCTTGGCTGCTGGGCCATGGGGTTCAGTATTCAAGCAGGTGTTTAAAGGATTGTGTAATGGAGTAGGTAAGATAAGATCCACAGCCAAAATCCATCTCAACTAGTGCAATACACAGATAATTTTGCAGGTAGGATGGTGGTTCTGCTTCCAAGCATAGGACGCACAGTGGGGCCTTGACTTACAAGTTTAATTCGTTCCGTGACGGAGCTCGTAACTCAAATTATTCGTATGTCAAATCACTGTGACGTTCGCTGCGCCAACTAGTGTTGGGGTATCTGAAGCTGGCTCGTAACCCGAATTTTAGCTCGCAACTCAAAGAAAAAATTGGCTGAGAGATGGCTCGTATCTTGAAAAACTCGTTAGTCGGGACACTCTTAAGTCAAGACCCCACTGTATTTACTACCCGGGAATTACAGAGACAAGATCATCCAGATATTGCCAGAAGGAAAGATAAGGACTGGAAAGATTGTAATGGCTACAAGCAAGAGTAGGGTGGTGTTCAATGCAAAACTTAAGATTCAGCCAAAGAATTGAAATGAATTAGAAACAAAGTTAGAGTCTGGTTATAGAAACTGACTGATCACACCAAGGTTGAATAAGAAAGTTGCATAAGAGTATCTGTGGGTTCCCTGGTATCATTGCAGATGCACCAGCGTGTAGATATGTTGTATTAGTTAGGTTTCTCCAAAGAAACAATACCAATAGGATCTCTATCTGTCTATCATCTACCTATGAAAAATTATATAAATGATATATAAAAATATATAATACATGGGAAAGTATATAATATATGAGAAAATAGATCTATGTAGCTATATATAGGGTGTCCCAAAATTCATGCAAGAAGTAATTTTGATAGAAAACACAGGTTTATAATTAAAATGGTAATTTTTTTATTGATTCATAAAGTATACAGTATAAGGTTATGTATGGAATAGCACATAGGGTAAATAGACTTCACAGCTTTGCAGGCACATATGTAAAGCCGTGGTCTTCATTGGTCTTCATTGTCCCTGCTCCTGGGCCATAATTGGTACTTGGTAATGCTTATCAAATTGAAGGGATTGAAATAAAAGGGCAACAGATATTAGAATCTGATTCAATAAACCAAGTAAAATTAGGCTTTTATTTGTTGTTGTTGTTGTTGTTGTTAATGCTCACGCAAAATTCAAATCTTGCGTGAATTTTGGGACACCCTATAGATCAAATGAGATTTATTATAAGGAACTGGCTTGTGTGATTACGAGGCCGAGAAGTTTTATGATCTACTGTCTTTAAGCTAGAGACCCAGGAATGCTGGTGGTATAAACTCCAGTCCTAGTCTAATGGCCCAAGAATCAGGAGAGCTGATGGCACAAGTCTGAGTCCAAGGGCAGGAGAACACTGATGTCCCAGCTGAGTAGTAAGGCGAAACGAGCAAATTTTACTTTCTTTCACCTTTTTGTTCTATTCAGGCCTCCAAGACATTTGATAATGCCCATCCACATTGGGGAGGGCCATCTGCTTTACTCAGTTTACCAATTCAAATGCTGGAAACAAACTTACAGAAATATCCAGAGATGATGTTTAATCTGGGCACCCCGTGATCTGGTTAAGTTGACACATAAAATTAACCATCACATATGTTAAGCACCAGCCATTAGAAAGACTAATTCCAGAGTGTATTAGCTAATGGGCAAAATCAGTGATTTGGAGATTAGCCAATATCTACTCAACCACTTGCTTGCTGAATGACCTTTAGCAAATTATTTCCCTGCTCTAATCCTAGATTCCCTTATCTGAAAAATGAAGACAGCAATATCTATTTTATAAAGTGGTAATTAGGGCTGAATCAACTGATAATTTATATGTAATGGGATACTATTTCAAAATATTAAGATAAAAATTTGTTTTGGAGAAGGGAGGAGAATAGAGAGGAAATATATCAGCCAGAGTTTTCCACAGAAGCAGAACCAGAGGGGATGGAAAAATAGATAATATAAATATAGGTTATATTATATGTATAACCAGTCAAGGATCAGATCATGTGATTGTGGGAGTTGGCAAGTTTGAAATCTATAGAGTAGGCGGACGGGCTGGAAACTCTTGGGAAGAAGCTGGTGCTGCTGTCATGAAGTTGAATGTGTTCTTTCTCAGGGAAACCTCAAGTTTGCTTTTAAGGCCTTTGATAAATTTGGTCAGACTCACACACATTATTGAGACCAGCCTCCTTTACTTACAGTCAACTTATGGTAGATGTTAGCCAAATCTACAAAACACCTTTACAGTATTACCTAGATTACTATTTGAATAACTAGGAAGTATAGCTTAGCCAAGTTGACCCATAAAACTAACCATCACTGGAAGTAAGAGAGAAAGACATCTGTTGATGAGAGGCCCTGAGAAAGGGTTGTAAACCCAAAAAGCTTTGCATCGGACTAGAACAGAGAACATTAGTCACCTCAGATACACTCGGGGACCTTGGAGAAGGGAAGTCCTGTGTCTTGCTCATTGTGTGAAGCCTGGGAGGTGGCAAGTTATGGTCAGAGCCTCTCTAGCCCTACAGCATAGGAGCAATATAGCAGAAATGATTTCAGGCAGATAGGCTAAGTCATCCTTACAGATTTCCAGTGGCAACTCTGTGATGCAGAGAATAACAGAATCAGTTGCCACCTTGCCATTGAGGTTGGTTTGGACATGTTCTCTCAGCAGGCCTGAGGAGATCATGGGGTGGAGATGGGAAGGATGAGAAGATGAGAAAGATGGACAGAAGACCATAGACCTGGACTGCTAAGGAACTGAGTTTATCATGACTAACATGAAGTTTCTGATTCCAGGCCAGATATGAGCTACAGGTGGAAATTTTTATTACAGAGAAAACACAATGATCTTTTGCACACTTGACTATATTATACACACTGTAATTACTATATGTGGCACAGCACCTGTCATATAATGAGCAATCACTCAAACAATAGTGACTCTCGGAGTTAGAGTAATACCAGTGACTAGTGGTAAGGGCAGAAATGGCAATGTTGGAGATGGTGGTGGTGGTAGTAATTGTATTGGTACATTGACTACCAGTCTCAGGGTTGGCTCAGGGGTTAGATGGACCAGAGACCACATCTGGAAGATTCTACCTATGGTAGTGATGTTGAAAAATGGCAGGGACATTATGGCTCATCATGGCCTCCGTGTCATTTACTGCTGGTGTGTGGATGCCAGCAGAGAGTTGAGAGCTACTCAGATGACCTTCCTTATTTGTAGTTGAGGCAACTGACCTTAAGGGCTCAGAATAAGGTAATTGCTGAGACTGAACTTGGGTCCTCTGATAGCCAGCGGTATTTCTACCATAGTTCCTTACATCTCAAGAGAAATGCATGGCCAGGTACCTCATGTAAAGGACAGATCAGTTTATGCATAGTAGGAAATCAAAATAATAAAAATAAACTTAAAAACATATTTTTTTTAGGAGAATATAAGGCTCAGTTTCTAAAGCCTAACTCCAGGAAACTTAAATATAAAATGTGAATTTCTCATACCAATGTCTCTAGTTGGTTAACAGTATCCTTTAGGAAGCCCTGAATGTTTATGAAGAGAAACTTCATAGGAAATTAATTTTGGGGAAAGGTGGATAGTCTAGTGGTGACTATAAACTGCATTCCCAGGAAGCAAATGAATGACTCACAAAATGGTCACACATGCTCCAACATTTCTGGTTTTGTTTCACAGAATATGTTATTGATATTTCAATGTCCTGAGGACATATATGCTGGATTTAGTAGTGATCCTTGTTTCTCTGATTTTTATAAAAATTGATAAAGGTGATTTTAGCATATATTTCCAAAAAGTTTTAAAACAAGAGCCTCAGAAAGAATAACTGGCAGCCTAGTCTTTGGTCACGGACACCCATCCCCCATATAGATTCACTTGGCACAGCACCCAGCCCAGAGCTGGATCAGACAAAGGATAATGACCAATGTTCAGCTCAGAGTGGACACAGAAGGTCACCTGCTGGTGCTTGAGTCTCTTTTTAAATAACTGTTCTCTTTCTGTTTAATATCTAATATCTGTTTAATATCTCTTTCAAGTCTTTGCTCAGCTGCCCCCTGCCCACTGAGGCCTGCTCTGGCCTCCTTTAAGTTGCTTTTTAAGTCATATCCCAACACAACTCTGGCACTCTGAAACCCAATGATCCTACTTATTTTTTCCTTAGCATTATTTGTCAGCTAACATATTATATAATTTATTTATATAATGCGTGTTATGGGTTGAATTGTATCTCCTCTCCACTGCCCCCCACCTCCCCGAATGTTGCAGTCCTAATTCCCAGTACGATTAGGACCTCTGAATGTGACTTTACTTGGAGATAAGGTCTGTTTAGAGAGGTAATCAAATTAAATGAGGTCATTAGTGTGGGCATAATCCAATATGACTGATATCCTTATAAAAAGGGGAAACAGACACAGAGACAAACACACATGGAGGGAGATGGCATGAAGGACAGGGAGAGAGAAGGTGGCCAGCTGCAAGACAAGGAGAGAGCTTCGAACAGGTTCTTTCCTCATGGCCTCCAGAAGGAACCAATCCTGCTGGCATCTTGATTTCAGACTTCTAGCCTCCAGAACTGCGGGGCAGTAAAATTTCTGTTGTTTAAGCCACCCAGTTTGTGGTATTTATTATGGCAGCCCTAGGAAACTAATACAACATGTTTATTGTTTTCTTAAAATTAAATGTATTGGGGCGGCATTGGTCGCCATGATCATATAGGTTTCAGGTGAGGGTTTCTATGTGACAAGATCTGTATATTGCACCATGTGCCCATCACCCAAAGTCAGATCTTCTCTTGTCCCCATATATTAGGACCCCCTTCTCCCCCAACCCCCTTCCCTCTGATGTTTATTGTTTAAGGCAGTGGTTCTCAACCTTCTGGCCCTTTAAATACAGTTCCTCATGTTGTGACCCAACCATAAAATTATTTTCGTTGCTACTTCATAACTGTAATGTTGCTGCTGTTATGAATCATAATGTAAATATCTGATATGCAGGATGGTCTTAGGCAACCCCTGTGAAAGGGTTGTTCGACCGCCAAAGGGGTCGCGACCCGCAGGTTGAGAACCGCTGGTTTAAGGTGTGTTTTATTCCACTTGAATCATAAGCACCAGGAAAGCAGGCATTTTTCTATTGTTTTGTTCATCGATAGATCCCAAGCAACTAGGACAATTTCTAGCACATAGTAGGTGCTCAATAAATATTTGTTTAAAACACAAATGAATGAGTGAATGAATGGGCTTAAAAACCAGTGGTATTAAGGAGCCTGCTACCTGTATCAGGTGGGTATTATGGTCTTCTTTTCAAAGATGAGAAAAAAGATACCTAAGATCAGGCTGCTCAGAATCATCATGGGATTTATACCCAGGTTTTCTGAACTCTGCCTCCAAGAAAGGACAGTGTTTGAGTTACAGTGGATCTGAAACTTTAGTATGCATCAGAATCACCTGGACCAGTGATGACCCAGATACTCTGATCCAGAAGGCCTGGGGTGATACTGGTGCTGCAGTTTCTGGGATGGCACTTTGTAAGCCACTGCATTATATTATAGCCAACTTCCTAACCTTTTATTATTTGGAGAGTATAAGTAACTCTGTGCATGATCAAAAGCTATGTTACACTACCCAGTTCCACGGTTGTGTACCTTTCTCAACTTTATGCTTAGTCACCTAGATGTAGCAGGAAAATGGACACTTGCATTTCCATTTCTTGGTTACTACTATTTTTTGCTTTAATATTATGCTTTTATGTTGCCCCCTTTCTTTCTTTCCTCGTATTCTTTGTTCTCCTCAACTCTGATCTTTCTTTGGAAACTCTATTTGTTGTATTGTGTTTTTCCCCATGTTCTGTGAAATACTGTGCTTAGTGTGTGAAAATAATGTAATTTAATTAAGTTGAAGGTAAATTACCTTGCATCTAGCCTGAGCACAGCACAAAGGCTGCCGTAATTCCTATTATTAACTTCTCTTTGGAGGTTTTATTTGTTGAGGGGCATCTGAAAAACCTTAGAAACTCAGTTCAGAAAAACAAATTGGGTGACTGCAGTAATAGTGTATAAATCAGGGATTTGAGATTTCAGACACAGATGCTGAAGTTGCTATGGAAAATTTTTTTTTCCCTCTGGCTGTTATTATTCTTGTTACCACCCATAAGATCTCTCCAGAAACAATGCACCATCTAAAAGAGGGCAAGCTGCATTTCCACAAAAATAATTAAAACATTTAAATCAGAGGAAAAGGCCATCTTAAATCACTCATTGCTGTATCCACATTGATGTCTTTAGTTAAAAAAAGAACAAAACCAAGGAAGGCCTTGACTGATTCCTCAAATATTTCTTCCGTATCATGATCGAGTGAACAGTGATTCAGTTTATGTAATAAACTCAAATGATATTTCTTAGTATTTCCAAGTATAAAATTCTTGGATTCTGTGGTTCTGAGACTTTTAAATACATACATTCATCTCATAACATGGAAAAGCTTTTTTCAGTGGATTTTTAAAAAACTATCTATGTTGAAATGACAATTAGTACCACTAGAGGGCACTGTGGCTAAACATTTGTACCACAGATATCCACAAAGGAGCTCTATCTTGCCCAAATTTAGTTGCATAGAAGTGTCAGATGACCCATATGTACTGGTCCAAATTTTGTTTTAAAATTACTTCCTTGGAATTTGGAGTGCATTTTTCTCATAGAAACAATAAAATAGTGGTATGTTCCTTTCTTAGCCCCTCCCCCAATCCGTTAAATATATATTATAACTGAGGTTTATTTGCTGTATAAAAAAAAGAACAAAAACAGCAACAGCAAAAAGCCCCAATAGAATTGCAACTTATTTATATATAATGAGGTTTGAAGAAAATCTGAATGTAGAGTTTTTTTGGTGGGGGAGGTGGGTGCAGTAGGTTTAAATACAGATACCTACTATCTTGGAAATACATAGTACAAAGTCATAATCCCACTTCTTTGAAAGCAACACTAAAACAAAAATACTCAGTAATGAACTGTTGATCTGCGGGTCACCCCAATGACTAGACTGATAGCATTAGCCCTCTCCTCCCAACTCCCTTAAGTTGTTGGTCGGTAGGTTTGACTGGGCTCCTCCTCTCCCGAGAGCCCATTGGGCTGCTCTGCTTTCTGACGACCACCATCTCTGGGCACCTCTGCTTCCCCACCTAGTGCTGTTCAGCAGCATTTCTTGCTTCTTTGTCTTAAAAGGCAGCCAGATGTCTAGCCAGCCCCAGCCCCCGGGTGAAGCCATTTGCTCCTAGTCCCAAACTATCAAGGGTAATTTCTTGGAGCATCGGTCTCCCCCAAATACAGTACTGGAAACTGCATCAGCTCACTTCCCAGGTGGGAACAGGACTTTTCCCAATGCTGCAGCATAACTCCCTTTTCCCCCTCTGTCCTCTGTCCTAGAAATAGTTCTCCTTTTTTTCTTCCCTCTTTAACTTTCTTCCCTTAATGACTGTTTTTGGAATATCCATTTTTTCTCTCTCTAGGGCAGCGGTTCTCATCCCGTGGGTCGCCAACCTGTGGGCCACAACCCTTGGGGGGTCGAACGACCCTTTCACAGGGGTCGCCTAAGACCATCGAAAAACACATATATAATTACATATTGTTTTTGTGATTAATCACTATGCTTTAATTATGTTCATTTTGTAACAATAAAAATACATCCTGCATATCAGATATTTACATTACGATTCATAACAGTAGCAAAATTACAGTTATGAAGTAGCAATGAAAGTAATTTTATGGTTGGGGGTCACCACAACATGAGGAACTGTATTAAAGGGTCACGGCATTAGGAAGGTTGAGAACCACTGCTCTAGGGCTTTTATTACCTAGTCTACATTTCAATCAATGAGTATTTTCAACTAGATAGGAAACAAAACATGACTGACAGCTAATTTCTAACCACCTTTCTTCCCTTTTCTCTTTAGCTTGAATTGAAAAATCAGTTTTCTTTCTCCTCAGAGCTAGAGGCAGATGAAGGTGGAGGTGAATGGTGAGCAAAATGTCTAAAGGTCTGTGGATTGGAGGAATGTCGATTGCGGTCTTTCTCTCTGGATGATGAACACCACAAACCGCCCTCATAGTTTAGGTCAGTGGTTCCAACCTTTTAATACAGTTCCTCATGTTGTGGTGACACCCAATTTCATTGTTACAAATTGAACATAATTAACGCATAGTGATTAATCACAAAAACAATATGCAATTATATATGTGTTTTCCGATGGTCTTAGGCGACCCCTGTGAAAGGGTCGTTCAACCCCTGGAGGGGTCTCGACCCACAGGTTGAGAACCGCTGGTTTAGGTTGTATCAATATCACCTGGGAGGGCTTGTCCAAAATGCAGACTCCCGGAAGTGTGGAGTGAGGCCAAGGGAAGTGCATTTTACATAAGTGGGATTCTGATGAGGATGCTATTCAGGCTACAAGTTGATACATTATGCAATAGGTCCTCCTTTCAGGCTAATTTTAGAGCATATCTTCTGTTTATCGGTTCTTGTTTTAAGGCAGCAAATGTGTCACTATCACCACGGAGACAGGGAAGCTATTTAGTTGGTGTGTTTGGTGATGTTAGGAAATAATAATGTTTAGTAAAGGCGGGCGTTGATCTGATCTGCCCATTCAGGACTACAGGCATAGTATTTTCACAAAAGGACAGCATTATTCATGAAACCTTCTCTGTGTGTGTTTTTTTTAGATGATAAATAATTGAAAGTAAGGTTGATATTCATATGCCATGTCAAGCTTTTCTTTATTCTTTTTTTTAAGGGTAATGAGGAGACAGATGGTATTTTTTTTCTATAGATGCCAAAAAAAAAACCAAAAAAACCCACAAAAAACCAAAAAACAACTCCCAAATCTCACAGTTGTGAAACAAATCTTATATAATTTCCAAAAGCAGCATATCTCGGATCCCACTGGTAGCCTCCAAGGACAGTGAACCACATGGAGGAGAGATTGCACATTCTGGATGTTTGTCATTGGATTGGCTAAAGAGAAGGCATTTTGATCGAAACTAGAGCTTTCTGAATACACAGAAAATAAACTTGTAAGAAGTGATATTTAAATGTGCCCAGCTGATTAGTAACGGACACATTTCCATCAAGCTGAGGTTTAAATGGATTATAGGAATGGCACCACCTCCTATACACACTTCAACATATTATGTCATTTGAGAGGTTGTAGCCTTTCATGCAACAAAAGTGAAATTATTACTTAAATAGAGTGAGGACAACAGTTTTAGGAAGATCAAATAAGTTCTCCAGCATGTGTTTTGGTCAGACAAATGATGGCCAAAAAAAATCTCTTGGATGCATCCTTTTTCAATAGATCGTTGAAATGACAAAGCTTTGATTTTTTTCAATGTTCTTTTCCCACATCTGACAAGTCTACGTGCTTCTGTCTACATAAGTCACATACTAATTAGTAATTAGCCACTCTTATTTAATTAGACTATCTAGTTGGTGGATCATGCATTAATCACTCCCAGTTTGGTGTGTGCCGGCTGCTGGTGGTGACGAGGCCACTCCACTGGGGTGCATTTCATGCTGTGTGATGCAGCTGAGCCCAGAATCAACCTTTTTCTATCTTTGTCTTGAATTTAGAAAAGAAACATCAAAGTGTGTGAAGTTGCACTCACCCTAGTGACAACTCGACTTCTGAAATAGTTACAAAAGGCAAAAAAATGAATCTTCGCTGACTGAATAAAGAAAGGACTCTTTCATTTGAGAGATTCATTATATTTTCTTCTTTTCTAAGCTCTGCGTTTCCTCTCACATCATTTGAAAATGATATGTATGCTTTAAGGAAAGGTAGAAATTGTCTCTTAGACCTATTGAATTTTCACGAACTATAAGCCTGCAATAAAAATTCAAACTTTCAACACTTTTCTAAAGCTTTGAGTGAATAGAATATGTTAGATGAAACATACTTGAAAGAATTTTAGACCCTAGCCAGTTTTGCTCAGTGGATAGTGTCTGCCTGCGGACTGAAGGATTCTGGTCAGGGACCTGTGCTAGTACCTTGGTTGCAGACTCAGTCCCCGGCCCTGGTCAGGTTGTGTGCAGGAGGCGATCAATCGATGTCTCTCTCTCACATTGATGTTTTTCCCTCTCTCTGACTCTCTCCCTCCCTTCCACTCTCTTTAGAAATCAATGGAAAAATATCCTTAGGTGAGTTTTAACAACGACAACAACAACAAAAGAATTTTTTTTTTATTAAATCTTTATTGTTCAGATTACATTTGTTCCTCTTTCCCCCCCCCCATAACTCCCCTCCTCCCAGTTCCCACCTCACCCTCCGCCCTCACTCCCCACCCACTGTCCTCATCCATAGGTGCACGATTTTTGTCCAGTCTCTTCCCGCATCTCCCACTCCCCTTTCCCCCCCAAGAATAGTCAGTCCATTCCCTTTCTATGTCCCTGATTCATTATAATCACCAGTTCATTCTGTACATCAGATTATTTATTCACTTGATTCTTAGATTCACTTGTTGATAGATGCATGTTTGTTGTTCACAATTTGTATCTTTACCTTTTTCTTCTTCCTCCTCTTAAAGGATACCTTTCAGCATTTCATATAATACTGGTTTAGTGGTGATGAACTCCTTTAGCTTTTCCTTATCTGTGAAGCTCTTTATCTGACCTTCAATTCTGAATGATAGCTTTGCTGGATAAAGTAATCTTGGTTGTAGGTTCTTGCTATTCATCACTTTGAATATTTCTTGCCACTCCCTTCTGGCCTGCAAAGTTTCTGTTGAGAAATCAGCTGACAGTCGTATGGGTATTCCCTTGTAGGTAATTGAGTCTCTTTCTCTTGCTGCTTTTAAGATTCTCTCTTTGTCTTTTGCTCTTGGCATTTTAATTATGATGTGTCTTGGTGTGGTCCTCTTTGGATTCCTTTTGTTTGGGGTTCTCTGCGCTTCCTGGACTTGTAAGTCTATTTCTTTCACCAGGTAGGGGAAGTTTTCTGTCATTATTTCTTCAAATAGGTTTTCAATATCTTGCTCTCTCTCATCTTCTGGCACCCCTATAATTCGGATGTTGGTACGCTTGAAGCTGTCCCAGAGGCTCCTTACACTATCTTCGTATTTTCGGATTCTTTTTTCATTTTGCTTTTCCGGTTGGGTGTTTTTTGCTTCTTCGCATTTCAAATCTTTGACTTGATTCTTGCGCTCCTCTGGTCTGCTATTGGGTGTAATATTCTTTATTTCAGAGCGTGTATGCTTAATTTCTAGTTTCTTTATCATAGCATCGAGGGTCTCATTAGTTTTCGTGAAGCTCTCCAAAAGTTTATTGCAAGCCCTCAAAATTGCGTTTTTTAGCTCTATATCCTCCATTTCTGTCATGTTTTTTTGTCTCCGCATTTTTTATGCTTTCTTGGTGCACCCCCTAGTGGTCTTTGTGCGCAGTCTTGTTCTAGTTGAGCCTTGATTGTTGTAGTTAATACTAGAGGGATTTGACCACCAGGCCGACTGGCTGTGTGAATCAGCTGTGTCTGCCGCGGAAAACTTCTGTCCTCTGGGGAGGTGCTAATCTAGCCTTTGCCTGAGGCGATCTGGCAAATGGCTCTGCGCAGGGCTTGGGCGGGGCGGGCTCAACAGGGCGGGCGGAGGGAGCGGTTATAGCCCCTCTCAGTCCCGTTCCCAGAGGCTCTGCTTCTCAGAACCCCAGGAACCGCTGCAAACCTCGGAGCGAAAGCTACCTTCCAACTGATGCCAGACAATCCCGCTTCTCCCGTTTGAGTCCGAGTCCCCAGCGATTCGCCCAGATCTGGGGCTCAGAGTCTGAGACTCCCTCCTGATTGAAAACAACAACCGCGCCCTCAGCCACCAGCCCGCTTTGCGCGCGCACCTCCGCACCTGAGTATTTTCCACACTGCGCCTCCTCTGAGCCTCGGTGTGCTGTTCTGTTCCATCTTTTAGTTGTATTTTTGAAGTGGTTGTTTGCGGCAGCAGTTTCCGGTGTTTACCTATGCCGCCATCTTGCTCGGAATCCTCAAACAAAAGAATTTTAATTAGAAATGGCCACGGTAATTTAGAAGCAGTTATTTTAGTAAAAATGTTACATTTCTTAGATTATGAAACTAACCCTTTGTACTTTTAGTTGTACTCTTGTTTATTAGTTGTTACATAAGTGGAGATTTTTGCTATTATTATTAATTTATTACACCTTATAATGTGTCTTAGATAACAACTTCTAGGATGTCATCAATTATTTTATCCAGAAAGTCCTCTTGGTAATTAACTCCCCACTTGTGTAGCTGCACTTAACCGTAAGTAGACTTCATCTAAGTCAGTGGTTACCAAATCTGGGCAGAGGTCAGGGAAGGAGTTGATTTATGTATTTAAGTTGCCTGTGGAGTTTTTTTGCTTGTTTAACTGTGTGAGTTTTTTTGTTTTTGTTTTTTGTTTGTTTTTTGGTATGAAAGACTCTTGTTTGGAAGTGGGGCTTTAGGAAGAAGCACAGCCATTTTTTGAACACATTTGGGGCAAGCTCATCTGTGTGCCCAAAGTCATCATTTCCCCAGAATGTGAAACATGCAAAAACCTGATGCAAAGATCATCTCAGGCAAATCACTATGGCAGTCACACTTTCTTGAATGACTGGACACAGGTCCAAAGATCCCTAATATTTCCCAAGCATGCTCACCCTGAGAGAGAGGCAGTGGTAGAAATTGAGGCTCTAAGAAGATATTGGTTCATTCAAATTTGGACAGTTAGTTAGCACTGGACTTAGGATCTGGACTCAGATCTTTTGCTTCCTGTTTTGGGGTTCTCTTTTTACTGTACCTTTATTCTCCTCCTCTTTTTCCTCATCATCATCTTTGTTATTTTCCTCTTCCTTCTTCTTCTGGATAGACAAAGAAGTTTAAGTTTAATGTAGTCATTATTTCAAGTTTTATATAATGTTTTATTTCATGAACATAATTTCTGATTAATTTTCATTAAAATGGCAGGTTGATCAATCAGAGTGAATATGTATGGATTATAAACTAGCCAGGTGATGGGTTTTATTCTGCATAAATACATGGGGAGTCTTTCCTTTACATTCCTAATTATCGAAAGATAGAATTATACTTCTGTAAAGGTTTGGAAGTATTTTAATAAAGCCTCTATGAGCATGGATAAGGAATCCCCCTAAACTGCCCCGACTTTTCTCATTTCGTTTATGATAATCCCCAGCTTCAATAAAAAGAGTGAAGGTTTTGATTGTTGACACATTGTGATAGAATCTGGTTGGTGATAATACTCAGCAAATAGAAAGTCTTCCTCCCACTACCACTCTATAGCATAGGGAATATTTTAATTAGTAATGGCATGTCCTTAAAAATTTCCAATTATGAAACTATACATATTAAAAATAAATCAGGATTTTTTTCTTTTGTGAAGATTGAAGAATTCTAGGTTTCGTGGTCAATCCAATGATCATCTATGAGTCCTTTGATAAGAAAAACAAACAGCTTAACTCTTTCAATGAAAATAGTAGGGTTCTGTATAGCAGCATGCAGGTGTCATGATCCGTGAATACTGTTCACCACAGAATTATTTTATGTCTTCTGTATTACATGGAGCCCAACCTGATAAGAATCAACATTCTAAAAGTACATGTGGGTGTTATGCCTCATACCATCCACTTGCTATCTATTCTTCTCAGGGTCAAAGAGCAAAGGTTAAGGATTTATAAAGTGTGGCATGGCATAGAAATCAAGAACACATTTTGAACTCGAGACTCCTGACTTCTGTCTATCACTGGCTGCCATCCAGCTGTGTGATGCTGAGATATCACTTACTTCCATCCATAAATTGAAGGAATCGGCCTAACATTATCATTTATACCTCTCAACCCTAAAGTTTTATGTGAATATTTAAGCAACTATGCTTAAAACTCTGGGCATACCCCAAGGCTATGAATGCTGATTTAAACCTGGGACTAGGGAGTTTGCGATTTTGCAAACATTCTTGAGTTCTCAGTAGTCAGGGTATTTTATTTGACAGTTTGCCAAAATTAGCTAGCGGCTAGAACTCAGCCTACGATCTCCACTCCATTGGGAGAATGCTGAAAACAGAATGGAGGCTACAATACATAGAAATCACAAAATCCAAAACTGTTCTTCAGTTTACACATCTGTTTGTTAAACAATTAACACATGTCTTGATTTTGAATGCTAGAAACTACAAGACTTGTACAACCCAAGCATTTCTTTCTTTCTCCTCACCTGACATCAAGGCAGAACTTATCAGCTTGTTTGTTAAAAATATAAACAGAAGGAAAACTCATCCACTTAACTATTATTCTTTTCCTTTGCACAAATTAACTGACAAACTGTCTTTAGATTTTGTTTTTTTAATATTGTGTATTGTATAACATGACCTCTTTGTGGTTCACTTTTTCATAGCTGGTTAGGATAGTTTGCTGGCACCAAATCTAAATGTTCACATCCAATTGCTTTAAATGTAACATAAATTAGCACATTTTTAGCCATTTGGAGGTTGCCTACTTTATATACTCCGTGAAACTGCACCCAACTTCTACTAACCATAGAGAAGACAGATTCCAGCTGTGAAAGACCCATATCCTCCTGCCTTTTGGAGCTCTCTGACCAGACACCCTCACCTTGATGCTGAGTGACATCACTAGACACATAGCCCCCTTCCAGTGTCCCTTTCTGTCCCAGGAGGTCCCTTACCCTAGTCTCCTGAGTGGTGACCACCTTCTCTGGAACTTCCCCTCTTAGGCGATTCTAACTGCCACCTAATAAACCTTGTTGTGTGTTACAGCCTCTTCCTCGACTAACCACCAAATTCTCAAGCTTTCCACACATGTCTGATATATATCTGTGAGCATATTAAAGAAATAATAAGTCAACTAGGTTTGCTTCTTGCTGGGAATGAAGAGAATAAATCTTTATAAATGATGGGTTGATGATAGTTGTTTCTTCATGGTGTGAAACAGTAATTTGGTTGCTCTTTTATGTGAGTATTAAAGGCAGCGTGATATAGAGAAACAGCAAAGGAGTTAAAGTCAGAGGCCTTGTGTCTGACTCTTGGCTGTTTATTACCGTGTGACCTTGGACAAGTCACGTAGCCCCTCTGAGGTTCAATTTCAGAGCTATAAAATAATGATGATACTGCTTATAATTCTTTTTATTGACCTCACTACAATATAGGGGATAAAATAGGTTGTGAACTCTAAAGCACAGTGTGATTAAGAGGGTGGGCTTCATCTTCAGATCCTGGCTTTACCTGCTAGGCGATCTAGGCGAACCTCTCTGAACCTCATTTAATTTTTTTTAATTTAATTTTTAAAAATTTTTCAATTACAGTTGACATTGAATATTATGTTAGTTTCAGGTATACAGCATAGTGGTTAGACATTTATGTAACTTTCAAAGTGATCCTCTGATAAGACTAGTACCCACCTGGCACAATACATAGTTATTTACAGTATTATTGACTATATTACCTATGCTGTACTTTGTAATTGCCAAATTTGAACCTCATTTTCTTTATCATTATCAGATGAGGGTGACAATTCTATTTCCTTCATAGGGTTGCTCTGAGGATCAAAAGAATTCTTCACTTGTTTCTAGTGCACAGACAGAGACATGTGTATTGTATATGTGCTTCAATGGTAAAATGCAGTGGAGTACCAGTATCATATGAGTCAACTAGAGATGTAATGAGAAATGTGAGCATAAGACAGAAGCAAGATGTTTTGGAGTGGGTGATACTCAATTGGGACCTTGGGCAGTAATTCTTCATTTATGGGAAAAACATTTCACATGAAATCTGAATAGTGTGAAAGGTTGGAAGGGAAGAATGCTCAAGAATAAAAATGCTCTCAAATGATCAAAATAATACTCATCTATTCCTTTCTCAAGATTCACACACACACACACACACACACACACACACACACTCTACGTATATTATACTCAAACCATAAAAATATTACTCAAGTACAAAGATGGATAAAAAAAGGAGTCTTCTAGTTTTAAATTAATTCCAGACAGCGAATTACATCAAGGAGGTCTGACATCTAGTAAAAAACTACGAATAGAGGAAGCAGATTAATTAACCAGACTACAGTTCAGTGGGTCCAGCATGACGCTGAGTGCTTTTACTCATGTCAAACCCAGTCTTCTTAACAAAAAAGCAGACTGTGCTTGAACAAGAACAATAAGGTGACTTAGTCTTCCTAAAACTGTTCACACGAGGACAGGAAACCCTTTCCAGAAGACTAGCATAGTAAAATGGGATCGGAATACGCAACGAAGGGTCGACACTTGCTCTTTGGGAGCCAGAGCATAACATTGTCACGTGCAGACATAAGGAGGTGCATGCGATTGGTCTGGTGTGCTGCATTAAAAGGGTTACAGAAAAGACAATGCAGCTAAGATGAAGAAGCTTACACTGTGTGCTGAGCAACAGAAATAACTTTGATGGAAAATGAAGTCGAATACACACAAGGTGACCCAAACAGCATGTAGGATAAAATCATCATTGCTGGATGGGCAGATGGAAAAGGGAGTGCTCCTCAGACTTACAATGTATAATTCCATGGTGAATGGTCCAGAGAGCATCGATTGCCTACATGTACTAATGAGAACCAATTTTTATAAGACAAGCAAGGACATGATTGAATGTTTCTTTATATGATGCAGATAGCTATGCTATAAATCTTTTGGAGAAAAAAACAGGGATACAACAGAATAAATTAAAAGAAAGAAGGAAAGGGGGAGAAAAGGAAGGAAAACAAATAACAAATTAAAAAAATGAAAGTAAATCAAGAGATTATGGTGATGAAGAGGCAAATTTATCCAAACATTTTCTATTAGATTTTTTTCAACATTAGGAAAAATTACTTTCACCATTAGTCAGTATAGCTATAAAAATGTTACCTTTAAATATGAATATATATGAATATATTCAAGTATATTTATTTACTCCTACAAATGGAACGATTAGATAGCTTGTGTTAGGGACTAGATTTCTAGTTACAACCAAAAGGTAAGTAGGTTGCTCTATCACTCACTTACTAGGGCTCACTTAACTACATAGTAACTAAATAAGTGAATGACCTTAGACAAATAACTTACTTGACTTTGCTAGGCTTTAGTTTCCTCTTATATAGAATGTAAATAAAATGTTCACATGGTTGTTGTAATGATCAGTGTCTGTGAAATATTCACATACATTAAAGGCACAGCTTTTTAAATCATCATCATCATCATCATCATCATCATCATCATCATCATCATCAATGAGGCAGAAAGCACCTTGAACAGATATAGTCCAAAACATACTGACTGACCACTGTAAGCAAGGGTTATACAACTGTGCGGATTCATGCAATACTAATTTTCATTTAAGAAGGAATTAAAGTCTAGTATCGCTTAACTTTTCATAAATATTCATACTAGTCAGGTTTCTCCTTCTGCTAATATGGAAATAGGCAGAGTCTGAACTTTAACACAGGTAGAAATTTAACTATATGGGTAAAGGAAAGGTACGGAGAAATGAGTAAATGTTAAAATCGAATCCATCCCATTTAAAGGTAGAAAGCAAAAATGCAGAGAGAAATTCCTATCTCATTGCTCCATCAGCTGGTGTTGAAAGAACTTTTCATGAGTGTAGGAACATGTAGTAATGAAATGCTGGGGCAGTTTGTGAATTCAGATGTATTTCAGGGGAAAAAAGTTACTGCTGGAAACCTATTGGAACATTTCATTTTTTATTTTATTAAACTTGTATTAAAGCATCTTTATTTCCTTGAGAAAAGCGACATTTCTAGAGAAGATTTCTGAAGTTTAAATATGATAACAGATGGTATTTCAAATCTTCTGTCAATTACATATGTAGTAGAACTCCACACTTAGATTCATTACATAGTTACAATTCTTGACAAAGAGTTTATGGAATTCACATACCATTTATGGTACCATAGATGGCTTAGGTTACTTGTTCTTCTCTTCAAAGATGACTCTGAGGGTGGTTACTCTTGAGTTGTCAACACAGATCAGTGTGGGACCAATAGTCTTTTCCACCTTCTGCATGGTACTAGTAAAACATACTGACTGATTTGAGGCTATAGCAGGTGGTCCTGTGGCTTGTCACTTCTTAGTCTTGTGATTATTCTTTTTCACTCAGATGAGAAGTATTGCCTTTCTCCTGCCTGTGGCTGTCTTGTACTAGTAGATGTCTACAGTGGCATTGTTTTGTTTGAAGCACGTCCATATGTCCAAAGTAATACTGTGGGCTGTTCTGATTTTATCCTCTTCTTGCTTTGGTACCCTGTTGTCATTTTTCTCTTGTCTTTCCTTGTATATTTAGACTGTGATTAAAAACCTGAGGATCCAGCTCATGACCTTATCACATGCTGTTCCATATGCCATTGTTGCTTTTCTTATGTTTATACATGTCAGTGATAATGTCACCTTCTCAGAGAGCCATTCCCTGACCTTTACATCAGTGGTTCCCACTGAAATCTATTATTTCTTATTTAAGTATTGTTTTTTTCAAAGCGCTTACCACAATTTATAATTATTTATTATGTATTTTACTTGCTTTCTTTTCTGTTTCTCCTCTGTACTCATAAGGGTAGGCACCATATCTCCTGGAACATACTTATATTTCCAGGTTCTTGAACTGGCAAATACACATTCAGTTATTTTCTTAGACTTTCATTTGAAATTAGAGGCCCGATGCATGGATTCATGTACCGGTGGAGTCCGTTGGCCTGGCCTGTGGGGTTCAGGCTGAAACTGGCTGAGTGCACATATTGGTGCACTGGTGGGGTCCCTTGGCCTGGCCAGTGGACACCCCCCAAGGGGTCCCAGTTTGTGAGAGGGCGCATGCCAGGCCAAGGGATCCCACCAGTGCACGATCGGGGCCAGGGAGGGACCATGGGAGGGCTCCAGGGCATGTCCGGCCCATCTCGCCCAGTCCCGATGGGCCAGACTCCAGCAGCAAGTTAACCTACCAGTCGAAGTGTCAGGTCAGTGTGCGTCATAACAATTGGTTGAATGGTCGAACAAACAGTCGGGCACTTAGCATATTAGGCTTTTATTATATAGGATGATTTAAAACTTAAAAGGAAGTTGCAAAAATAGTACTAAAACTCCCATGTGTTTAGATTCACTATTAACACTTTTTCCATATTTGCACTATCATTTTCTCTTTTTATGCACATATTATTTTGTATGTATGCCTACATATTCTAGTTTAGTTGTATTTTCTAAAAGTGTCTCCTTTAAGGACATTTTTTGTCCTACAGGACAATTAAAGAGATCAGGACATTTGACATTGATATGATATTAATTGGTTAATCTACAGTTCACATCCAAATGTTGACAACAGTTTCATTAATGTCTATCATAGCAGTTGTTTTACCAGTCCAAGATGCAGTCCAGTACCACACATTGCATTTATTTAACACATCTCTTTAGTGCCCTTTCATATCAAGCCATTCTTTAGCCTTTTATAACCTTGACATTTTTAAAGAGGATAGGTCAGTAATACTGTAGAGTATTTGGGTTTATCTGGTGTTTCCTCGTGACTGGATTCAGACACTGCATTTTCAGGAATACTACCTGAGAGGTGTTTCCTCTGCCTGCATCATGAGGAAGACACATGATGTCAAATTCTCATATTAATCAAATTGCTTCTTTTTTGAGAACATTTAAGTCCTACTCTCAGCAAATTTCAATTATGTGGTACAGTGTTATCAGCTATATTTTACATTAGGTCCTCAGATCTTATCCATCTTATAGTTCAAAGTTTGTACCCTTTACCAGCCTCACCCTATTTGCCCCACACCCATCCCTGGCAACCACTTTTCTACCTTCTGTTTCTGAATTTGACTTTTTAAAGATTCCATATATAAGTGATACCATGTAGCATTTGTCTTTCTCTGTCTGGTTTATTTCACTTTAATCAAATTTCTTAACAGTGACTGAATGAATCGTAGAGGGTTATGTTCTAGGACTTCAGATCTTACAAGTGGTATTAATGAAACTGTTCAAATACAGAGATAATTTATGTGAATCAGGCCTCTAGAGCTCTTCTGTTAGGTCTATCTAGAGTTCGATGCTACAAACTTGTTATTTACTGTCAATAAAGAGTTTCACAAGGTATAAGCCTTGTTGTTTTTTAAAGATATTATAATATTTTCATTATTCCAATATCTAGGCACAAGCATGGCATGAATTAATAAATAAATGAATGAATCACTGTTTAAGTTTAGTGTTATTTCATGATAATATGCCAGTTTTCAAAATTGACCCTTGATTATCTCAAGGGATCTTTGATAGAACCATAATATGTGATAGATGTAAAGCCATCACCCTCAACTAACAAATGAAATAACAGGTCTAGGATTATGGAGTGGTTAGCTGTCATCACACACATGGCATGACTGAGATTCAGACTTTTCCTAAGGATGGTCTCTAGATTTTAGGGTCATTCTCTTAATTCCTTCAGCAGAAAGAGAAGCAACTTCTGGGCTTCTTCTTTCTCCTTCAAGGACCACTGAGAAGAATCCAATTAAAATGCTTTTAATGTAAGTCTCCTTGATTGGTAATGGATAATGGACTAGATGGTGCTCTGCCAAGTGTATGTTACTGATATTGCCTTCTGCTTAAGGATTTGGGTGATTTTTCTCAGGACAGACTTAAAAAGCATTAATAGAGTTTGATATTTTCTTCAGTTCAATGGAGGTAGAGAGGCACTGACTTTGTTTCAGTGGTTCTTGTCTGCCTTGTCACTGCAAAGATCATATGTGTCATTATTATATTATCTATTAATCTCTGATGCTGTTAATTTCTGAGAGCACTTTGCACATTTCTAAGTCCCTCAACAAAAGAAAGATGAGGAAAATGTAGACATGAAAATAGAGCATAAGTGGCTCTGCCCTTGGTTTTAATGACCTCGCAGGTAAAGTAGCATTTGGTTTTGCATGTGATAGTATCGGTATTATATATAAATAGTAGTTGTAAAATTAGGTCAGATCAATAAAAATATAGGTGTGATTTTTAATGTGATTAAGTTATGGTGATTGTTCCTAAAGTCATGTTAGAATTCTGCAGATGCAGAATTTGCAATTTTTAGTAGCTATGTTTCTACTGTCATCTTGGACTCAAGAATGTTGCTAAGTGGGCAGACTTAATCACACATTAGTGGTTGAAAACCACTAATAATAATAGAGTTAATCACTTAATAAATCAATCTCAAATGAAATTAAAGTTAAAAAAAATCAAAAGGAACGATTATTTTACATTTTGAAACACCTGTGCTTTGTAGGAAAGTAATACTATATTATGTACTTTTTAGAAGTAAGGATGCAAACAAAACAACTCTATAGGCATTTTAAGAAATCTCCATGGTCTCAGTTTTCTCATCTATAAAAACAAAGGAGTTGGGTAGATGAATGCTCATGCATTCTGTGATTATGATTGTATTTATTTAATATTAATTGAGTGCTTACTATATGCCCAATGCTGGGAATTTCAAGATGAATGAAATACTGTTCCAGCACTCAAGAAACTTATGGTCCAGTGAAAGAAACAATAATAAGCAATACTTAAGACACATTATTATATTTTAACTAGAAATATATATAGAATGAACTGATTTAGAAAACTTGTAGCAGGAAGACCAGCTAGGACACTACTGCACTGGTCTAGAGTTAGCACTGAGTACTGAGTCTTCCTATTTGTTGCTGTTACCTTAATCAGGCATGGAAACTGAAATATATACTTTCTTTTAAGTCCACACTACTTATTAGTATGCCCAATCTGGCTTGGATTTTAGGTGACTTTTATCTACTGACAGTGCTACGTGTTGAGACCTTGTAATTTAGCTAAACAGGCTATGCTTGATAACAAATTATCGTTAGGTTGCACCAGGGCGAGTGGGATCATGCGTCCCCTTTGGGTGAATGTCATTGGGTACAGATGAAAACAACCGGAATCACACTAGAAAGAAAGGAGGGTGTCTGAGTTTTCTTGATGTGTTTCACTGAATGAAGGACAGGGCAGGTGTTTTGCTTCAGTATGGAAGGACCTGTCCCATTCTCTCTCACTGAGTGTTACCAAGCTGTTTGCTCTCTGAGGTTTCCCTCTGTGCTGTCTACACAGGTTTTGGGTGTTAATAATATGGTTATATGGTAGAAATTTCTAGGTAATCGGAATCTTTACAGTTCTCAGAGGCTATCATCTCACTTTGCAGTGAAAAAACTCTCCCCTCCAAATTGTTATGTACATTAACTTTTAAAGAAGCAATATATGTATTATGAAATATATCCTATGTAAGAAGGTGTATGTAAAATATTTTTAAGTTTAAGGAATAATAATGAAAGGGATAACCCTCCAACCACCACTCAGTTTAAGCAAAAGAACCTTAGCCATATCCTGAAGCCCTCTCTGGGCGTCTCTCTGATCTCTTATAATGAATTATGTGTTTATAACCTTTTGCTTTCCTTCATATTTTATCACATGTAAATGCATTTTAATTAATATATTACTTATTTTTGCATTTCTGGAGCTTAATATAAATAGAGCCATACATAATATACAAGGCGAGGCAAAAGTAGCTTTACATTGGTTTGTATGGAAAATAATACAATAATCTATACTAATAAAGAGCTAATATGCTAATGAGCAGGACGCCATAACAGGTAATGACCAGGTCATTAGCATATTAGCTGGGGTGTTGCTCAGGAGATGGGGCAGAAGCGGGGAGGTGCCTGGAGAAGGCGGGACCATCCCATGACAGGGAGGGCTGGGGTGAGAGCCCATAGCGCCCCCCTCACCAGTCCTTCACCACCCACCACTCGCACTCTGAGTGCCCCGCAGCCTACCTGCTAGGGGAAGGAGCACAGTGCACAGGCGGGAGACTTCCACACTCTCCTCTGGCACCATGACGGGGCAGAGCTGCTCCCCTGCTCTGGAGACAGGGGGTGGGGGGGTTTGGGGGCTGGTCCAGGTGTGCTGGAGCTCTGTGTGGACAGGTTCGGGTGACAAGGCAGGGCTGCAAGTGAGTGGGTGGTGCCGCGTGATATTGCACGCTGGGCTCCTAGTTAATCTTATCTAATAATAAAAGAGAAACATGCAAATTGACTGTACCTCCGCTACACTCACAAGCCATGCCCACCAGCCATGCCCACCAGCCATTCAGGACCGAGTATGCAAATAAATCAAACCAAGATGGCTGTGGCCATGGAGCTGGAGCAAACAGAAGGTTTGGGTTGCCCCTGGCAATGGAGGAAGCCAAGCTTCCTGCCTGCCCTGGCCGGCCCTGAGCTC
>NW_005370683.1:4383156-4395313 GCF_000412655.1 Myotis brandtii
GTGCTAAGGATGTCCAACTGCAGCTTAGGCCTGCTCCCCACTGGCAAGTGGACATCCCCCAAGGGCTGCCGGGCTGCCAAAGGGATGTCTGACTGCCAGCTTGGGCCTGATCCCCCAGGGAGCAGGCCTAAGCCAGCAGGTGGTCATCCCCTGAGGGGTTCCAGACTGCCAGAGGGCACAGGCCAGGCTGAGGGACCCCGCCCAAGTGCACAAATTTTTGTGCATCGGGCCTCTAGTAAATAATAACACAAGAATAAACTCCATGTTTCTTGTACCTACAACTGTAAACCTACTTTTGCCCCACCCTATATATTGCCTAGACTTGCTCTTTTCATTCAACTTTATTTTTATGAGATATATCAATGTTCTTGGTTATGACTAAGTATTATTCATTTGCACTGCTGTATTATTTTTAAGAAAAATACCACAAATAATTTGTCCTTTCTGTTCTCAGTGGAAATTTTGGTTGTTGGCAATTGTTTTTGCCATTTTGAACATTGTTGTTAAGAATATTCTTGTACATGTCTCTTTGTGTACATATAAACAAATAGCAAATATTACTCGGTTTCAAATTGTAGGTTTGTAGGTTACGGGCACCTCCACTTTGTTAGACAATGCCAAACGATTCTCCAAATTGGCTAGGCCAATTTACATTCATATCAGCTGAGATCAGTTCTTATTCATTCACATTCTCATCAAACTTTTAAATTTTTGCCCATCTGGGAGGTATAAAATGATATCTCATTGTGGTTTTAATTTCCTTGATTGTAGATGAGACAGAATATCTTTCAATACGCTTATGTGAAAAACATATTCATATCTGTTGCCTCCTCTTTTCCCCCATTATATTCTTTTTTTTTTCTTATTAAATTTTTATGAGTTCTTCAAATGCTTTCGATGTTAAAGTTTTTTTTCTAGGTATATGGGTCATTAATAATTTCTCCAAATTTGTGGCCTTTTAGATTTTTTTTATAATGAAACGTTTCAGACATGTACAAAAGTAGAAAGAATAGCACTCTGAACCCCGGGGACCCATTCCCTAGCTGTAACAGTATCAATCTCTTCGCTTACATGGTTCCTCGGATTTCATCCATATCTCTGCCCACAATCCATCCCCACCCCTCAAGCAAATCCCAATTTTCACATAATTGTATTGTGGCTTGTTTGTCATTTCATTGGTGGTTCTTTTGATGAACACAAGTTTCTAATTTTAATGTAGTTGAATTTAACAACCACTTTTCTCCACAAATCATGTGTTTATGTTTCTTGTTTAAGAAATTCTGTAAACTGAGATCATGAAGATATTCTCCTATTTTCTTCTAAATGTTTGAAAGTTTGGCTTTTTCACTCTTATTCCATTTGAAATTAATTTGTATGTGTGGTGTGAAATATAGTCAAACTTGCTTTTTCTTGTTTTGTTTTTAAATAGAGATAACTCTTTGTCTAGGCCAGTGATGGTGAACCTATGACATGCGTGTCAGAGGTGACACGCGAACTCATTTTTTTGGTTGATTTTTCTTTGTTAAATGGCATTTAAATATATAAAATAAATATCAAAAATATAAGTCTTTGTTTTACTATGGTTGCAAATATCAAAAAACTTCTATATGTGACACGGCACCAGAGTTAAGTTAGGGTTTTTCAAAATGCTGACACGCCGAGCTCAAAAGGTTTGCCATCACTGGTCTAGGCACTAGTTGTACTAGCTAGGCCCCCTTACCCTCCCCAGCTGATCTCTAATGCTATCTCTGGAATAGATCAATTTTACAAATTTGTGAGGGTTTATTTCTAGATTCTCTGTTTTATCTCTGTGCTGATGCCACGTTATCTTAATTACTATAACTTTATAATAAATATTAATAAGATTGGAGCTCTCAAATTTACCCTTTCTCAGGAAATTTGGCTATTCTTGGATCTTTGCTTATTTTGATAAATTTTAGAATTAGATTGTCAAGTTCTATCAAAAACTTTTGGGATTTTGATTGACACTGCAAATTTGTGGTAAAATTATGACTTTCAAATTTTGAGGTTGTAACGCTTGAATGTGTTACATTCTTTTATTATTTATTTATTTTGCTCTCTTTATTCTGGTTTTTAATCAAGTGACTCCTCAGTGAGGTCTTTCCTGTCCAGCTACTTAAAATTATAACCCCTATCCTCCCCTGGACAACTTTATTTTACACCCATAGATCTTAGCCCCATAGTACATGTTGTTTCTCCCTGATATATTATGTGAGAGCAATTTTGTATTTCTTTGATTACTTGCTGGAATATTGCCTCACACATACTAGGTACTCAATAAATTAATTTTTATAATCTCCATATAGATATTTTACATATTTTGGTAGATCTATTTATTGGTTTAGTGATGTGCTGGTAAATGTTTAACAATAGGCTCTCTGGGGAAGGAGAAAAGGTGAATGATTTGTAGAGTTTGCTAATTTCCATGGTGTAAATTCTCCTACTATGGCCAGTTTCAAGCTACTAAAGTGAATACAAAGTTAGAAGAAATGTGGAGTAGCGCACCATTGTAAAATAGTCCCACCAAACAGAAATAATGTGTGCAAATAGACTCAAGAACATAAATCACTGTAAATTGTAATAACATAATTAGATATTTAATTGTAAGTTTATATAATTTAATTTTCATAATATTTGTATTTTACAAATTGCTTGCACAATTCTTGAAAATTTAACAATGAGCCCTTGCAAGCTGTACCAGCCAGCTACATACCACTGTCTAGGTTCTTTATATTTTTGTGACTGTTCTAAATATCTTTTATTGATTTTTAAAATTATAATTTCTAACAATTTCTTGCTGGTGTGTAGGAATGCAATTAAGTTTTATGTGATGTCCTTATATCTGATAAACTGGCTAAAATCTGTTCATAATTTCAATAATAATATGTGTACTTATAGGTTTCTTTGTAGATAATTGTACCTATAAATGACAGTATTTCTTCAGTTCCAATCTTTTTATATGTTATATCATATTGCTATGTTATTGCATGCATCTCTCATACAATGTTAAATTTTAGTGGTAATAGAAGATTTTTTTGTCTTGCTTCTGATTTTCAATGAGTGCTTTAAGATTTTGTTACTTTTTGTATCTTCTTGGTTTAGCAAAAGTTTTCTTTTACTCGTAGGTAGATAAGTTCTTTTTTTCATGATTGAATGTTAAATTGATATAATTACTTTATATCTATTGAGATGATCAAATACTATACAGAAACTGTTCAACTTGCCAGGAATATTTTGTGGCATATTTAATAACATAGTGGCAAACTAGAGAGAGCGATGGTTAACAGAAGTAAAAGGAGAAATGGAAAAATAATAAATAAAAAATAGATGTATGTGAACTATGTAATTAGTCACTTGAACTATGGAAGAAAACAGAGCATTTCATTTAATAATTTAAGAATATGTAGTATTCTTGAGTCACATTAAATATTTATAAAATTGACTATTTAATAGGTTAGCTATAAAACAAATCTCAGAAAATTTCATGGAATCTGTATCATGCAAGCAATATTTTATGACCATAATTAAGCTTCTTTACCACCTACCTCTGAGTAATATCTTCATATTTATAGTCCATTTCACCAGTTCTTCTTTTAACTATGCATAATTTCCCTTTTATCACCTATGCTCTCCCCACCCCCAGAAAAAAAAACCCTGAAATTATAGTTTTCAATTTCTAAAATTCTTTTTTTTTTTTTTGAAATTTGCTAGGGTTTATTTATTTATTTCAAATAATTTCTTAATATATTTAATTTTTTTCTTCAAACATTATTAAGCAATTATTTTATATTGATTATATGCTAACTGCAACGTCAATAATCTTTGCCTGATTTTGTTGTTTTCTGCTATTTCTGTATTCTAATTTCGTACTTCCCCATGTTATTATAATACATGCAACTGAACTTATAATCCATGACAGTTTATCTAGGAATTCTTTGAGTTTTGCATTTATAGTGCTTTACTGCTGAGAAAATATGAGTTTGATTCATTCATAACTGTAGCCTCTAGCAGCCTGGGATTACTGATATTGATATCTTGGCTTGTTCTTTTTTTTTTTTTCTTTAACCACAAAACTATTGGGAAATCAGTCCCCAAATCCCTCACCTTCATCTATATTCAAGACAAATAGGTATAGTTTCTCTCATTTTCTTCTAAAGGGTGTATTTTATTTTCTAGTTCATTAATTTGTAGAGGGTATTAGTTTGTCAAGATTCTTGCTTCATTCAGGAGTTTACTACTTTTCATAGCCCATAGGCTTTGTCTGTACTAATCTCTTACTTACATGATTGTAGACTATAAAACACAAGCGGTAGGCCTTTAGGGAAAAAATCCCAAATTGGTCAAGGTTATAATTTATCATATATATTAGTGGACATGGTTGGCTGATACTTTGTTTAGGATTTTTGCATTTATGTCCACAGGTGAAAGTAACTTCGAATTTTTCTTTTGCATCAATTCCTTGTCAGAATTCAGTATTAAGGTTTGCTGACCAAAATAAGTAAGAGAAGTTCCCTCTTTATCTATTCTTTGGAAGAGTGTGTATAAAGTTGGCTTTATTATTCTTTTTTTCTTTCAATGACTGGTATTTCCCAAGGAAGCTATCTGGGCTTGAACTTTTGTTGGAGAAAGTTTTAAAATTACAGGTTAATTTCTTTAGTTGCTATATGACTATTGAATTTTTCCCTGTGTAAGTTTTGTTTTATTATTCTATAAATGTATTAATCTTATTTATATTTCAATTTCATTATCATAAATGTTCTAATGCTCTCTTGTAATTTTAATATTTATAGATTTTTATAATGAATGATGTCCCTTTCCATCCTAACATTATTACTTTTGTTTTTCCTCTATTATCCTTGATTGGCCTTTCCAAGGGATTATCAGTTTTATAGTCATTCCAAAAACCCAACTTTTTCTTTGTTGATCCTCTCTAATTTTTCTTTATTTTCTATTTCTTTAATTTCGACCTCTATGTTCATATTTCTCTTTCCCACTTTATTTGCATTTATTTTACTGTTAGTTTTATAACTTTTCGAGATGAATATTTAGTTCATTAATTTTTATTTTTTATTATATACATAAAAGGTTATGCATA
This sequence comes from Myotis brandtii, assembly GCF_000412655.1. Classification (NCBI taxonomy): domain Eukaryota; kingdom Metazoa; phylum Chordata; class Mammalia; order Chiroptera; family Vespertilionidae; genus Myotis; species Myotis brandtii. The sequence continues at coordinate 4,388,273 of NW_005370683.1, forward strand.
TTCTTTTTTAACCTAACAATGTATTTTATTCAACCCAACATAACCAAAATATTATCATGTCAATATAATCAATATAAAAATTATTAATGAGATTTTTCTTTTAGTCAAACTTTCAAAATCAGTTTCTTTTTGACATTTATAACACATCCAACACTACCTTATTGGCCATAAAGACAATACTGTCAATTTTTGAATAGTTTTCTAGTAATATTAACCACAATTGAAAATTTTAACTATTTAAATAACTAAGACACATTTGCTTTACTGCTTTTAGAAATATTATTTTTACGAAGTCTTTAATTTTTTTACCATTTTATTTTTTTATTGATTAAGGTATTACATATGTGTCCTTATCTCCCCATTGCTCCCCAAACCCCCCACTCATGCCCTCACCCCCCTGTTGTCTGTGTCCATTGGTTAGGCTATGCATATTCTTATACATTTCTATAAGAGCTTTGCTGAATCGGGCAAATTTTGGCACATGCTACAACTTGCAAATCTTTTTTTTCTGCTATTATGGATCAAAACTGTTTTCCTTGCATAAAATACAGGGCAAAAATAGAGGTCACATCTAAAGAAAGAACACATATTTCAGAGCAGATTCAACTCTTGTGGAGTAGTGTGTCACTAGCTGAGAAAATTTGTAGCCTGGTGGAGTAATACCAATTGGCCAAGACAGTGTGATGCGTTTTTGTCACACTAGCCATCAATGGCTATGAACATGCTAACATTCAGAGCATAGGAAATGTAAGCACACACTGTTCAGGGTATTTCTCTCAGAAAAAAGAAAACTTTTAGAAACATATAGTATTATAACAAATTAGTAATTCATAGGAGTGGCATTTAATGCTGTAATGATGTTTGTTATTGCATTCTCTACAGCTCATAGCACATTCCTGATGTTTGCATGGCTGATATTAGAAATATATATTAAACAGTGGGTAATTTCACTCTGGTTTTAATGGCAGTTAAAGAATCCGTGGGTTAGTCCTTACCCATGTGTTTATTTCCCTTGAATATGATGAGTTATGTACAAGTTCTAGGAGACCAGTTTATGTGTATTTATGTAGAAGATAATGATAATTTTCATTGCTTTACAAAATCATTAATCTAAAATTGCAAATTGTCTATAAAATCTTATTTTATCCACAACACATATTCAGAATATACTTTGAAGAACTAAATAAAAAGAAAATATTATAGTTTAATAAATTGTTATGAGGAGTTCATAGTAGAAAAGCTGTATAAATACCTAATATTTTTGATATTTTAAAGGATTCTTCAAAACATTGTGTTCAAAAATTAGATGACATATAAGAAAATATTAAGGCGTTGGAAAACATAAAGAAAAATGAAACAAAATATATTTTAAATATATCCAAACCATTAAAAAAAACCCAACATCAAACATTTGATCCTTTGTGCCCTTAAAATGAAAGGCTGGATTAATGGTTTTTCAACTAGAAAGAAAGGCCAAAGGACTTACCTTTAGATTTTGCCACCTTGCAAATAACAACTTTCCCAGAGCACATAATGCTCAGTGAGTAATAATGTTTTATTTTATTTGACAAATTTTACAGAAAAGCTAACTATAGTCAATACTTGATCAACCAGGCGGGTGGAGGGGCAGGTAAGGCGAAACAATTGGTAGTTCACAGTTCTGATGCCGAATGAAGGGACTTGAGGTGTGCAGTTAGAGGGAAGAGTGGTGACCACTGGAGAGCTAGGAACCCAGCAGAAGAACAAAGGTGCTGAGTAGCAAGGAATCCAGACCACAGGGTTTGCTGGGTGGGACATTTCCAACTGTAGATCTTCCCGCAGGTCAGACTTCAGGTGCAAAACCTTCTAGGCACTGTGTTGTTGAGAAGTTCATGGAGCTCTTTTATGATGCTCTCTCTGCTCCTTGTCTTTGTCTCTGTCTGTGTCTCTCTAAATGTGTTTCCATATCTCTTTTTAAAATCATTTTAAAATAAAATATTATTGAAACAAGCATATTTAAGCTGTTGTGCTTATTAGATACACGATTGCAAGGAACTTTCAATCTGGTAAAAGAACCATTTAGAGATCTATTTCTAACAGTTTTAAAGAGTGATTTCTTAAACCATTTTCATCTGTCACCTTTTGTTTCATAATGAATGTCTTATATTCCCTTGAGTTAAGAATTTACATCAGTAAGGAATGAAGATTTAATCTTACTGACAGCCCCAAGGACATTCAAGGGCAATATCACCCATGTCCTAGAAAGTTTAGGACTGAGAGTGATGGCATATATTAAGGATATTTAGATTGCAGCTTCTTCTAAATGAAAATTTATTATTTCATTATTCCTGAGGCTTCATTTATTATGATTCTTGGGATTTGAGATAATTGAAGACAACAATAATAATCCCTTTTATGTGTTATATACCAGGGAGTCATTCATTTTGAAGGGTTCCCTAGTGTGTCCCAGACTGCATGTAAAGTTCAGTGTAGGAGCTCAGAAATGGTGAAGGAAATGTACATGAACATATAGATGGGTGCCCTTGATGTCCTGAGGGGAACTTGCAGTCTCAAAATATGATCAATCTTGTGAAATGTCAGAGGTGTTACAAACCCTCCACCTAGCTCACTGTAGCCATGACAATTTGATGCTGGAGGGAGGATACTACTAATAATGATGATGATGATGATAGCAGATAATATCCACATCTGTATTAACGAACAACCGTAACAAATACTATGCTATGCATATATGCAAGAAATGTCAGACTTCCTTTTATTTCTCAAGAATAAATGAGTAATAAAATATATTTGAAGCCTAGAGGTATATAATTAAAAAGTATTGTAAAACTAGGCTCTGGCAGGACTAATGTAAGAGGAAAATTGTACATTATGTGTTCCTTCATTAAATATTTCCTCTCCTGTCAAGAGGTAAATCAGGTAATCATTTAGAGACATCTCTTTAGATTTGCCATGATCAAGTTGTTTGACAATGGAAGTCATATTATATATTTTTTAAAAATATATTTTTTATTGATTTTAGGGAGAGGGAGAGGGATAGAGAGGTCAAGTTGTTTGACAATGGAAGTCATATTATATTTTTTTTAAAAAATATATATTTTTTATTGATTCTAGGGAGAGGGAGGGGGATAGAGAGATGGAAACATCAATGAGAGAGAAACATCAATCAGCTGCCTCCTGCACGCCCCCTACTGCTGATTGAGCCTTCAACCCAGGCATATGCACTGACTGGGAATTGAACAAGGGACCTCTTGGTTCATGGGTCAAAGCTCAAGCACTGAGCAACATGGGCTGGGCAAAATCATATCTTGATAAAGAACTTATGATGCATAAAATGGTATCCTAATGACTGTGTGAGTGAGGACAGTTGTGAGACAGAGGTGGAGACAATGTGGAGGCATTAGTACCTGATGGCCAAGTCCCACATGCACCACCCTTATTAGAGTAGCAAATGGGCCTGAGTATATTGTAGCAGCCATAAAGGGAATGCTGTGGGCTTCATCATTATACATTTGGTCAATAGGTTCTTAAAAACCTAAATTCAATTGGCAAGTCAACATGGTACATTAAATAAGAGCACTTGCTGTCTGCTATCAAAGAGACCTGTCTGGGATCAGATACCAGCTTTGGCCCTAAGTAGGTGGACAGTGTTGGTAAGTTATTTCATTTATCTAAGTTTCAGTTTCTGCATCAAATACAAATGCAAAGGTGGTAATAGCAGTACCTACAATTCATAGAGTTATCTTATAGTTTACATGAGTGTAGCACATAATATGACTCAGTAAATATTAGCAATGTTGGTAAAGTTCTAGCAGATAACCTCATTGAACAAAATATTCTAGGTATTTTTAGCAGCAGTTCTATGGGACCTAATGACTTTTCTGGCATCTTTTAGGCCAGCGGTTCTCAACCTGTGGGTTGCGACCCCTTTGGCGGTCGAATGACCCTTTCACAGGGGTCGCCTAAGGCCATCCTGCATATCAGATATTTACATTACAATTCATAACAGTAGCAACGAAAATAATTTCATGGTTGGGTCACAACATGAGGAACTGTATTTAAAGGACCAGAAGGTTGCGAACCACTGTTTTAGGCAAATAAAAAAATAAAAAAATAAATATTAATTTGGTTACTTCTCATTCTCCCTGAAGCAGCTTCAGTCCAATTCAGGGTCATAATCAAACTTCCTAACGCACTTAGTTAGAGCCCCTTTCCTCCTGACTCAGGCTGCTTCAGGCTGGCTTTGGGAACTAGGCCATGGGTTTGCCTCCGACTTCTTTCCCAAGTTTTCTAGGCTGCTTCTGACTCCCCCGGCAAAGGAAGAGGTCAGGGGCAGAAAAAGTCATAATTGATGGTAACCGTCATGGTCATCCCTGCTAGGACTCTCCAGGCAGGTGTGGGGGCTTTTGTGGGTTCCTTGGAGACCCTCCTGCAGTGTTGCTGAGAATCTCTCCCTTGCAGTTCCCTTGATGTGGTTAAGTAAATCTCTTCTGGTCATTTATGGTTCTACCCTCATTCCCCAGACACTGCTGATATCTCCACCCCGACCCAAGCTCTCTCTTGTCCAGAATCAAAGACCACTCCTGCTAGCCCTCTCAAGTGTCACTCACATCTGACCCAGGGGAAACCACATCTTTGGCTCAACACATTCTGTGACTGTGGCCTGTCCCAGGAGCAGGGTCCACTCTTGGTAAGGTTGTCAAATTAGGTGTCTCTTCTTTGGATTTCCCAGGTATAGACCAAACACAGCCTAGTGTATCACCTTAGTTCTAGGATGCGCACATGAATCTCTGATAGCATTTTCCCTGGGCTTAAGGTTCAAGGATATCCCTCCTTGCCCCCAAAAGCCTCTCCTCTCAGTCTCTCTGACCCCAGAGGTGGGTGACCAGGTCAGGGTTGCAAAAGAGGTTCTAAGCAACTGCCCTGTAAGGTCTCTGACACTGACTGGGTCTCCTGCAAATTAGTTCAGTTCTGCAACTGACCATCTGGGTGAGTGAACACTCCACAGGTTAAGGGTCCCAGTCCCACATGACTGCTCTCATTTCCCATGGGAGCCACAAGTTCTGGGTCCCTATGCTGCCTGCACTTCTGTCCAACTTGGCTACAAATTCGGGGGTTTCCACATCCCCCTTCAGGTTCAAAAATGTATTAGAATGACACAGAATGCAGAAAAGCACTATACTTATAATGACTATTTTATTATAAAGGTTACAAATGAACAGCAAGATAGAGTTATACTTAGGGCTGTGGGTCTGGAAGGGTCCTGGGTGCCGAGCTGCCGTGCCTCTCTGGGCATGCCACCTGCCCAGCACATCAGGATGTTCACCAACCAGGAGGATGTTCAAGACTCACTGTTGAGAGTTATTATCTAGGTCTTATTACATTGGCATTATTGATTAGATCAACTCATTGGCCATGTGATTGAACTCAATCTCTAGTTCCCTTCCCTTCCCTTGAGGTTGGGGGGTTGGGCTGCAAGTTCTAACTCTCTAATCATGTGGTTGATCTGGGGGGCAACCAGCCTCTTCACCTTGAAGCTATGTAGCTGCCCCCTCACATTCCTGATGAGACATGTGACTAGTATAAACTCTGGTATGCTTCCAGGGGGCTTGTATGAAAAATGAGATTCTCCTGTCACTTAGGAAATTCCAATGATTTTTTGAAGCTCCGCTTGAAACCTGGGGCAAAGACCAAATATATATTTTTTATAATACCAGTTAACTCCTTGGACCTTGGGAGTAGTTGGTACGTTTTGTCTACGGGTTGCAGCTAAAAATTGAGACTGGAAGAATCCCATTTAACATCCTGTGACCCAGTGAAAGTGCAGCAGAACTGTTGACATAAATACTGATTTATAAAGAACAAGTAGGACCTTTAAGTGTGGGCGGGATCACTTTAAATGTTCTTGGAATGATCCAAGTATGATAATTATAAGGGCAAGGAAATGAAGCAGATCAAAGGCCTTGTTGAAAAATTGCATCCCTAATAGCTAGTGACATATTTTTAATGTCAGCTGTAAACACTATGAAGGTCTTGCCTCTGGTGAACTAATTTGAATGGAGATCCCCTGGGTACCCAAACCTTGAGAGCGATGACATATATTGAGAAAGATATTTTCCTGTTTTGAAAGGTTTGTATGTAGAAAGAATCTACATGCCTATAAATCTTAATCCAGAATTGGAAAGGAATAATTTATCTAGTGATTTGTAAATTTTCAGAGATGTTTCAGGGAATTGAAATGCTTTGAATTTGAAAAACACCTTGGGATCAAGTTGAGACTTCTTGAAAGGCTGCTCTTTTCCATAATCTGGAAATTGATTTTCTGGCAAATCTCCCTGAATATATGAACATCAAGTTTGAATTTCAACTGAACTGTGTCAAAGTGTTGGTTAGTATCATTGTGAAAGCTGCATGGAGAGGTTATCTTAAAAACATATGGCATATTTCAAATATATATAAATAAAATTTCAAAACTTTGGAATTCTATGCCAACTATATTTTAAATATCAGAAGTACCTTGTTATCACTTGAGCACAATTTTTCTTTAGCATTTAGTCTTATGAGTTAGGTTGTGCAATGAATGATATTTTTCTCATAGATAGCATTAGGATAGTTCATGTAGACTTGCCTTATTATCCAAAAAATAATGTGCATGCTCCAAATACCAGCATAGTACACAGACTAGCCATGGCTATAAGCTGCTAACCCTACTCTGACCTTTATTGGAGAGCTACAAGTTTATTATTCTATTTATTATAAGTACACAATTGGATGATTCAAATTCAAACTGATAACATAGAAAACAACTTTGAATGAGGAAGGTATAAATCAGTAATGCAATTTCTACTTCTAATTTTAAAAATCCTGTGTAGTTAGCAGCAAACTTACTCTGTTAAAGCTAAGTAGAGACAGGAAATTTAGATTAGACAAAACTTTGTATTAAATAAAATTTTTGTATATTTCTATTTATTATTTACTAGAGGCCCGGTGCACGAATTTGTGCACGGGTGGGGTCTGGTCGGCCCACCCTGATTGGGGTAG
>NW_005370683.1:4395345-4397137 GCF_000412655.1 Myotis brandtii
GGGGGCAGGGCTGGTGGGGAGGGGGGGCTGTGGGTGGTTGGCTAGCCGGCCACGCCCCCGATCAGGGTGGGGGGGCCAATCAGGCTGCAGTTCCTGTCAAATCAACCAGTTGTTCCAGTCGTTCCAGTGTTCTGGTCGCTTGGCTTTTATATATATAGATATTTATGATGTTTTTCATGAAAGTCAATACACCATTAGTAAAGTACAAACATTTAGCTTTTGGGAATAGTTATCCAGCCTTAGTAATACTGTTAAGAATTCTTTTTTTTAATAATCTTTATTGTTGAAAGTATTACACATGTCCTCCTTTTTCCCACATTGACCTCTTCTAGCCCACCCCCAGCCCCCGCCCTAGGCCTTCACCACCTTATTGTCAGTGTATACTCCCTACCACACACCCAAAAGCACTCTGATTATAACAAAAATAATACCAAGTCAGTGTAAAACATTTTTAAAGTATGGATACTCAAACATCTACTTTAGAAAAAACACTATTCGCAAGTAAGAGCATGGACTCTGAAGCCAGGATCCTAGAGTTCAAATCCCAGCACGTCCACTTACCAGCTGTGTGACATCATGCAGATGTGCCTCTTTCCCTGTGCCTTGATTTTTCTCATGTATAAAGTGGTAACAACAACAATAGCAACTTCCTTATAGAATTAATATGAAGATTAAATTAGGTAATGCGTATAAAGTGCTTAGAACAGTGTCTGGAACATATTGAGTGCAATGTAAATGTACTTTAAATAAGATATGCACACTTCCTCTTTAAGCAAAAGTTTTGTCCGGCTGTACCTCTTCTTCCTGCTCTTTCATTTAACATGTTATGATTATTTTCCATTTCTTTAATATGGTAAATATAGTATGCAATTTAATTATTAAAAGGTTAGAGCAATTTTTTGTATTTTTATAGCAAAAATTATATACATTTATTATACTTTTAACTTTCCAGCTTTCAAGTTTTTAAAACAAAGTCATAATATGATCCTTATATCTAATTTCACAGCAGTCATGATTTTAAGATAGTGTGACGTGGAATTATATGCACATATATACATTTGTAAGCATTTGAAAAAAAAATTAACAATTGCTTTTTGTAATGTCCCAGTGATTTTCTCCCTAGGATCAGTGAAGAGGGAAATTGCCACCCTTTTCAAACCTCTCTTCTCAAATCACTTGTTTATGCCGTGTCGAGAAGGTGTTCCAGACAAAAACTTTCTCATTGGTTGAATTAGCATTATAGTTTATATTTTAATCTCTTCTCTAGAGTTTGTTTTAGAGTCTTATACTTGCTTGAACCGAGAGTTGGAAGGAATTTTGCCATGTTAATAGCAGTTGTGGGTGTTAGAATACGGCTTTGAGAAAGTGTGTGGCAACTTTAGCAGATGGCAGGGACTTGAGCTTGACTTTCTCTTTTGTATTTAAACATCAATTATACTTAAAGAACTTCTGTGGAAAAGTGGGTGACATAGGAGGAAAAATGAACAATGGATTTTTTATTCAGCCTGTTAACAAAAAAAACAAGTAACATTGTCTGCTGGTCACTGTGCCAAGTGATATGTGTGTGTGTATTTTTAACACTATATATATAGGCATTTATATGTATACTAGAGGCCCGGTGCACAAAAATTTGTGCATTCGGGGGGGAAGGGGTGGGTCCCTCAGCCCGGCCTGTGCCCTCTCGCAGTCTGGGACCCCTCGGGAGATAACGACCTGCTGGCTTAGGCCTGCTCCCGGGTGGCAGAGGGCAGGCCCAATCCCTAGGTGCAGCCCCTGGTCGGGCTCAGAGCAG
>NW_005370683.1:4397235-4435059 GCF_000412655.1 Myotis brandtii
TAGCAGTCGTACGCTAATTACCATGTTTCTCTTTTATTAGTGTAGATAACATATATATGTGGTATAATAACTGTAGGACAGGCTATATTATGATCCCAATTTTACAGATGAACAAACTGAGGCACAGAGAGAGGTTTTATAACTTGCTTGTTTTCACTATTGTAAGTGATGGATCCTTGAATTAAACCCAGGTAGTATGGCTTTAGAATCTGAACTCAACACATATTGCCTTTCTATATTTCCTGATCCAAGAATCCGAGACGAGAAGGAAGCCACATACAGGGTGTCCCCCATAAATGTATACACACTTTAAAAGCTGATAGCCCAGTTTGGAAAAGGAAATGTATTTTAATAAACACTGCCTTTATAGTTATTCAGAGAGTGTGTATACATTTTGGGGGACACCCTCTATTTTGTGTGTGGGCATGAATTTCCTTCAGAACTGGGGGTATAAAGTGTATCCCGCAACACCATTTTAAGGTCTGAGAAACAGCAGCCCCATGTAAGTCATCTGTGAAGTAAGACTCTGGTTCACCTTAAGGCCGGCACAAGCTGCTAGCAGAGCAGCTGTGAGCAGGCACCGCTCTGCAGGGCAGGGAAATGGGGGCTAAAGCTCTGATCAAAGCAAATCTGCTGCCTGTGAGTTACCCCGGACTCCCTGGAAGAACGCCTCAGAACTCTACCCTCTTGGTGACTAGGGTTTTTTTGAAGGAAGTTACTTTAAATGATGACTGTCTTTCATTTATGTGGCTTAAAAAGTTATATTTTACTTTGGAGAGTTTAATCTAGGATTCTGACTATGTTTTGTGAACTCTAACTTGCATGATAAAAGTAAGCTGTGCAGCTAAATTTTCACGTTGTAAAGAGAGTAGGAGTATATCCCAAGAAACTAGAAACACCAATCAGAAAGGATATATGCACCCCTATGTTCATAGTGGCACAATTCACCATAGCTAAGATTTGAAAACAGCCTCAGTGCCCACCAGCAGAGGAGTGGATTAAAAAACTGTGGTACATCTACACAATGGAATACTACACTGCAGTAAAAAAGAAGGAATTATTCCCATTTGCAACAACATGGATGGAACTGGAGAGCATTATGCTAAGCAAAATAAGCCAGTCAATGAAAGATAAATATCACATGGTCTCACTCATTTATGGAATATAATGAACAACATAAACTAATGAACAAAAACAGATCCAGAGATGGAGAGGCATCGATCGACCGTCGGGCCTCGGAGGGAAGGTAGGGGAGGGTGGAGGTAAGGGGGTTATGCTAAGAATAAGCCAGTCAATGAAAGATAAATATCACATGGTCTCACTCATTTATGGAATATAATGAACAACATAAACTAATGAACAACAACAGATCCAGAGATGGAGAGGCATCGATCGACCGTCGGGCCTCGGAGGGAAGGTAGGGGAGGGTGGAGGTAAGGGGGAGAGGTCAACCAAAGGACTTATATGCAAGCATATAGGCCTAACCAATGGACACAGATAACAGGGAGGTGAGGGCATGGGGGGGGGCATGCAGGGTAATATGGGGATAAGGAAACATATGTAATAACTTTATCAATAAAGAAATTAAAAAATGAACTATAGAGATAATAAATAGTCAAATAAATACAATAGAGATAATGACATAAAATTAGGTTTCAACCTGTCCTCCTTTTTACTTCCAGCATAATGCACACTTTTTCCTCCAATTATAGTTTTGCTTGTTTTCACTGGTCTTAAACCCCATGATTTTATTTATCTCAAGAGATATCATAAATTTTCTAATAATTTTCCAAACAACACACTCAATTTCAATATGTACTATTTGTAGTTCTAAAATATGGGTTCCACACTTGTGCACTGCTGGTGGGAATGCAGACTAGTGCAGCCACTATGGAAGACAGTATGGAGTTTCCTCAAAAAGCTGGAAATGGAACTCCCATTTGACCCTGTGATCCCACTTCTAGGAATATATCCCAAGAAACCAGAAACACCAATCAGAAAGGATATGTGCACCCATATGTTCATAGCAGCACAATTCACCATAGCTAAGATCTGGAAACAGCCTAAGTGCCCATCAGTAGATGAATGGATTAGAAAACTGTGGTACATCTACACGATGGAATACTATGCTGCTGTAAAAAAGAAGGAACTCTTACAATTTGCAACGGCATGGATGGAGCTGGAGAGCATTATGCTAAGTGAAACAAGCCAGTCAATGAAGGAAAAATACCACATGATCTCACTCATTCATGGATAATAAAGACCATTACAAACTTTTGAACAATAATAGATACAGAGGCAGAGCTGCCTCAAACTGATTGTCAAACTGCAGTGGGAAGGCCAGAGAGGGTTGGGGGGCAGAAGGGAGGGGAGTAAGAGATCAACCGAAGGACTTGTATGCATGCATATAAGCATAACCAATGGACATAAAACACTGGGGGGTAGGGGAGGCCAGGGGATTGCCAAGGGCGGGGAACAAAAGGACACATATGTAATACCCTTTGTAATACTTATAATATTTTTTTTCAGGGTTTTGTATTTTTCTGCAGGATCAGTTTAAAAATGAACCAAACACTACATGTTATTTTCAGGATATGTCTTCCTTAACATTGTTTCAAGCTATTAACAGATTCATATACTGAAAGGATAAAAGTTGCCATGGTGATTTTAAAAAAATACTCATATAGGTACATTCATTCTGAAAGTGTTTCTTCTTTGGGAGGAAAGTGGTTTCTTTAATGTACATATAATTATTGCAGTTAACTGCGTTGTGGGTACAAAGCAAGCATATTCTGAGCTCTGTAGACGTGTGGATTCTGATGTTCAGCCTGCTCTTCAGCGTTTTTGTTCACTGTATTGCCAGAGTATCTTGTATACTCTCCTCTGTATACTTTGCAGATCATATATTTTAGTTTATTTAAAGCATCTACAATTTAGAAATAAATGTGAATAATGAGTAAATTTATAAGCAAATAACGTATTGGCACCTACCTTCTTGTTGCTTTATCAAAAATTACTAAGATAAAGAGAAAATGTATAAATAAATAATTGTGAGAGAACTATAGATCACTTTTTTCCTCCAGAGTCCCGTTGTTATAAGGTAAGAAGCTCGCTTTTTAAAAAAATATATTTTTATTGATTTCAGAGAGGAAGGGAGAGGGAGAGAGAGCTAGAAACATCAATGATGAGAGAAAATCATTGATTGGCTGCCTCCTGCACACCCCCAACTGGGGATCGAGCCCACAACACAGGCATGTGCCCTTGACCGGAATCGAACCTGGGACCCTTCAGTCCGCAGTCCGATGCTCTATGCACCGAGCCAAACCAGCTAGGGTGAGAAGCTCAGTTTCTGAGACAACTCTACCAGTATTGGTGCTAGGAAATATATTGCAGTGGTTAAAGAACACGTGAAAACCTAGCAAATGTATCTCAGTGGTTAGAGAACATGTGATAACCTAGGAAATGTATTGCAGTGATGAAAGAACATGGGATAACCTCACTTTCTCTTTTTGGGTATTGAGTTTTAAAAAAGTGTAAGTGGGTTATGGCACCCATTTTGTGAGTCATTTACAAAAGTTTGCACCATTGCCTCTTGTCACATTGAAGAAATAAGGCATACTTTTCATTTTGTCAGCAAGTCACTCTGTGACAGGCAAGCGCCTACCTCGTGTATACAGCAACATTCTCTAATGGGTAGCGGGTCCCACATGAGAGCCTGCAGTGTGCTCATTAAAATTGCAGCAACAGAAAAAGCAGAATAAATTGACAACAAATATTTGACTATGACATTTATATGTATTTCTTCTTGACATGCCTATGGGCATGTCACTGTAAATTGTCCATGAGGATCGAAGTGACAGCTTTATGGACTAAAGTTAGAGACCCAGCCTCTTGCTTGGCTAAATGGTGAAGAACAGAGTGAAGTAGCTTACATGTAGCTGTATAATTCTGGTCTGACACATTTTAGGCAGAGACTATCCCAAGGACTTTGAGAATTGGAAACAACACATGAGAAAGTGAGTATCATCCAATGATTTCCAAGTGTGACAAATATTAAGGCTCCTAGCCCTGCAACCATTACACAGGCAACAGTAGTATCTACCTCTCAGGAATGTTCTGAAAGCTCCTAGCCCAGTGGCTAGGAATATGACAGCTTCATGGGCATTTAAAGTTTCTTTCTTTCTAGCATTGCCCCTCTTTTCCTTTACCAAGCAATACTAATAAGTTCATATCAACCATAACCACTTCAAACATTGACAGGGAACGTTTGGAGCAACTGAGGAAGAATTCAGGGAGAGGTGGGAGTTGATCTAGTCTTAGAGGGAACTTGGGATGTAAGTTAAAGTTGGGGGACATATGGAGAGTGTTCTAGGCAAGAGGACCTGGGAGAGCAAAGGTGAGCAGCAGTGTTTGCTGGTGTTTCTGGGGTTCAGTGGAGGAACAGCTAAGGCTGGAGGCTGGTTGCAGAGGGCTTCAACATGATATGCCCAAAGGACTGTGGACTTGACCTTCTAGGCATCGGGGGAGTTGGTGCATGATTTTCCTTGCTAGAATAATGGCCACATTTATAGAGAAAAGTATGTCTAGAGAGGGGCAGGTTTCAGAAATAAGATGATATCTTTTTAGACATATGGAGATTTTAAGAGAAGAGGGAGGTACAGAAGCATAGAAGAAAGGTTATGGCTGTATATATCAAAGCTATAGTGTTGGTGAGTTTTCAGAGAGGAGACATATGGACATTTTAAGAGAAGAGGGAGGCATAGAAGAAAGGTTATGGCTGAATATATCAAAGCTATAGTGTTGGTGAGTTTTCAGAGAGAGGCAGAGAGATAGAGAGAGAAAGGAGGGGGAAGAGGGGAAAGAGGGAAGTAGGAGGTCAACTCTTAACTGACTTTGGCATATGTTCAAAATATAGCAGATAGGAGGAGGCAAACCGGAAAGGCAAACAGTGTAGGAATGGTCACTGAGGACATAGGAGACACTAGCAGAGAAGATTGTCACGTTTGGTGGGAGAGGGTTGACTCTTACTCATCTCCTACTAGATTCAGTTACTCTATGGTGTGGCTTTACAGGTTTTCACTCACTTTATTTTTCTGACAACCTAATACAGTGCTATCACCAAATTCCAGAACACAAAGGGAGATGCTGGTTATTAAATTAGGCTGTGCAATTTTTAAGTGGCAGAATTGGATTTGAACCAAGGATTATCTTACTTCCAGCTCTGCTTTTATGATCACGTCCCCAAGGCAAGAGCTCAAAGAGGAAGGTTTAAAATGGTTCTGAGAAGATATACAAAATAATAAAATTAGACAAATCCATTGCAGGGAATGAAGAGGAAGTTCGTGGTTAGAAATCAGAGAGAGGGGGCATATATCCATATATTCTCTGGAGAAACTGGGCTGTGTCCTTAGTGTCTGGGGTCAGAGGAGGTTTTGGGGGAAGAACTTTTATGAGAAGATGATTCAAAGGAAGGGCTATGTTTCATGGTGGAGCAAAAACATTAACTCTGCACAACACAAGAGGGAGAAAGAGGAAGGGCTGGTCTAGCCCTTGCCAGTGGGAGGGTTGCAAGGCAAGATGCAGTGGCTGAGGGTCAAGGAGAGAGACTGCAGAGGAGATGAGTTTAATGGAGATATTTCGGAGTGAAAATCTCCACCTTGTGTGACATGACACCCCCTGTTATCCTACAAAATCCTAGATGTGCTTGGTATGACTAGCTTTTTCTTGCAAGCTTTACATTATTGTCAGTGAGGTACTGAAACTGTCACCCCATAAGGAAGAGGGCATTTCAAGGACATTTCATTTGTCATAGCTGTTTTATAGTGCTTTCTGATTATAGTGGCTGAGTTAGCAGTACAAAGCAAGATATTGAAGGTACAGAAATGAGATTAGATGGACTCAAAAAACAGGGTATGTGATGAACAAGAAGCATTGTTCATCTTTTCCTCAGAAGCACAGGAGAGGGAGAATCTCAGGAAAGAGAGCAATATTTTAAAGTGAAGTGGTGATTGTGCCTGGGAGAATTTGGGGAGAGACACTCAAGCTGAGAGGTTATGTCAAGGTGAATGCCACCCTATTCTGTCTGTGGGAACAGGATCATTTTCTGGGGTGAGGACGCAGAGCTGACGGAGGGCTTGAGGAAGGCAAATGTTTTGGCCCATCTGATTGAACGAATGAATAAAATGATTTCCAAGCAGCACAGAAAGATAGTTTTGAATGTCATTGCATTGGTTTAGAAATTTGTCTAGCAGTGTTGCCATTTGGAGGAGAAGTGAATGAAGTCTAGGGATATATTTAAGCAGGAAGGACTGCAGGCTATGCCTCAAATGATGTCAGGAGGTTGTTGCCAATTTTGAAAGAAGTCATTATGTATACACCAGCTTTCTTAAAAAAGAAAGTCTCACTAACTAAATTTATATGTCCTAGGGCATCTAATTAAAGTATGTATATAGGTGTCAATATCATCTCCATTTTGATTATATCTCTTTTTTTGTGTGTGTGCCTTGCAGGCTCTACCCTTGGTGGAATTATTTAAATGTGATTTGTCCCCCATTAAGTAGTTCAGCGTTTTGCTCATGATGGGCTATGTTAGATATGTTTCATAGCATTTTCTACCCTCTATCCCTCGCCCCTATCTCAGGATAGATCCGAGAGCCTGGGTTTTAACCAAATAGTCCTAGTCGGCCCTAAACCACAGCTGATTGGAATATGGGAGTCCTGGTCCTGGGACAGATAAGTCACCGTTAGTTAGTGACTTATGATCCATGGCCTGGCAAGAAAAGGTGAGCTACACTAATGCAGTTCTCCCTCTAGGGAATCTTATTTGATAAATACCAAGACAAGAAACCGCACGTGTTTACTGAGATGGAAAGGCTGTCCTGAAGTCTAGCTGTGGCCATGCTGGTGGAAAAGGCTTGGTTCCAGGCCCAGTTTCTAACAGGACCTGGAGATCTAATCATAAAAATATCGTGTGAACCATTTGTCTTTAAAGAGCATGAACTTTCTGGCTCAGGGATAAAATGATGTAGTGCACCTGCTGCAGGAGCCACGTGATACTTTCTCACTTGAACAGTCAGGACATTTAGCTGAAACTGGAAACGGAGCCATCCGTCCTCCTGCAGGAAGTGGCGGCTCAGAGAACTCATAAAGAGACACTGAGACTGAAAATCCTGTCTCCAAGAATCTTTTATCATCTTCTTTGTAAAACATTTGGGATGCATATTAGTATTCCTTCAATATAGAGTTATTTCCGTTTTGAAGCAAGAAGAAACAGGAGTACGAAAGAATGCTGCAAAGCCATTAAATCCCTGACTGACAGTTGGCATTCTCTGCATAACCTTGAATATTTTATTAGCAATGCCAGTTTGCTTTTCAAAATACAGCCTTACTGCTCAAAGGAACCTCCAATACACTTGCCAGCTGAAAAAGTTTCAAATAGGACACAGATTTGTCAATCCTGGTTTTGTTTCTTTGCTCTGTACATTGTTCTTATCCATTTCATCCTTAGAAGATATAAGCCAATTAACATTATATGCAATTTTCAAAAGTTCTAAAGGATGCATGACTCTGAGGGACAGGGGCGGTTAAAGAGAGTTGCTAGGGCAACCAACAAAGACACTGTAAATAAATAGGCTTGCTCCTTTTAAAGATGACATTAATCAGATGGAAGGAGGGAAATTTGAAATTATTTCTTCTCCTTTTAGGGAGATTCTAAACATGTTTGTATGCCAAGGTGACTTATGGGTCTCTTGGGGGTCCCCTGGAAGGGATTACTGAGAAGGAATTCTGGACTATGTCCTGCTGGGTCAAAGAAGAAAACCACAGAGTATGAGATGATTCTCTCAAAAGACAGGTGATGGCGAACTTCTGGAGTCAAGTCAAAATTAAGCAGGCCATGGATGGGAAGGTTTCTCTTTAAAGCCATCAGAACAATGAATCAGTTGATGTTATTTCTATTTTGTTTTCAAAGAGCCTGAAGAGTATCTGCTTAAATATTGATATTTATTTTTAGTTAATTTAAACTTCAGCTATTTGCATAATGTATATGTTTTTAATTGAACAAGGGTTTGGGAGCTCATGGTAATTTATTATTTCAGTAAAGCTCAGGGCTTGCAATTTAGACCAAAACAAACCCATGATTCTACCACTAACTGGTGCTGACGCTATTTATTTATTATTTATCTGAGAGAGAGAGAGAGAGAGAGAGAGAGGGGAAGGAAAAGAGAACCATTAGTTTGTCACTGCATTTATTTATGCATTCATTGGTTGATTCTTGTATTAGGAAGGGAAAGAGAACCATTAGTTTGTCACTCCATTTATTTATGCATTCATTGGTTGATTCTTGTATGTACCCTGAATGGAGATTGAACCTTGGTGTCTGGGACAACGTTCTAACCTACTGAGCTACCTGGCCAGGGCCTGGTGCTAAAGTTATTTAAATTACAGAACATTTTGTCAAGTGGCTCTTGAAGAAGGTGGGTCATTGAGCTGGTGTAAACTTCCATAACATGTTTTTCAGTTTCCTTAGTAGAATGACTCAGGTGATAAATTCTTGCGCAACCTACTTTTTTAAAATCAGATTTTTCTTTTATAAATGGTATGATTACAATGTGCTATGGCAAACTACTCTTTCTCTCTTTGGTTCTGAGTAGTAAGAAGTTTTGCTTAATTTAGCACTCAATGACAATAGTTCTTTTAGTTTACTTTGAGCAATATGACCTGATAAGATAAAGTTAATATGTAAGAAGAGCAGTCAACTGTAAGCTCCACGAAGAGGTTTTGGTTTTAATCAGCACTATCCTCAGTGCCAACAACAGCTCCTGGAGTTCTGTCAATATTTATTGAAAAATGGGTTATTCATAGATAAATGTATATGTAATTATGATATTATACCATATATTTTTTTATTTGGAAAAAATAAATCCCCATCAACTTACAAATTTGATTTGGTAAAAATTAATATAAAGCAGTCAGAGTAGAGGCTTTATAAAAAGCACTGAACTGAAATTGCCCTGATAGATAAGGAAGGGAGGAGGTCATGTAAGAGTAAGACCCCAAAATCAAATTAAGAAGTCTCACTTGTGTGCAGACCAACAAGTATAGTGGAAACTCACCAAAGTGGACGGGGTTGACATTCATCCTATATAGTAAAGAGGTAATATGCAAATTAACCCTCATGGCCTCACAAGATGGCTGCCTACGACCAGACCAGCAGGGGGGTTAGTGAGGGACGACCAAACGATTGAACAGCAGGCTGCTTGGGGCGACCAGGCCAGCAGGGGGGCCTTGAGGGGCAACCAGGCCAACGGGGGTGGGGTAGTTGAGGGTGACCAGGCCAGAAGGGGGGGCAGTTAGGGGCGACCAGGCCGGCAGGGAGGGGGAAGTTGGAGGTGACCTGGCCAGCAGCAGGGGGCAGTTAGGGGTGGCCAGGCTGGCAGGGGGGCAGTTAGGGGCGATCAGGCTTGCACACAGAGGCAGTGAGGAGCGATCAGGCTGGTGGGGGGGCAGTTAGGAGGGACCAGACAGGCAGGCAGGCAGGTGAGTGATTAGAAGCCAGCGGTCCAGGATTGTGAGAGGGATGCCCAACTGCCAGTTTAGGCCTGATTCCTGGGACATCCCCCAAGGGGTCCCGGATTGGAGAAGGTGCAGGTTGGGCTGAGGGAACTCCCCCACCCCCCATGAACGAATTTTGTGCACCGGGCCTCTAGTGTTAATCATAATGTTACAAGAGAACATTACCATACGCAAATGAAGGAAATAGTAAATACGTTTTGTGATCCAATTAGAATCTTTGAGAAAGATCAGGCGAGGAGTGTGGCAAGGGTTGGCGGGTTAACTAAATGAGACCATTGGACTGGCCTTAGCTTTAGATGTGAAAGTGTACTAAGAAGTTTCTGGGACTGTGTAATTGTTGAGTTTCCTGCTGACTTGGCGACTTAGAGTAAACAAGTTATATGTTCTGAGTTCCTTGTGTCACCTGTTCTATTTTGAAGCCATTGCTTAAACAGAGAAAACCTCAGGCCTTTCAGAATGTGGACTCCATATTGTGTAGGCACTTTTGTAAATTGGCATGGGTGTCTAGCAGTGACGGCAGCTGGTTGTCACAGTTAATTATATTTCTTGACTCTTATCGGAAGTTTCAGCCCACCCAAAAGGTTTTGAATAAGTAGAAAGGGGAATCATCATTAAAGTCTTATTTACTCTCTGTGACTTTCAGTTTGTTTATTTATGTAATGATTTACTCTGCATGTGGCTTGCTTTATAAAGTACCTCAAATCCCTTTTGGAAGTTGTCATGGCATAAATAATAATTTTTTAAAAGTTGTTGATCTTTTTACAGTTCAGAAAAGCATAAAACCTCAAGTATTAAATCAGTTTTATTTTTTAAAATATATTTTTATTGATTTCAGAGAGGAAGAAGAGAGAGAGAGAGAGAGAGAGACAGAGAGAGAGAGAGAGAGAGAGATGATGATGATGAGAATCATCAATTGGCTGCCTCCTGCATGCCCCCTATTGGGGATGGAGCCTGCAACCCAGGCATGTGCCCTGACTGGGAATTGAACCAGTTTATAGGTTGATATTCAACCACTGAGCAACTCTGGCCAGGCTTAAATCAGTGTTTTTTATTTTATTTTGTTTTGTTTTGTGTGAAACTTAAGGAAATATTAGTGAACTATATCATTTTGAAAGCTATAGGTAAGTAAGTCAGTGCTGGGCTGTGGTGTTTGCAATCTGGTAATAGGTAAAAGAAAGGCCTCACTGAAAGGTAAAAGGCTTGAGGCAGAAGTATGCCTGGTGTGTGCAGTCAAGACCAAGGAGTGGGTCAAGTTAGGGGAAGATGGCAGCAGATGAGATCAGGGAGTTCACAAGGGGCAGACCCTGGAGAGCTCTTTGGGTCCTTGGAAGACTGCCTGTACCCTGACTGATGTAGGGAGTCACTGAGGTGTTTTGAAGCAAAGGAGTGATGTGATCTGGCTTAGGCTTTAAAGAGGATTCTTCCGGCTTCTGTCATTGTTACAGTTAGGAACACATTTAGTTGCAAGTAACAGAATATCTGATTAATGGTAGTTTAAAGCAACAGGGGATTACTTTTCTTATTTTTGTTTTTTGATGCAAGAGGTTTCTGGAATTGGCTCCACATTTCTACGATGCCATCAGAGACCCAGGCTCTTTTCCTTTTCCTTTCTACCGTCCTCCACATCTCAGCTTTCCTCTTTGTCCTCTTTGCTCCATGGGTTCAGTATGGCTGCTGCAGCTCCAGACATCCCACCTTCAAGGCAGAAAGAAGGAAGGAAAGCAGCACTAGTCATCTCTACCCGGAAACCTTTACCTCTGGGTAACAGGCTATTTGTATGTGGAAGAGAGGAAGAGGAAGGAAGATGACTGGGGACGGTGCTGGGGCAGTCATCCTGTGGTGTCTGACAGTCACGATCTGTTTTATCTCTGTTGCTTTATCAGTTTACCAGGCTCTTTCATGTACATTTTTTTTCATATGAACCCTATGATGGTCCTTTGGGGCGGGGTGGGGGAGCAAGAAAAGGATGGTAAGCTCCACTTTAGAGATTAGAAAGACAAGGCCCAGAGGTAGAAGTGACACCTCACAGGTATTTGAATGACAAGACAGAGACTAGAACAGATGTCATTGACTCTCATTCCTTATTCCTGGCACCTCACTTTAGAACCAGATAGATGACAAGCCCGGACTCCCTCCCTAGCAGATGCTCTGCCGTTTGCTTCCGGCCCCTCCATTAACGAGAGGCTACTGGAAGGCTCGTTCTCTCCTCTCTGAGAGCTTGGAGATTGCAATTACCTCCAGGCAACCAAGAAAGCCAAGGAGGAAGGAAAAGCATTATTCTAGGGAGGGAGAGGGTGGAGTTGTCCTTGTGGGCTCTGACACAGTGAGAATTCCTGAAAATTCATGAATACAATGTTTCTTGCAGAATCATTTAAAATGCACCAGAAGAGCTCTCTCTGCAAAGAAAGTATATGTTCATTAATTTTGTGAATTGGCATAATTATTTTAAAAGAGATCAGGTTCCTGTTGTCTTCGGACGACATCTGTGGTTTCTATACAAGACGTGCTTAAAGCTGGCTTTCCAGGTAGCCGTGAGAAGCAGAAGCGCTGAGCTCAGGCCAGATGGGTGGATGCAGCTCGCGGAGGCTCGTGTTGCG
Organism: Myotis brandtii; assembly: GCF_000412655.1. Classification (NCBI taxonomy): domain Eukaryota; kingdom Metazoa; phylum Chordata; class Mammalia; order Chiroptera; family Vespertilionidae; genus Myotis; species Myotis brandtii. Next base: position 4,409,406 of record NW_005370683.1, read on the forward strand.
ACTCAGATCCATCTTCTGTCCAGGTGTGCACTCACCCTTCCCTTGCATAAGACTGATGTTCTTTTATCTGAGAGACCTTGGGACCAAAATAATTAATGACCCAGGCTTTGACTTGGCTATGAAGAAATACAGGGAGGCCCCAAGTGTAGGCATAGAGAATAAAAATGTAAAGAATTATGGTGGATGTTATTTTAACTTATTTATGTTGCTGGGAATGTACATTTATGTGTGTGGGGTATTACTATTTTTATTACTATTTCTGGTTTATAGATTAAAAAACTGAAATTTAAAGATAATTGAGTTACTCCTAGTTACAACCAATAAGCAATTAGAACTTGGGATTTGGATCTAAACATGTTCTACTTATCCAAATACTAACATATTTTTGTAGTGTCCTGAACACTCTAACAGTGGTTCTCAACCTTCCTAATGCCACGACCCTTTAATACAGTTCCTCATGTTGTGGTGACCCCAACCATAAAATTATTTTTGTTGCTACTTCATAACTGTAATTTTGCTACTGTTATGAATCGTAATGTAAATAGCTGATATGCAGGATGTATTTTCATTGTTCGTGACCCACAGGTTGAGAACCGCTGCTCTAGAAGAACTCTAAGGAAAAATTAGGAAAGGTGATACGTTCTAGGGGGTTTCAGGGACTGACTTCTGAATGAGGTAATACCAAAGGTATCCTATTAATGGGATTTGTTATGGCCTGGGTCAAGGTCAGGGTGGTTGGTCCTCACATTTCTGTGTGCTTCAGAATCATTTAAGGCAGCGGTTCTCAACCTGTGGATCGCCACCCCTGAAAATACATCCTGCATATCAGATATTTACATTACGATTCATAACAATAGCAAAATTACAGTTATGAAATAGCAACGAAAATAATTTTATGGTTGGGGGGGTCACCACAACATGAGGAACTGTATTAAAGGGTCGTGGCATTAGGAAGGTTGAGAACCACTGATTTAAGGAGTCTCTTTTACAATGTAAGTAAATACCTGGGCTCCAACCCAGAGGTTCTGGTTAAGGAGGGGTAAGGCAGAGTCTGGAAACCCACATTTCAGTAAGAATCCAGACAACTTTGAGGCAGGTTTTCTGCAAACGACATTTCAAGAAATATTGCTCAAAAGTGAAATTCAATGGTCAGAACTGCACCAGGGATTCAGGAGGCCTCCAGCTTCAGATCCAGGCGTTGGTAGAAAACAGGCTGATGCACGGCTCCCGAGTGAAGATAAATAAACAAGGTTTCTTCAGTGGAGACTTTCCCCATTTGTTCTAATTTGGTGTTGAGAACTTAGAGAAAATACAGAAGCAGAGCAGCTCCTTCTCTAGGTCAGAACACAGAAGTAAAAAATAAAATGCAGAAGGGGAACTATACAGCATGCTTTATTTACTTTTTCCTCTTACTTGATTCTATAATTTTTTATTTCCCTCACACAGCCAGAAAAGTTTCTCAGAGGATGCCAAAAATATTACTCTTGTCACTATAGACTTTACATCCCCACTGCTTGCTTGCTTTCTGAATCCTTAGGGTCTTTTGTCTTTTGCTTCTTTCTGACAAGAATTCAGTTCCTGGGTTCTGAGTTTTTTGTTTTGTCTTGTTTTATTTTTATCAAAACTCTTAGGGTTTACTCTCTTAACAACTTTCCTATATATGACACATCAGTGTTAGCTATAGTCAAGTTATGCATTACATCCCCAGTGCATTTTTTTGTTATAATTGGAAATTTGTACCTTTTGACCATCTGACTACCTTCCTCCAACTCTTCCTCCTTTTACCCTTCACCTCTGCTAACCACAAGCCTGATCTCCTGATCACTTTATCTATGAGGTGTTTCTTTTTTTTTGTTTTTTTGTTTTTAGATTCCATATATGAGAGATATCATACATTATTTGTCTTTCCATGTCTGATTTATTTCATCTAGCATAATGCCTTCAAGATCCATCCTATTGTTGCAAATGATAGAGTTTACTCTACTTTATGGTTGAAATATACCAGAACTTCATTATCCATTTATTCATCAATGGACACTTAGGTTTTTTCCATAACTTGGCTATTGTAAATAATGCTGCTTTGAATGCGAGGGTGCAGACATCTTTTCCAGTTAGTGTTTTCATTTCTTTGGATATATTTCCAGAAGTGGGATTACTGGGTCATATTTTATATTTAAGTTTTTGAAGATCCTTTATACTGGTTTCCATAGTGGCTGCACCAATTTGCAATCCCACTAAGAGTGCACAAGGGTTCCCTTTTCTTCATATCTACACTGGTCTTTGTTATCTCTTGTCTTTTGGATGATGGGCATTCTAACAGGAGTAAGATGGTATCTATTGTGGTTTTAATTTGCATTTCCCTAATGGTTAGTGATGTTGAATATCTTTTCATGTACTCATTGACCTTTTGTGTGTCTTCTTTGAAGAAATGTCTATTCAGGTCCTTTGGCAACTTTAAAAAAATTGGGTTATTTATTTACTTGCTACTGAGTTGTATGAATTTTTTATATATTTTGGATATTGAAAGGTCTGGAGTGGGCCGGGGTCACGCATCTATGACGAGGCCATAATGTATCAAAAGAGATTTTATTCCGGCCACCTGGGTGCAGGTGGGCTGAGACCGAGAAAAGCATCAGTGAAGAGAGCAGGGAGAGATAGGTTTTTATTAATCCTTGCTGGCTGCAAGCCGCTCTGCTGATGTAAGGGTCTGGTCTGTCCTTGGTGCCTCCCATGCCGGGTGTCTCTGGTTATCTGAGCTATGCTGTGCTCAAGGCTGCCAGCTTTCTGCAAGATATCTGCTAAGCACAATAAGTTTTTCTCTGCCCTGTTTTATTCTCTTTAACCCTTTCAGATATTAAATCTTTAACAGATATATGGTTTCCAAATATTTTTTCCCATTTACAGGTTGTCTTTCACTTTGTTGATGGGTTCTTTTGCTATGCAGAAGCTTTATAGTTCCATGTAGCTCCACTTGTTTATCTTTGCTTATATACTTCAGGTGTCATATCCAAAAAGTCACTACTGAGATTTGTGTCAAGGGTCTTTTTTCCTATGTTTTCTTCTAGGAATTTCATGTCTTACATTTAAGTCTGTAACCCATTTCAAGTTAATTTTGTAAGTGGTGTAAGATATGGTCCAATTTACTCTTTTACCTGTAAATATCCAATTATCTCAGCATCATTTATTGAGGAGTGTCCTTTCCCCACTGTGTCTTCTTGCCTCCCTTGTCAAATAATAGTTGACTGAATATGCTTGGGTTCATTTCTGGGCTCTTGATTCTGTTTTTATGCCAGTATCATCATATTTTGATAGTTATAGCTTTATAGTATAGCTTGAAGTCAGGAAGTATAATACCTCCTGCTTTGGTCTTCTTTCATTTGAGGCCTTTTGTGGTTCTGAATAACTTTTGTGATAGGTTCTTGCCTTCCTGGCCAAGTCCACGAAGTCCACAGGAAGTCCAAGTGTCCAGGTCTCCTGGATGTCATTCAGACCTGAGGCTGGGCTTAGGCGGAGCACAAGTGTTATTTTAAATAGGGACCTCAATCTGGCAATGAAAAGAATAGAACAAAACAAAAATCCAAGGCTATAGTCTGGAATTTAAGTTTGTTCCTTCATTCAACAAATATCTATTGAGTGTTTATTGTCTGTTTGTTAGATATGTGCCAGGTGCTAAACCAGTAAATAATTTATGATTAAAGAATTGATTTAGAAAAATGTGCTGTCTTTGTATTCCTGCTGAAAAACCTTTAAAATATGCTTACCTATTCTATCTTATAAGCTTATTTAAATATATTAATAAACAAGACATTTTTGAACAGTCACTATGCCTATTGATTGGAAAATTTTATATACTTCAGTGCCTGGAGAACTCTATATTTTCATAGCCCAGAGAATTCTATATATTTTGGGGTCATGTAAGGAATCACAGAGTGGTAAGAGCATAGACTTAAGGAGTCAAAATAACCTTGGGTTACATCTTGCTTCTGCTTCCTGTTAGCAGGGTTAAGTCGGGCAAGTTACTTCTCTCTGAATCTCTTCTTATTTATTTTTCTTTATTTTTAAATCTGTAACATATACTTTAAAGGATCTTTCTAAAGATTAAACAGCAAAAGTATATAAAGCATTTGGCGCACATTTAATATTTAATGAATTTCTGCTAGCATTATTATTGAGGTTTTTCAATTGCCTTCAAGGATATGATAGTACAGCTGGGGACACAGATCCATCCTTATTTCAAGGTGAAGTGAAAGGCAGTTTGATGAGTACCAGATCAGTCAGAGCAACAAGAAGTGTTGAAGGAGGTCAGAGCAAGAAGAGGTGTTGGGAGGAGCCTCTCAGAACAGCCTAAGAAATATAAAAATATAAGTGGTAGAAGTAAAAGAACAATTATTTTTATAAGGGAAAATTAAATATGGGTTATTATTTTCATCTAGGAACATGGTTCTTAATGGTTCTAGTTCATGAGCCATTTTGAAAAGGTGAAAAACAACAAACAAACAAACCCCCCCCCCAAAAACAGACAATAAGAAAATTAGTGATAGGGATTTGTTTTTTGTTTTTTAAATTTCTGTTGCCCTCACATGCCTAACAGAGGGGTTACAGGAAGTAAGTGCAGATTCAATATGTGCTGATGAATGAATGTGATTTCCGTATTTTCTGATTGATTTTGCAAAGCCACAAACAAAATTATTTTTTTTGGTAAAAAGACAGCTTATCTGGAATGGGAGTATGGGTAACTTTTGAAGCTATACCAGTTGCATTATAGTATACAGAGTGATCATAAAAGCTATCATTCAAAATGGGACACTTTTGAGAAAGGGACTGTATTAATAATTAAGCCGAGACAATATCAACTTGGGTTGTACTGGATAAACAGGTTTTATGGGCAGCCAGATTACAATTTTTATTTATTAAAGAAATATCTTTGTTAATTAATATCAGAAATAAATTAATAGCTCCTATAAAAAATAAAGCCCAGTCATGAAAACACCATGAGAAAAATTGTTTAAAATAAAAGGAAGAAATTAAAGTTAATATTTATCGAATGCTTATTTGTGAGGCATTATCTCTTATTCATAGATATAATGCTGAGAGAGATGTGTAAATTCCCCAAGGTTAAATTGCTAGTAAGTAATAGCTATACATGAGGCTTTAATTTCAAATCTGTCTGACTCGGTACATTATCAGAATATACATTGACAGTTCTGGTCTAAAGCAGAAAGATGTTTACAAACGGTGTTTAAGTAAAAATTGTGATTCTTAGAAAAATTCATAGTGTCACAGGAACAGCAAGATAATTTGAGAGATGAGGTAAATTGGATTTTTCCATGAAGGTTGGAGTCTCTCTTCCTGGAATCCCTAAGAACATGGGAACATCCTCTACTTTGGGGTAATTTAAAAATAAAATTTGGAAAGGGCTATGAACCATTGTACACTAACACATTATTTTTCCTAACTTGTGTCTTCTCTCCAAAGGTCCATTCTGTTCCCTTAGAAGTTGAGTGTTTTCAGCTTAGCCTTGCCTGTGCTATTTTCATGGCAATACATGCTGATTTCTGAAGCTGGTTCAGTAGTAAACTGGTTTATCTGTAAGGGACTAGAGCAGGGTTCCTTGTGATTCCCATCTTGAACCTGATCTCTGTTCTCCAGTTAGGTTTTGGCCCAACATCTGAAGGATGATAGCAGTGTTGGCTGAGGAACTGAGGAGCTGGTAGTGCTGGCTGCAGCCAGACCTCTGTCTTCCAATCCTGACTCAGGCCTTGAGCAAGCTCCTTCACTTCTCTGGGCAGGGTTGGCTTCATGGACATGCGACCTGTGCACTTACACATGGCCTGGTTCTCAGAAGGACCCTGCTCTTGGTTTAATGCTCTACTGTTCCTGTTTTGAAATTTGTAATATTTTTTAAAAAATGTTTTTTATTGATTTCAGAGAGGAGAAGGAAGAGGGGGGAGAGAAAGAGAGAGAAACATCAGTGATGAGAGAGAATCATTGATCACTGCCTCCTGCATGCCCACTCCTGGGGATAGAACCCAAAATCCAGGCATATGCCCTGAGCAGGAATCAAACCATGACTTCCTGATTCATGGGTCGATGCTGAACCATTGAGTAACATTGGCTGGGTTGTAATATTTTTTTAATAAGGAAATAGTTTATTCATTTGTGAAACAGTCATAGTAATGTTTTCTTCATCTTAGGGTACATGGGCTCCTCCTAGGAAAGGATAGTCAAGCAGGAAGGCACAGTCATAACTTGAGCTTAATCCAAACCCTATACGTCCTTAACAAGGAAGGTTGAACTTGGCTGTCACATGGTGTTGAGCTCTCACATGGTTGGTTTAGCTAGCTGTGGACATGTACCACACTGTGAGAGGTGGGGAAATCAAAGTGCTCTTTTAAATGAGAATGTCTAGGAGACAGCACAAGCATGGCAGCCTTGTATGGTACCATGATCACATAGTATGGCATGAAGGTTATGGACAGGGCTTCCTTTTACGTTGGCAAAGCTGGGCTGGGATACCACAGTGCTGGTACTGGCATCGGTGCCAAAACTTGATAAACTGGCATTTGCCCAGTGATAACATTCTCTTTCAGGTTTTAAGGAACCTCACAGAGCCAAAATAGATACACCCACCACCACTACACCCACAAAAATGAACTGACATTGTGGGAGGAAGTGGAAGTAAATGGAAGATGCCAGGTGGTACTTCAGGCACTGCACTAAAAACAGATGTGAGAAATTTCCTCATTCTCTGAGAAATAATTTGAATAGATTTTGTAAGGGGCTGGAGGTACTTGAAAAGCTGGTGAGGAAACAACATTAGAGAGAGATGGGTTGTTGATAAAATTAAGACCAGGCTTGTATTATGAGTTAGTGTGGTCTGTGATATATTAGTTACCTTAACATATGAGCGTCTTTCACTTCTATGAATTACTGATGGGAATAAAAAGTAGACAGAGGACCTGAATAGACACTTCTCCAAAGAGGACATACAGATGGCCAATAGACATATGAAAAGATACTTAGCATCACTAATCATCAGAAAAATGCAAATTAAAATCCCAATGAAATATCCCCTCACACCTGTCAGAATGGCTTCCATCAATAAATCAACAAACAAGTGTTGGTGAGGCTGTGGTGAAATGGTAACCCTTGTGCACTATTGCTGGGAATGCAGATTGGTGCACTCACTGTGGAAAACAGTATGGAGCTATCTTAAAAAAGTAAAAGTGGAACTGCCTTATGACCCAGTGATTCTACTTCTGGAAATATATCCAAAGAAAACCAAAACACAAATTCAAAAGAATATATGCACCCCTGTGTTCATTGCAGCATTATTTACAATAGCCAAGATTTGGAAGAGTCCGAGTGACCATCAGTGGATGAGTGGATAATAAAGGTGTGGTACCTTTACATAGTGGAATACTACTCAGCCATAGAAAGAAGGAAAGCTTACCCTTTGCAATAGCATGGATGGATCTGGAGACCATTATTATGCTAAGTGAAATAAGCCAGTCAGAGAAAGACAAGTACCATATGATTTTACTCGTATGTGGAATCTAATGAATAAAATAAACTAATAAACAAAATAGAAACAGACTCATAGCATAGATAGAGAACAAACTGGCAGCTGTCAGATGGGTGGGGGGTTGTAGGGGTGCTTGAAGGAATTAAGAAAAAGAATATCTAACTCATAGTCACAGACAACACTATAGTGATTACCAGAGGGGAAGTGGGGAGGGAGGAGGTAGAAGTGGGTATAGGGAAGATAAATGGTGATGGAAGGAGACTTGACTTGGGGTAGTGAACATGCAAGGCAATATACAGATGATGTGTTATAGAATTGTATACCCGAAACGTATACAATTTTATTAACCATTGTCAGCCCAATAAATTCAATAAAACAGAAAACAATACATTTAAAAAAGTATAAAAATAATAATTACTGATGGAAAGAATTGAATTTTAATTATATATAAGGCAACATAACACTTAAGTGAATCACAACTTGAACACCAAAGGCAAGATGAAAACAATCCTTTAAAAATGTTGCTAATTATACCTTCTGTATAAAATAATGGATTATTGCTGTGGTGTTAGAAAGTTTTTTATTTATTCATAACACATCTCAGCTCATGAAGTTGAAGGCTGTTTAGTATGCAAGTGAGGTATTCTGTTTATGATCCTACCTTTATCCTGTAGATTTAAATGTGGATAGCAAATCAGCACATATTCCCAATTAGCCAATGCTGTTATATATTTCAGTAATCAGTCTTCACAACAATATGTTAATTTCTGCTTATGCATGGATAAAAGTAGTTGTTCCCTTTGAGAGCAGAGATGGATACAGCTTTGATGGTGGATTCATTGTAACAAGTTGTGAAATGTTCAGCCCAATGGAATAGACAAAAGGGACGAAAACAAAATCCACCACCCACATCTGGGAAGGGGTGGAGGTAAAGACAGGGCTGAGACTACTGCTTTCACACTTTGTGCAATGCCCCCTTTTTAAGGCCAAAGTAGGAAGCAGATTCCTCAATCTGCTGTGCCTGCCACGGAGAAGAAATATGCCATTTCATAAGTACTTTGCCCAGGTGTTTTTGCTCCTACCAGCTGGCAACTACAGAATGCAGTACTGTCTTATCCTCACCAGGAGACATTACAACAAGTTCCTGGGGAGTTAACACATAGGAAGTATCCAGGCATACTCAGCAGGAACACAGCTCTAATATTCTTAACCCCGCCGAAGGGAGGGGAAAGTGTTCATTAGAACAGTTGTTCAAATGAGTCCCATTTATAATGCCCTACCAACCGGTGTTTCTTTACTGGATGCATTTCCACAGGTACAACTTGCTGCGAGCAGGTCAAGAACTCTGCTCAGGGTTTTGCAGAATATGGAGAGCTTTGTTTTCATTTGATGTTTGAACCATTTTAGTTTATAGCCTATGTAAGAACGTTTACCCCAAAGAACGTTATGTGTTGCTTTACGTTGGAATGGTCTGAGTGAAATTTATTGCGTAGAAGCAACAACAAACAGATATAACATCACACTTCAGCCCCGAGCCTGGTTAATTCGTTGCACCTTTATGTTGATCTGAAGGGAATGACTCCTGCAAGATTTTGTTCTTATTTGCAATGCCATCTGCTAAATTGCTAAATTATATTCTAAACTTTTTATGAGATGAAGGGTTACCTCCTAAGAACTTAAGAAGCATTAAGATAATTTCATGGTCAGTTTTGACCTTGAAAAAGATGCAAAATGTTACTGCTTTGTGATTCTGGCAGAGTCCTTCAAACTAAACAAATGATTCCAACAGCATAATTTTTATTTCATTTGTTGCCAGTTCCAGGTTTCTGGTACAAATCTTATATTTCCTTATTCATAGAAAGTTTTTTCTTCTCAGATGTAGCTTTAGAAATTCTCTGATTTGAAAATATGTTATTTTACACAAATCCAAAGAGAAACTTGAGGGAGAAAAATAGCTAACCTTTCCATGATGTTCCACACAAGCAAGTAGCTCAAAAGAAATTCAACATTAAAGAGACAAAATTCAGAAAGGAAAATTGCAGGAATGAAATAACCATAACTTCTATCTTGATGATAAAAACTCAGACAAAGGAAACATTGCAATTATCCAAAATGTTGAATTTTCATAAATGGAGCACCATTTGTTTAAAAGACATTTTGATATTACTGGCACCCCCCTCCCCTCCCCCTTTGACTGATGCTTTTCAGGATCATGCCTTTGCAGGACAGAGAGATGCTAACTACGCTAGAAATATTTAAGAATATCTAATTTTTTTGTAGCAATTAATAACACCATGTGCAATAGTTTAAATTGGATAAGCTGGCTGAGAATGATGCCATGCTCCCCAGGAAGCAGCTCTTTAGCATTCCAGGCACAGCCACTCTCCTCAGCTGGGTATTCCGTGGTGACACTGCCTCTGGCCCACAGCTGGCTCTCCGTGGTGGGTCATTTGCAGCTGGCAGCTCAGGAGCGTTTGCATGAGTGGGTGACCCACAGGGAAGGCCGTTGGGACTCAGTGCACACATTTGCTCCCACTTGTTTCAACTCAGTGTTTAAAGACAGACCAAGATATTTTGGATAAGGCGGATCTGATGATCTCCACATAACATTTTATGAAACCGAGGGGAAATGTACTAAAAATTCTTTACCCTTAGGGAGGTACTTTTTAAAGGGAATTTAAATTAAATGCACTAAAGGAGTTTTTCTCTAATTACTATATTGAGGTTAGGTAATTCTACCCAAAGCACCATCTTAGAACCTTAAAAACTATATGAGAAACACAAAGGTTTTCCTTTTTTCCCCTTTTTAATGTGATGCATAGATGATTTGACTTTGGGTGGTGGGCACACAGTGCAATATCTAGATCTTGTAACAGAAATTCACACCTGAAATCTATTTGATCCCATTAACCAATGTCACCCCAATATATTTAATTTTTTAAAATGATATTTTTTAGAAAAAAACTTTTCTAAAAGAGAATAACTTTATGTTCTAAGCCAGGGTTGATACACTATGGCTCCTGCTAGATTTGATTTGGTCCATGAGCTAAGAGTGATTTTTACATTTTTTTTAAAGTTAACATGTATTGAATGCTTATTCCACACCAGGCACTACATATCTTGACTCATTTATCTTCACTGAAATATAATGTGGTTGGCACTATCACAATTTCCAATTTTTAGCGAGGAAACTGAAACAGGGAGATACATGCATGGTCCCTCAGCCAATAAGTGGCAGAGCCAGAATATGGGCAGTTGGACTCCAGAATCCTTGCTTTCAATCAGCAGACTCCTGTGCTATGTATGCCCTTCTACCACTTGCTTTAACTTTATTCTCCAGCAGCTCTCTCCAGATATCTTTGGCTCCAGACAAGTGAAACCCTTTTCAATTCCCAGTATGTCTCCCAATCTTGGGTATGCACTAAGGGTTGTTCCTCTGGCTGGAATGCTCTTCTCCCATCTCTACCTTTCCTAGTCCTGCCCACCCTTTAAGAACTAGTTATTCCTCATAGTAACCAACTAGAAGATAAGGTGCTCTTCATCATAACACCAGAACTTATAGCTACTGACTAAACAAAGAAGACATTTACAGAATTACAGGAGAAAATGTGGATAAACAGAATGATATTCACATTTTTAAATGCTTGAACAAAAGAATACCATTTCATGACACATGAAGTTTGCATGAAATTTAAATTTCAGTGTCCATAAATAAAGTGTTGCTGGAACACAGGCATGCTTATTCATTTGTGTATCATCTGTTACATATTGTCTGTTAAGTGGAGTTGCTTTGTGCTGCAAATGGCAAGTAGAGTTGTTGCAACAGAAGCGCTCAAAGCCTAAAATATTTACTATCTGGCCCTTCAGAGCAAAAGTTTGCCAACTCCTGTTCTAAATTATTTAATTTCTGATTTTGATCTATGATTACGTAATGATAATGTAAGTCGTTTTAGAGTTAAACTGGACTTTATGGTATAATTACTTATGGACTAACATTAAGACCACATAATCCTAACAGGTGGGGTTGGCCCATAGTATTATTTTGCATTGGCATTTGCATGGCATGTAAGTGGTGCCCAATAAATATCAGAAGCTGAAAAATATCAGTCCTGAAAGGAATAATCCATTTTAGCGGGTATTTTTTTTCTTCTGATTTAGTTTAAACTGTGGTTTTAGAGACTTGTTTAGTTTAGTAATATTTGTCATGTCCCTGAAGTAATTAATTGCCATAAACTTGAAAGTAATACATTTGTGGAACCACAAGCTATATTTGCATCTGATTTAACTCTGCTAACTGCAATCCTAATTAGATGTGTGGTGTTCTAGCTTTTACTGTTCCCGATTCATTTTTTATAGTTCCTCTGAGTCATGCAGTATTAAAAATATATGCAAATCTGTATGATGATTCACACCCAGAGACACAAGCTTCTGTGATCTGTAGTCATCATTTGTACATAAAGAAATTGATCTGTATAGAACCAATAATTAGATGGCCTTGGAATATAAATCTGAGATTTCTCCCACAGAATGGCTTTCTCCTGTTGACTCTTCTTTTGATTCTAAGTCTGAGGCTTTCATTATAATTGATTATAATTATTGTGAAAGTGAAGCAATCTCTTGGGATTTCTTTTGAGGCTGAAATAAGTCCAAAATGTAAAACTTCTGACTGAATTAGTAAACAAATAAATCTCTAAATCTCATCAAGCAGTCTCTATTGGAAGCCCTGTAAATTGCAAACATGTTGTCTCACAGTTTCATTAATGATATCGTGTCAGCATGGTTACTATGTCACATATGCAACATTTAGGTATTAGAGCCAGAGGCAGCATTGCTGTGAGTGGGAGTCACTTGTGTAACTCTTAATGTAAGAAAAATTTAAAACCTTTTAAAACAGACAGGTATACCAGAAAAACTTTCTTAGGTAAGTAATGTTAATGTATTACTTAATTTTTTATGAAATTTTAAGCTTTATATATTGAGATATAAGATCATTTTAACAAAAAGGAGGGTAACTGCTCATATGTAAAATAAATATAATAATTCTCTTAGAATAACATTGATACCATATTAATCTTTATTTATACTGTTTGATATAAAATCAAAATTATACCTGTTATTTGTAATAGCTATATGATCCTATTAACTATATGATTGTGTAGAAAATCTGAGTTAGAATCAAAAAAGGATTTAACGCCCTAACTGGTTTAGCTCAGTGGATAGAGCATTGGCCTGTGGACTGAAAGGTCCCAGGTTCGATTCCGGTCAAGGGCATGTACCTTGGTTGCGGGCACATCCCCAGTAGAAGGTGTGCAGGAGGCCGCTGATCGATGTGTCTCTCCCATTGATGTTTCTAACTCTCTATCCCTCTCCCTTCCTTTCTGTAAAAAATCAATAAAATATATTTTTTTAAAAAAGGATTTAACAACATATTAAAAATATTTTAGTCAAGATTCAACATTTTTTTCAGTAGGAATATGTGAAACTTAACTGGAACTCCTGACCACTTTAAATGACTTTTATGGTTCTTAATAGCAATTTGAATGATTGATCAATAAGATATAGTAGGGGAAAATGAATTATATAAAAGTACTTTCTAAGCAGTAAAGAAGAAAATTAGAAATAATTATAATTAAGAAATAATTATGTAACATGATTTTACATATAAATCTTTGAGTACATTTAAATATACCAATTATGAATATAAAACAATGCGTGCCACACACCGGCATGTTATACAGCACAACAGTATAATGAATTCTACCCCTAAATGAAGAATCAGAACATTACTGATAGTATCATCCAGGATCCCTTCAGAGCTAGGGATTGTTTGCATTTTGTTTTTATTATTCCCATGTCTTTATTTTAATTTTATATATCACAAAACCAAAAAAGTTGTGTAATTTTGCCTATTTTTTAACTTTTGTAATTTGTTTTTTTAAATCTCTGATATTGTATCTGGCTGTCCTTCACTCATTTTCCCCGAAGTTAGAGACCATTCCGTGAGCATACCACAAGTTATTTACCATTATCCTATCATTGGACATTTGGGCAATTCAGTTTACCCAGTCTATTATATACTGCACTGCTATCAATATTAGTGTAAACATCTTACGATATACATTTGCAAAAGTTCTTCTAGGGCATGTAAATGAAGAGCAGAATTGCAAGACTATAGTTTATCCAAATGTTCAACTTTACCATATAATGACAAATTCCTTTCAAAAATGCTTGTACTAGCTTGTCACTAGCACTACTTCACTGGATCCACATTCTCCGTAGCATTTGGTAATGTCAAACTTATTAATTTGTGCCAATCTATTCAGTGTAAAATGATCTCATTGTGGTCTTTATTTTCATATCTCTGAGCACTAAACAGGGTGAACATCTTTTATATATTTTTGTTACTATTGCCAGTTTCTTCTTTTGTGAAATGCCTTTTGTCTTTTCATGTCTTTTGTCTAATATTTCTTCCCTAGTGTTTGTTGTTTATTTATTGATTTATTTTAAAAACTCATGTGTTTTTTTCCCCCTAAATAAAATCACCCTTAAATACAACATAAAACACAAGCCATATATTTTGGAAACCAACAGGATTTCAAAACACTATGTGGATTCTGTAAAACAGTGTTAATATTTTTAAATTTAAAATGGTCTCCAAGAAGAGAATGTCCATCTCTGGCTAATCTTTGTATTTAAAAATAAGTGACAGATATATGTGGTAGATAGAAATAGGTTTATGTTTTTTAAACCTAGAAGTAAGAGTGGCCTTTCATCCTAAAGCCTTTTGCTTCTAATACACATATTATTGGGATAAGCTAAGTACTGCACTTGGCTCCAACACTTTTATTTATACTAACTAATTTTCGTTTATATTGGACTTTGCACTTTGAGGACTTTTCCTATATTTATGGAATTAAAAAGTTCAGCATGATAACAACTTAAGCCATTGCCACCATATCTGTAGTTTATTTTTTCAAAAAGCCCTTTACTGTAGTATATCATTATGCCATTGTCAGTGGTAACATAATATCAATACAAAAGGTACTTGAACATAATTATGTTAATGATCATAATTATTTAAAACACAATTTTAAAATCCAGTTGTGCCCCGAAGTGCTATCTCAGCTGCGAGAGGGAGAGGGTGTTATTTGCAGCGCAGCTTTGCTGTTAGGTGTCTCTGGCTCTTGCCTTCCTCTGTATCTGAAAAGGCCTCTCTCTGGAGATAGTTATTCACATCCCCTCTTTCCCTGGGGAGAGGGCTTAATTCCCACGGCCTGTCCTTGCAGTGCTCCTCCCTGGGTCGCAGGCCCCCACAAGTCTCATTACTCTCTGACTTCCCGAGTTTACAGTGGCATAACAATGGCCGTGTTGGATTCAGTGCTGAATATATTCTTGCGCTGGTGCTTCCTATAAAAAAGCGCTCTACACTGCTGCTCTCCTCAGACAGTTACACAGCGCTCCCCATGGGGTGAAAGTTTACGCAGTTTCTGAGGAGTAAGAAACTGTTCTGGGAGAACTCTGAGATCTTTGCTTCCCTGCACCACTTCCTAGTGGCAGGGTTCCTGAAAATTGCATTCACCTATGGTGCTTTGAGGGTTCAATGATAGCAGTGTCTGACAGAGTATGTGCTCATTAAATGTTGCCAATGAAGAAAATCATGTTGGTTCTATATTGTTATAAATCTACAAATTTGGCCTATTCCGTGTTTTGCTATTAACTCATAAGGCTGCATTACTGACCTTTTATTTTTTTTAAAATAAGGGCATCTCTCAATTCATAGTGTTTTGTACTGATCTTAAGTCCCATAATCTGATGAAAATAATTTGATGGGGACTTTGTCTCATTTAACTATATCATACTATGAAAGTGCTTTTATATGATACATGCTCAAAAATTTTGTTTTGGTTGAATTAGTAAGTGGTCCAGGGCATATTTTTATTATGACTACAGAGTTAATAAATTTAATTGGCCAGTAGAAATATAACATACTAGAGGCCCCGTGAACAAATTCGTGCACTGGGGAGGAGGGGTGGGGGTGGGAATGGGGGTCCCTTAGACCAGCCTGTGCCCTCTCGTAGTCCAGGAGCCCTCTGGGGATGTTCAACTGATAACTTAGGCCCGCTCCCTGCTGGCAGTCAGACATCCTTAGCGCTGCTGCGGAGGCTGGAGAGGCTCCCGCCATTGCTGCTGCACTCGCCAGCCATGAGCCCAGCTTCTGGCTGAGCGGCACACCCCCTGTGGGAGTGTACTGACCACCAGGGGGCAGCTACTGTGTTGAGCGTCTGCCCCCTGGTGGTCAGTGTGCATCATAGCGACCGGTTGTTCCACCATTCGTCTATGTGCATATTAGCCTTTTATTATGTAGGATTAAACATACTGTCCCTTTTGTTCCCTTCTTTGCCAGAGAAGAGAAAGAGAAGAAATGAGGTAGAGCTTCTTTAAAAAATTTAACTTCTTCTGAAGTCACAATTTATGGAAAAAAAAAAAGGGGGAGAGAGAGAAAGGGAGAGAGATTAAATTTTCCCCAAAGCCATGATGGCATGTCCTAATTCTTGCTTGTCTTTTTCCTGATCCAATCTTTGTCAGGCCCAATTTTGCTAAAAGAACCTTTATTCTAGTCTTTTCTATGGATAGTAAGACCATCTCTCAAGTTATTCTGTAGTATGGAGTTTTAAATTGTATGGATTTTTCTCCTTTACCAAGGCTTCCTGCTATGAGTCATCTAAGAGCAATACTCCCAACTATCAGTTTTAACAAAGAAGAATGAAGCTGAAAGCTACCATGAATGGAAAATGGAGCTAGTCTCTGCCTTGGCTTTTGTTTCAGTCAGTAGGCCAGTGCGTGTTTAATGCTTTGGCTCAGGGAGTCCTGGCAGTTGCTTCCAACTCTTGATTCCTGCTCACATCCTACTTTTGTCCTGTTATCCAGACCAGAGCTAGATTCATATGCCCAGCTGCTTTCTACTTAGAGTCTGTTCGGACCCAGACCTGCTTGACTTTCTCTGCTTCTGGCTCAAATCCAAACATAGATCTTTCTGGATAGATCAGAGATTCAGAGGTTGCGGTGTATCTTCAATTTTGGTGAATTCTCGCAATATCAAAAAAATAGTGAAGCCTACTTTTTAAATATAGTTTTCACTTTTGATACTGTAATGCATGAACATGGCATATATGACCAAACAATACTCATGGCTTCTTGTTACAACAGCCAGGGTCAGCTCCTGGGTCTTGTTCCCCAAGGAGAATAAGTTGTATCTCATGTTAATTAAATTAATATTTACTATTTATATTATTATGATTTTATAAGTGATATAATAGTTTGCTGACACAGATATATTCCTATTCTAATTCTTTTTATATCTTTTTGTCCGTGCCACACAATCAGAACATGTAGTTCCAAATTATGTCTGATTATATTACAAATTTTACAAAAAATATTTAGTCAGAATTTTAACCAGTGTATATCATATTGTTCTATAAAATATTCCTTTGTTCACAAATTGTTTCAAAGTTTTTTTAGCAGAAAGTGTGCTGGACTTTTCTTGTATGTTCTTTAGAGCAGCTTGGTAAACATAATGTATATTCAATATGCACTTTAGTTGATAAAATAGAATTTGCAATGTTTTTCTTTTCTATTCTTGTTACTTTTCAACAGACAAGCTCACAAATATATAACATTTAAAGATATTCCTCTGCCTCTCTAATCTACACTTATAATTACCAAATGAGCAAAGGATGTGAGCTTTATTTGCTTCTAAAGTACTCCCAAACTAAACTAAGTAGCTCTAAACTTAAATTATAAATCAGTATTTCTCAAATGTTTTGATATCAGAAGTCCTTTACACTTTTAACAATTATTGAGAACTCAAAGATTTACTTTAGAAATTTTTGGAAAATATAAACACACACACCACACCATTCTGTTAGCTGATAGAGTGATGATAACTCATATATCAATTAGCCTCTGGAAAACGCCCTTGTGCACTTGAGATAATCAAAGTGAAAAAGTCAAATAACAGCTTAGCTTTCTTATAAAAATAGTTTTGTTGTCTAGGGCCCCCAGACAACACTTTAGGACCTGCTGTCTAAAACATGAAGTGGTAATAACAGGAAATAGTTGAAGTTTGCAATGTGATTTCACAAATGTTTTTTTATTTTGACTTACTCAATAACACTGTGAGATTATGATGATGCTATTTTACAGGTAGAAAGACATTATTATGTTCAGGGAAATTAAGTGATTGGCTCAAGGGAGCTCATTTAGTAAAATTCAACTCATCTTCCAATTGTAGAAACTGTGATTTTTTTTTCATTATGTCATATTTCTTCAGTATCTATGCAACCTAAAAATTCTCCTTGAAACTAGGTTATTAAGTCTAGTCCCAGAGTGTGAGGCTGATTTGAATCAGAGCTGGAGTCTCCCTTTAACTTTCAAGCGATCCTGTGCTGTCTGATCTGGCCCTGTGTGACAACTGACAGTTGAAGTTGGCTCGCGGGTAACCTGAAGATTTGGGAGTCTTTCTCGGTTGGGTCCTGGGTAGTTCTGGGATGACACTTATCAGGAACCTATAATTCTGCTTCAGAATGTAGCTGTGCTCTTTAGAGAAGCCTGCTAGACACAACGGTTTGAGACTTGGCTACCCCACGCAGGGTGATTGGGTACTGGACTGACTTGCTAAGCCAGTGGTTGGCAAACCGCGGCTCGCAAGCCACATGCGGCTCTTTGGCCCCTTGAGTGTGGCTCTTCCACAAAATACCACGTGCGGGTGCACACGTACAGTGCGAAGTTGACTTAAAACTTAAAGTAAAGTTTATTAAGTTAATTTTAGGGAACGTTGTGGAGTGAAAGAAGATGTAGTGTCGAGGATTGAGAAAGGTATGTTGAGATGGTTTGGACATTTAGAGAGGATGAACGAAAGGAGATAGACAAAACAAGTATACAAGATGAGTGTGAAGTTGCGTCGGTGGTATAGTGGTGAGCATAGCTGCCTTCCAAGATGAGTGTGGATGAGAGAGTTGGAAGGGGTTGACCTCAGCGAACGTACCTCAATCAGATTGAGGACGTTTTTAGCAAAGGCCAGCTTAGGAGTACCCTAATTAAGTTAATAACAAGGTACCTACCTATATAGTTTAAGTTTAAAAAATTTGGCTCTCAAAAGAAATTTCAATTGTTGTACTGTTGATATTTGGCTCTGTTGACTAATGAGTTTGCCGACCACTGTGCTAAGCCTTCCCACGCTGACCTGTAGCCCCCCGTTTACGAGATTGAAATGGCCAGGAGCAAGAATACCAAATGCTGTTTGCCTGGGAGCTGGCCCTGGTGCATTTGTCTCTTTGGAGGACTGCACTGTCCTGTGCTGTCTTTAAGCTTTAACCTTTGGGCAAATCAAATTGACAGCACCGTCCACCCTGTAAATCAAAAGGGACGGGGTCAAAGACCACTCTTTTCTCTGTTGCTGCTCAGGGCTTTGATGCTCCAAGTTTGAAGCATAAAGAAATATGGGTCACAGGTGTAAGGGACACAAGTGTGTGCTGGGAAAGAAACCATATATAACAATGTTAAATTTTCTTTGAAATCAATGAAAAGGAAGGGTGAATTTATAGAGCTAGTATAAAAAGTTCTTTGACTATTTTCTTTGCAGTAAGCTGATCTAGTTACGTAGAATAAAATGACTGATTTATTGAAAGAAAAAGTGGGAATATTTTAAAAACTATCATTTCTTTTACTTATCTGCTAAAAACAAAGCAAGACAAACAAAACAGTAACCATCGCATCAAAGCTCTTTTGTCTGTGAAGAGAAAGTCCATATTTCTTCACTTGGCATTTAGGTACCTTGTCATTCTTGTGCCCAACTCAAAACCACCATTTCCACGTGGTCTCTACTTTTCCAAACAATTGCACCCATCACCTTAAGCCAGGCTGGCCTGCTGTGTATAGCCCCGCCCCACTGGTTCCTACCTCTGCACTTCTGCGCAGATGGTCCCTCAGCTCAGATTCCTCTTCCCTCCTTTCCTTTCTTTGTTGATTTCTACCCATTCTTAGAATCCTCCTTTACCAGTCCAGTACATGGCAATCTTTTCTTCCTATAATCTTGTAGAGTAGGGGTTGGAAAACTTTTTTGATAAAGATAGTACATGTTTGAGGGGTTGATAGGCCATAGGTCTCTGTTATAGCTACTGAAATCTGGTGTTTTAGCATGATATGCAGTTTTGAACAACACTTAAACACTTACACCACTTTCAGATAATTTGTAATAATTATTTCAAAAGGAGCCTTTGTTCTACGGCATCTATTGTGATTATCAGTCACTTACCATGTAATGTGTTCTTTTCTCCAATACTTATCCAACTAAACTCTAAGCTCCATGGAGACAACCTTATCATTTTTAATATTTCATATATCTCTCCTGGTACTTTAAACATGGCATGTATTCAGACATTAAGATGTTCGTCCTATTTAAAGACAAGAAAAACACTTGATTCAAGTTAACTTCCCTTCAGTTGCCCTTTGGCTTATGTATTAAATTCTTGATGTTTTGTTTATGTGCCGGTTCCTGGCTGAATGCAGGCATCAGCCCATGCTGAGATGTAGAGCATTGCTCTCTGTGTTAAGGTACATATTGAAGATCAGGATAAATGCTTTAATGTGTATCCTAAGAAAAGATTTCATGATTTATTTGCTGACAGAATGGTTATGATGAGACCTTTTGCTTAGCCTGCCAACATTGCACTCATTTCTTGGGATAACAGAGTACTGTAGGTTGGCCTCCTGACAGAAAGCCTGCTGAGTTTTACCATTTAATAAAATAGAGTACACAGTGTAATTTGTACAATGTCAAACTCCAAAGAACAATTTATAACAATAATGTTTCTATTTACAGCATTCCACTAAGGAAGGGACAATAAAACGTCAAGTTTGACAATGTCCATGGATTGATGTTGAGGTCAGAAGGGGAAATATTTCTGTTCTCAGCATTGCAGCATCAGTTGGCACAATAGAGGGCAGAATACAATCAGCTTTGCATTCTTTTCAAAATTCAAGGCCTAGGAAAGGACAGCAGTCTAGATGTTATATTTACCCAAGAGAAAATGGTGTACAAAAACAGAAACACGTAAAAATGGTATGTTTCCAGTTATTTTTCCCCTTCTTTGTTAGCCTGGAAAAAATTCTGATAAATGTAGTTGGGTCATCAGTTTTATTCATGCTGCATTGCAACCATCTATTTGGATATGTTAGCTGTTTCTTCTAATACTGCACCCATGTTTTCTGGTGACACAGATGGGGTCTGAGGAGACTAATTAGAAGCCATGAGATTTGTAGAACTGGTGAGGGGAGAAGTATAGTCCTCCCTCCCCCAGGTAGCACAAGGAGCTACTCAGCTCAGGTGCCTGGTCTTGGAATGTGAATTTGCATGATTCGCTGGTAGCAAAGAGTGGTTATGCTGATCACAGCTAAGAATCTGATATGTCAGCTACTTCTCTTTATAATAAAATAACTCAGTTAAATATAGAAATAACTCATTCTTGTACCAGTGTGTAGATTTAAATGCTTAACATTGTTTAGGTACTTTACATTCTAGATTCTTCCCATGTTGATAAAGTCGTAATTTCTGAAAATGTAGTTCTCACTCATACCCTCTTGTGGAGATGTTGCTGTCTCAGAGCAAACCACTGCCTTTGTGATTTAATGTTTTTTAGTGCTACAAAGGGGAGGTACAAAGAGCTTTGAAAGTCTATTGTAAGGAGAATTGAACCGACCTAGTTTGGAGTGGGGTTTGGAACACGACAGTTCCTTTGAAGCAGTGATAATTACGTTGCAATCTGAAGGGTGACTGGGATTTAGACTGAGATCGGCGGGAGAACAGAGGGCAAAGTATTCCACAAAGAGGGAGACAGTCTGTGAAAGTTCCAAGATGAGCCTGATAAAGTTCTAGATCGCCAAGAACACTGGCTTGGCTTGGTGCCAGGGTAGGCTAAATTGTAGAAAGAATAACACCACAGAATTTCTTACATTGTTCAAGTTAAATTACATATCCTCGACTTCCTACAAAATAAAACCAAAGATTCTTCTTTCTCATGGTATTTCTACTTATTGCTTCTTTCATCGATCCCATTTTTATAATAATTATTATAATTATATGGTGTTTTTAAGCTTATTGAGTGTTTTTACATATTGTTACGTATATTAGCTCATTCAGTCCTCACAGTTAATGTGAATAAGAGTCAGAGGCCAGGGTGTCAGCACAAGCCTCAGGGTTTTGTTTTCTGCCAATTCTGATGTTTACAGTGAAAACAAGACAGATGTTAAAAATCATTTTTTATTTCCAACCCAACCACAGGAGGTTCTTCCTTTTTTTCTGTGAAGTTATAAATCAGTCACATCACTGAGAATCATCTGTTTTAACTGAATACGATTGTTTAAGAAATGACATTTTCCTGATGGTTAGTGATGTGGAGAGCCCCTTTACTTATTCCTGTTGGATATTTGTATGCCTTGTTTGGAGAAAAGTTTATTCAAGTTCTTTGCCCATTTTTCAGGTTTATTGAGATACACACATATATAATTTAAATCGGTAGATTATACATATATATATGTATATTTAAATATAATTTATGTATATAACATTGTATAAGTTTGAGGTATACAACGTGTTGGTTTCATACACTAACATACTGATTGCCATCATAGCATTAGCCTTTGCTCATTTTTTAATCAGGTTGTTTTTTGATAGTAAATTGCAGAAGCTTATTGTATATTTTAAGTATTAACTCCTTATCAGATATGCAGTTTGTATTTTTCTCATTCTGTAGGTTGCCTTTTCACTCTGTTGCTTCCTTTCCTGTGCAGAAGCATTTTAGTTTCGTGTGTCTATTTTTGCTTCGCTTGCCTGTGTTTTTGGTGTTACATCTAAGAAGTCATTGCCAAGAACAATGTCATAAAGATTTTCACCTATGTTTTCTTCCAGAAGTTCTATAGTTTCACATCTCCAGTTACGTTTTAATCAGTTTTGAATTGATTTGAGTGAATGGTGTAAGATAAAGGGCTCGGTTTCACTTTTGTTGCATGTGGACACCCAGTTTTCCCAACACCATTTGTTGAAAAGATTTTTCTTTCTTGATGTGTATTCTTGGTATCCTTGTTGATGATCAGTTGCCCATATATACGTGGATTTATTTTTCTTTTTGTTTCATTTGTCTATATACCTGTCTTTATTCCAGTACTATTCCATAAAACCACAAAGAGATATTACCAGTCTGAATGACCATTATCAAAAACAAAATGAAACAAGTGTTGGTGAGGATGTGAAGAAATTGAAACGTTTTTATGATGTTGGTGGGATCATAGAGTGGTGCAGCCACTATGAAAAACAATGTGGAGATTTCTCAAATTTATAAAATAGAAATACTGTAAGTTCTATCATCCCCACTTCTGGCTATATATTCTAATGAAATAAAATCAGGGTCTCCAAGAGATATTTGCACTGTCATGCTCAGTGTGACATTATTCACAATAGCCAAGATGTGGAAGTAATTTAAATGTCCAATGAGGCATAAATGAATAAAGAAAATATAGTATACATATAATAGAATATGCAGTCTTACAAAAAGGAAATCCTATCATATGTGGCAACATGGATGGACCTTGAGGGCATTGTGCTAAGTGAAATAAGTCAGGCACAGAAGGGTAGATACTGCATAATTCTGCTTATGTAAGGTGTATTGTCAAACACATAGTAGCAATAAGTAGAATGGTGATTGACAGAGGCTGGGGTAAGGGGAAATGGTAGTTGCTGTTCAGTGGTATTAGGTTTCAGTTATGCAAGATGAAAACGTTCTAAGACCTGCTGAACAACATTGTTCTTGTAGTTGATAATACTGTACTGTACAATGGAAAAAACTGCTAGGAGAGTAAATCGCATGTGTTATTTTTTTTATCACAATAAAAAAGAGAAATATCACTAACTTATTACTTTATCTTGCATGTTTCCAAGAGATAGAACCATCTGAGGGACAAAGTGGTGGAACACAAGAGAAAACGGATTCTTCTTGAAAGAAGGCATATAGACTGGATGATCACTTAAGATTCCTTTAGCTATGGATTTCTATGATGTAACAATATCTCTGTTGGAAGAAGTGTAACCTGGTTTGCATACCATTGTGCATGATTTAGGAATGCTGTCACTAGTATAGGGATGATTTAGTAATGTTAATTTACTAACGGAGTATATTAATATACTAATGGTGGTATTTAAAGGGCTTGTGGATAAAAAAATCAAGGAGAATGAATAGCAAAGCATAAAGGATCTACTTTAGCTGTGTCACTTATGATGTATTGTGGTCATTGTTGATACATGAGTATAATAAAACATTGCCATTCAATTAGAGTAAGTTAACTTAAGAATTAATATTGCCCTATGCTTGCTTCCATTTAAAGGGCTGGAGAAAGGGAAGAGGATTTTGACCCAGTCCCTATGCATTAGCTCCAATGACAGAATATAAATCATAGTAAATCATGGACCTCTGCCCAGTTCTGCACTCTGTGTGGTGCATGTCAATGTCAGACTTTACAAATGTGTGCCTTCGTTAGGACGGCATGCATTTTGTAATTGGAAAAAAGTGAGTGGAATGAATTGGAGGTTAAAATCTGGCCCTTTGAAAATGTTTTGACACTTTACCTGGGAGCCTGCATTTATTAATAATAAAGGTTCCTAAATTTTTATTTTGGCTGGTTTGCTGATTCTATAGGAAGCCTCAGAAGGAGTGATGAAGGAAATGCATTAGTGAAAAATATTAAAAAATCATCTTTGCCATCTTTAGCACAAGGAGCAAGTCCATAAGCCAATCTGTAGGAACGTCCATTTAAATATTTCTTTCATGTCCAATGCTTAATTTTTATCATTCCTGTTATAAAGATACTCCAAGAATTTTATTATTACTAAGAAAATCCATCCTGTGGGCATGCATGTCAAGGAAGTCCATGCACAAGTGTATGAGTATACATGTGCATATGTATGAGTATAGGGGGTACTCAACTAAAGAGAAAAGGGGGAAAGGGAATTAAAATTTCAAAAATTCCTACTGTGTATTAGAGACTCTGTTAGATACTTTACCTTTTATAAACAACCAATAAATATTTATTGTTTAAAAGTATGTGACATTGTTTCATAGCTACATACCATTATATTTTTTCGTCAGCTGTGTGATCTTAACAAGACTAATCCATTACAGCCATGCATCGCTTAATGATGGGGATACATTCTGAGAAATGTTTCATTGTGGTACTGACATCCACAGCAATTTCATTGTTATGCTAACATCATAGAGTGCACTTACACAAACTTAGGTGGTATAGCCTACCACATACCTATTGCTCTTAGGCTACTAACCCATACAGCATGTTGCCATATTGAATACTATAGGCAATTGTAAAACAATGGTGAGTGTTTGTGTATTTAAACCTATCTAAAACACAGAAAAGAGACAGTAAAAATATAGTATAAAAGATAAAAAGTACACCCATATAGGGCACTTACTATGAGTGGAGCTTATAGGACTGGAGGTTGTTCTGGGCAAGTCAGTGAATGAGTGAATGTGAAGGCCTAGTACATTAGTAAACACTACTTTATAAGCACTTTATAAGCACTATACACATAGCCTACACTAATTTTATAAAGTATACAATTATACTTTTTATAAAAGTATAAGTTTATACTTTTTTCTTTAAAGTTAAAGAAAAGGTTAATAAGTTAATGTTAATAAGGTTAATAAGTTAAGGTTAATAAGGTTAATAAGTTAACCTTAGCTTAGTCCAACATTTTTTAAAATTTCTTTATTGATTAAGGTATTATAAATGTGAACTTATCCCCCTATTACCCCCCATTCCCCCACTCATGCCCTTACCCCCCTGTCGTCTGTGTCCATTGGTTAGGCTTATATGCATGCATACACGTCCTTTGATTGATCTCTCCCCCTTACCCCCGCCCTCCCCTAAGGCAGTGATGGCGAACCTTTTGAGCTCCGCTTGTCAGCATTTTGAAAAACCCTAACTTAACTCTGGTGCCATGTCACATATAGAAATAGAAGTTTTTTGATATTTGCAACCATAGTAAAACAAAGACTTATATTTTTG
>NW_005370683.1:4435451-4491642 GCF_000412655.1 Myotis brandtii
GGAAGGCCAAGAGACATATGAAAACATGCTCAAAGTCACTAATCATCTGAGAGATGCAAATCAAAACGACAGTGCGGTACCATCTCACACCTGTCAGAATGGCTATTCCAACATTTTTACACATAAATTTTAAAATTCTTAAAACTTTAAGATTCTTGTAATAACACTTAACTGAAAACACAAATATATTGTACAGCTATACAAACATATTTTCTTTATAACCTTATATATTTTTATATTTAAAAATTAATTTTTTTAACTTTTGAGTTTTTGCTAAAAATGAAGATGCAGACACACAATAGCCTAGGTCTAAATAGGGTCAGGGTCACCAATATCACTGTCTCGCACCTCCACATCATGTCCCACTGGAAGGTCTCCAGGGGCAATAGCAGCACAGAGCTGTCAGCTCCTATGATAACAATGTCTTCTTCTGGAAACCTCCTGAAGCACCTGCCTGAAGCTCTTCTTGAGGAGCTGTCACTCTTTTCAGAAATATGCCCTCGGGGATTTGCTTTGTTGTTGTCCCCCAACCCTCCATCATAGATTTGCACATAAGCAGATAATGCACCACAGATATTCCTCTCAATTAATGGAAACCTTTCAGTGTTGGGGTCCATGTCTTCAAACTTGTAAAGAAGCTTGTGGAAATCTGTAAAAGATTCTCCTAACCCAGTGGTCGGCAAACTCAGTAGTCAACAGAGCCAAATATCAACAGTACAACGACTGACATTTCTTTTGAGAGCCAAATTTTTTAAACTTAAACTATATAGGTAGGTACATTGTTATTAACTTAATTAGGGTACTCCTAAGGCTTAGGAAGAGCCACACCCAAGGGGCCAAAGAGCCGCATGTGGCTCGCGAGCCGCAGTTTGCTGACCACTGTTCACTGTGAACTTTTCTGAGGAGTTATTCTTCTTGGTCTTCTCCTGAAGTTTCCTTTTCTCTCACCTCTTCTTCAGCGATGTTTTCCTGTTCCAGTTCCAACACTTCATTAGTCAGCACCTCAGGGACCACCTCCTTATCCTTATCCACACGCAGGTTACAGTGTGCACCATCTCAACCACAGCCTCGTTATTGTTACAACCTCTTCATCCTCTTGATGTTATGGATGAACCTCTTGAGTGTCTTCTTCCTGATGCCATATCACTCCTTGGTGACATCACTCCAAACCTAAACTATGTTCTAGTTGCAGTCATGGATGTAAATCCTTCCAGAATTGCATCAGTATCTTCTGTGTCTTCCTCAGTTGCTGTAGTAGCCTGGGCAAAAGTCCTCCTCAGGTAGTAGGCCTTAAAATTGCTATAAGTTATTGATCTACTGGTTGGATCGAAGAAGTGGTGATTGGAATCCCTTCTAAGAGACTACTAATATTCCCACATATCATTGGGCATAAACCTCTCACATCAGTTCCAGATCACATTACAGACTGGCCAGAGTAATCTTCCATTCAGACAAGCCCGATCCTGCACACAATTGCTTAAAACACGTTGCCCAATGAGAAGAATAAAAATCCTCCCCATGGCACACGGGCCCCCTCAGAGTCTGGCTTCTGTTTTCTGTTCCTGCCTTGTATCCCACCACCCTCCTCCCTCCCCCAAGCAGGGACTGGCTGCCTCTGAATTCGAGTTCCTGCCTACAGGTCTGTCCTCCTCCTCTCTGTCCAGCCACATCCAAGGCGTTTAATCTCTTTGTACCTTTTCCCCATGGACACAATAGCAGAGATTGCAGTGCCCGTGTTAAGGGGAGATTGTGACGGTGGGAGGAAATAGGCCTGTGTAACTGCTGAATTTCCTTCCAGCACTGAGGTTCCTGTTACCGTGGGCTCAGGGGGGATTTGCAGAAGATTGCTCAGGAAACCAATAAAGATAATTAAAAGTTTAGAAAATTAGAACCATGAAAAACAGGTAAAGAAACAATGATTCAGCCAAGAGAAGAAAAAGCCTGAGGGAAGGCATCGAGAGGAAAAATGATTGCCTAGAGGATAGACTCAAACAGTCCTCCATTAATATTGAGAAGAAACAGCAAAGCACGTAGGATTTATATTTGCCACGAGAAACATTTCCCAGGTAAGGGATTGGCTATCTAGAATAGTTTATTCATGAAACTCTCAGAATTTATTTATCCATAGATCTAAAAAGATATATTTTCTTCTGTCTAGCCAATTTAGGCATGAAGCAGCGGGAATGCAGGGAAGTGAATTGGGTGATTTCTTGCAGTCCTATTTTCCCTCAGTAAATCAGTCTCTCTGTCTTTCTCTGTCTCTTCTCGCTTTTATCCAGTTCTCTGAATGTCTCTGGCTTTCTGTCCCTTTGTCTCTCTATTTCTGTTTCTCTCTCTGTTTCTCTTTCTCTTTATTCTCTTCTCTTTTTTCTCCCATCCCTCAATACTTCCACGGCCTCCTTCTCACCCAGTGTCGCGGAAGATTTTCGGAAATGGTCCAAACCGTGCTATTCTCCTTTTCTTATTTATCTCACATTCACTGTTATCTTTTGGCTGGCATCACAAGCATTTTGGATTAGAGTAAAATTTCTACTTCTGCAATGAATGAGGGCAGAAATGTTTGATCACTTGCTTTCACAATACTTCTTTCTCCTATAATACACTTCCCTGAGCACAGCTCCACCTCTTTCTTTTGAGAAGAATTTTCTCCCTAACTTGTGGATATGTTTTACCAGAGAACTATTAAGTTCCTTCACTACTTTATATTAGAAGTCCGAGGGGAGGGGTGTTCATCAATAACACTGCTCTGAGGAGCAAGGAAAGCCACAGAATACCCGCTCACCTCTGAGCCCCATCCTTGTAGGTTCCACTTCTAACCAAGTGGTTATTTGCCATAGTATCCTTCTATTTACGAATACTTCCCCTTTTCTTTTGTTGCTGGTGGCAGCTATCTTTGTCTTTCTCTAATTACCATTTCTCCTCTATGGTATTTTTCTGTTCTTTTAAATTTTCAGACATTTGGCTCAGATTTCATCTTATCTTTTTCTGAAACCAGCTCTTCATGGATGCACCCTACGCCAGCATGCTATCACTTGGCGTGCTGATGGATCCCAGCACCTGCCGCTGGAATCCACATGGCATGGAGGTGACAGATGTTGAAGCTTGTATGACCTGTGAGAAAGTCAGATGGCTGAATTGATACAACTATTTTTCTTTTCTCCTGAGCAGGCATAATATCTCGTCCTTGACTTTTTTAGCTGGTGTTTATTAGATTTCCCCTTAAGCATTTCAGAAGATGACAGGTAATTTCATTTTGTTCCTGCTTTTTTTTTTCTTCTTTACTAGTTCTCATGTCATAGTTGAAGACAACTATAGAGTCCATTCTTGCAAGTTCACTGTAATCCAGCAAACCCAAGAACTGAGACTTTACAATATAAATTCTAGTGAAAAGAGTAGAACTGGCACTTCTTCTGAAGGGTGCAAGAGAGGAAATCAAGTCAAGAGTAAGGAGCAGTGGTCACTATTCACAAGATATCGAATGGCTTGTTTAGAAATGACTACTACTTACTGCTATTTCAATAGGTGCTGTTAAGTAGAAGCTGCCCTGGAAAACTTATTAGGAATTGAGCATAAATAATGTTGCTATAAGGTAGAATTATTAATTAGTACATGATCTGTAATAGCAAAATAAAGTCACTTAAATTATTGCTTTGACTTCCTGTCCTCTCTCCTTTTTCACTTTATTATTATTTTGTAAATTACTTTGAGCACATATCAATTCAATCAAAATTATATCATATAAATGTTTTCAACTAAGTAGCATTTAGTTTATGTTTCTCTGTCACACATATTTACTGAGCCATACCATTTGCTAAGTGTTACTAAATTACCTTATTTATTAATTCATTTAATTCACACAAAGGCACAGTGATTGGTATTACTATCTCCATTTGAAGTATATGAAAGTAGACACAGTTTTCAGAGGGTGAATAACTTGTTGGAGGTCAAATATGACTGTAAGTGACAGAGCCCAAGAGTTTTAAAATTAAATTCCATCTAATTTTCTTTCTCTTGTACCTTACTCTTCCAATTGGTCTGTTGCTTTGAATAACAGTTATATATTACTAGAGGCCCGATGCATGAAAATTTGTGCAAGAGTAGGCCTTCCATCCCCCAGCTCCCGGGGCACTAGCTTCCCTCCAGCACCCAGGACCCGGGTTGCTGGCACCGGCTTTCCTCCAGCACATGGGACCTGGGCTTCCCTCCCTCTGGCTGCCCACAGGCACCTGGGACCCTAGCCAGCTCTCCCTGGGCCGCCCACAGGCACCCAGGACCCTGAGCAGCTCCCCCCGGGTCGCCCACAGGCACCTGGCCCCAGCTTTGTCAGAAAGGACATCTGGAATGACATCTGGAAGACGTCTGGTCTATCCAGTCTAATTAGCATATTACTCTTTTATTAGTATAGAATATTCTGAATAACAATTAAATGTCTAGGAAATTTGGAGCATGGGAAATTTCTTCTATAGGTTACATAATCCAAATTAATAATTGACAAGTAATAGATATTGAGTATTTTGCATGTGAAATAAAAGATGAGATCTAATTATAGTGTACATGGAATATTTACTATCTCAGTTTTTGAGAGCACTTAGTTCCTATCATAGACATAGGGGCTTTTCTATATAACACAGAAGAAAGTATATAGTATTTGTTACTCTTAAATCCTTTTTTTTTTGTTACTTTACTATTAACATTGCATTCATAATCTAAGAGATCTTCCTCCAGATGGCAATCAGGATGAATGATCACTTGGTTACCCTGAAGCTGATGGTATATTAAACAACAACAACAATAGATATTTATTATTTATTAGGGATAGGCAGAAAAGTTATGTAAACTTCCCTCTATCCTGGGTGAGGATTTGAACCCAGTTTACATTATTCCAGAGCTCAGACTGTTAACAGGTATTAAACAAGAAAAGAAAATTTAAAAATGTATTCAAAAAAAGACAAGAAACGTGTCCTTTTGAACATTTGTACAATTAACATAATTCCATATTATTAAAAGTCTTGTTTCCTTGTGGACAGATGGCCAGAATTATATCCATGAAACATTTTTTTTCATATTTTGGGAAAGTAGTGTGCAATCATTATAGGACAGGCCTTCCAAAAGTTGCTCATGTCCTACAATGAACCAGTTGAATAACAGCAAAAAAGCCATTAGTGTCTGACCTGGCTACTAGGAGCCAAATGGGTCCTTTCAGTGTTTGTTCATTTGGGTCTATAACTTCGTTTATTTTTCATTCTGACACTTTATAATAAAATAAGTAAAATCTCTTCAACAGTTTAAAATAGACTAAACCCTCTTTGGTAAATATGTAGTACTAAGATCAACACAACAACAAAACATAATTTAAAAGGGGAAGTTGATTTTATCTCTTTCTTTACTTGTTGCACTAATCACTGGTGCAGAGGAAAACATATTACTTTGTTAAGTTTCTTTTTTAAAGTAAAATGGCAACTTTCACTTCTCTATATCCTTCTTGTGTCTATACATAATGGTAAGCAGGAATTAAATATTGCTAGGAAGTGAGTGACTTTGAAAATTCTACTATTTTGTGCAACAAGAAAATGAAAATTAAGAGGTGCACCTGTATTTAGAGTAGAACTCAGCATAGTATTGGGTGAGTATTAAAACTCAGGGATTCCGGGCCCAGACCTCAATGGAACCTTTCTCTGTAATCATTGGAACCTAGCTCAGGAATCATTGAGCAAATGCCTTCATCAGGCCTTGTGTTTGCTTGACTAAAGAAACCATCCCCACATCCAATTCTGGTTTGCTCAGAAGCCTCTGAAAAGGAGTTTATTCTCTCTGTGATTTGTTTTCCCCATATGATCAGTGGGGCTGATTATATTTACAACTAACCTTCATCAGTCTTTTGAGGTTAATAAAAGAATGTCGATCAAGCATTACGAATGCTGAAAAGTCACTGCCTAAGTATTAGTAGAACTGTAAGGGATAGAGGTGGGAACATTATTCTTCTGTGTATTTAGTTAATAAAACAAACACTACCATTTCCTATAAAAACATTACTACACTCAGATTTCCTACATAGGGATTCTATATTCTGGACATGCTAGTTTTTTTTTTTAAGAATCTGAAACAAGCCATAGATAAAATATCTCTCTAGTCTTAAGTCCAATTTACTATAGACTTTTCTTTTTAAAACTGTATACTGAGTGCCTTTTCAGAAAAGAGCATAATTCATATATTTTCTTTAAGAGCTATATGCTTGAACTTTTTCAGGGTTAGAAAATGTGTTGCATGTGTGTGCCCTACTCCTCCTGCAAATATGGCAGACATTACTGGTCCATAAAAGTCCTCTGCTCTCTTGAGTAGAGACGGAACCTCAGAATTAATTATCCACAACACATTGTTGTCCCGGGCAGCTATGACCAATCCATTAGACTGGGGATTAGTTAAAGCCTCTGTTATTCCTGATTAACTTTGACTTTCTTTTTTACAGCCAAGGAATCTAAAGTCCAGATATTATAAAGAAAAATTTATTAAAGTCATGCAACTTGTTATTTATGTTATGGTATGAACTAAAATCCAGATGTACATATTACCACTCCAGTTTTACTCTGTAACATCTATACTTTTCTATAATTTTCAAGCCTGGGTGCATTGATTATGTTTTCATATTCTTTCTGATTGATTGTCCTATTCATTAAGTCACATTTATTGAGCAGCTACTATACCTGAGTTAGTGTCTCTGTAGTCTAGCCACTTAAGAGTTCAATAGAGAAAGCAAGTAATGTACAAAAATAACCATAATACAAGATAAAGGGCATTCTGGTTTAATTCCCTCTTTTAGAAACACAATCGTATCTCTCTCATTCCTTAAGCCTATGTTGATTAATTACTGGTATGTCTTTCTTTTCCTTTACAGCCAGTCTTCTGGGATTAAAATACCTACACTCATGGTCTCCATTTCCTTTCTTTCTATATATGACCAAACTCATGGACTCTAATATTTGCCTCTACTCAACCACTGAAATGATCTTGCTGAGGTCAATAATGATCTAACTGTTAAATTTAACACCTTTATTCTAATTCTTAATTTTTCATTCCACTTAATTTCATACTGTCAATCAATTTATTTCCTTAATTTATTATATTCCATTTTCTTGTTATATTTCATTACAATACTCTCTTAATTTTTTCTCCTGTCTCTAGAGCAGCTCTCTCTTTAAACAGTGTAGGTTTCTTTTCCCCTCTCTTCCAATTCCTTTAAGGTTGACATTCTTGTGATTCTGGTCTCAATTCCCTTATATTTTCTTTGTGGAATTTTACCCACTTTTATAACTGTGCACTGCAAACTCCACCTCTAATCTGAGTGTTTTTGCATATTTCTCTCTATTCCAGTACAGACTAGTACATTTAGCTCCTTACTGTGCATGCCTTAGGTATTCTGTAGGCATTTAGTCTCAACCTTTCCAGAACTGAATATATCTCTTTTCTTCAAATCTGCTCCTCTTCCTGTTTCCTAATTTGGTGAAAGGCACCACCACCCACTCAGTTGCTGAAGCAGAAATATAGAAATCAAGAGGTCTTCTCAATGAAATTCCTCACTATATCTTTGTGTTACAGATTTATTGGGATATACAAATTATCAGTTGTCTTATTTGTAGATTATTTTATAATTTATGTATCTTTATAAATTTTGATCTATTACTTATATCTCTAACCTTCTGCCACATTATATCATTATACACATGTTGATTTCTTTATTTAGAGACTATGGACAGAAAATATATTGGGAGGAAATTGTAGCAATTGTGTTGAGTGATGGAATGTCAGATGACATTTTCCTCAAATTTTTAATGCTTTTCACTTTTAGTATTGAATTTTAAAAACACTCTATGATGAAAAGCTTCTTAAAATAAGAAAATCAACAAAATACAGGGAACCTGTGTTCATGGAAAACAATAAAACTTTATATTGAGTTTTGTTCTCATTGAGTAATGACCCCAATTTCTTTTTAACAGAGTGCTGATAATTTAATTTAATTGATTAACAAAAGTTTATTAAGTGCCTAGATTAACCAGGAGAAAAGACTATGGTTTAGAAAACAGAAAAAACAATTCATCTTTGGAAGGTAGGGGAGGAAGAGAAGGAAGTAATATTGGAACTTTATTTCAAAAGGTAGGCAAGAGTTGACTCCTAAAAAAAAGTAAAGGAAGGCATTCCAGGCATAGGGATCAGCATTGTGTAAAACCTCACAGACACAGAAAAGCAAGGGGGACGCAGGATGGCTGAAGATTGCTATGTGTATGAGGTGGAGAGAAGTAGAAAGATTGTGTGCCATGTTATTTATTGATCTATAAATTTAGTAGGCGTTGGTGAAAGGAAATAGAAAGGATTGTTTTCTTGGTTAGCTCTTTAAATATTATGCAGTACCTACCTGTCTGGTGTGGCTCAGTGGTTGTGTGTTGACCTAGGAACCAGGAGGTCATGGTTCGATTCCTGATCAGGGCACATGCCCAGGTTGTGGGCTTGATCCCCAGTGGGAGGTCTGCAGGAGGTGGCCAAACAATGATCCTCTCTCATCATTGATGTTTCTATTTCTCTCTCCCTCTCCTTTCCTCTCTGAAAGTAATAAAAATATATTTAAGAATATTATACTATATCTGCCTTTATTAAAATTAGTATCTGTAGCATTTTTCTTCAGCCTCTATTTTCCAGGAGTTGGTAGTTTTTCACTTCCTTAAACTTCACTTCTTTTTCACAGTTTCTTTTGGTAATACCCATTGGACAAATCTTGTTATATTTTTTGTTTTGTCATAAGTAGTTTTATCTCCATCTGTGATTTTAAAACACAATTCATGCATTTTATTTTCCTGCTCTTGGGCATCATTTGGGATTATAATGCAGCCATTGGCAAATAAATTTCCCCCAAATTCCTAAATAACCTAAAGTAATATAACCTGCTTCTCTTTGCTCATCATGTATGCATTCCAGTTATTTATTGGGAAAAACGGACTCCAATGCGGATAAGAGCAGTTCAGGTGGGGTTATGCCGGCTTACTTCACACCACTTTGAATGCTGTGTGTGCAGGCGAATCACCTTATGGTTGGAGCTTGTTTCAACCAGAAGGTCTCTAATTTGAACAAATTCTCAGGTTGTTAATCACGAAAGATGTAATTATGTCTTCACGTGCTGTGCACTTTTAAATCAGTAATTTTGAAGCAGATTGTTCTTTGATGTTTCCATCATTTTTTCATGAGCTTCAACAGAGAATTGGATAGTTAAAAGTTGAGCACCCTGAACAGACTTTAGCTGCCTTTTGATGGTTTTTCTGAATGGAATTCATTATTAATCTAGTGAACACCCAATCTGATGAATAAGTAAAGGCCCTTTGCTAGAAGCAGGAGGCCATCCCTGTTTCTTTTCATGAGCCTCCGGTTTGGTCATTCCTGATCTGTCCAAATGTATGTAATTGTGTCATTTGGGGGTTTAGAATATATCCTGCTTTTTATGCCATATCCTGCTTTTCAGGGGTTCTTTGTAGTACCTCCCAATACCCTTTGTGACTTAGTGGGGTCACTCTTGCTCCAAATTGCCTTGTGGACCAACAGGGAAGCATGCAGAAGTTTTAGCTGTGGTCCCCAAGTCCCTCTGTATTAGCATCACCAGGAGGCTTAAAACAATGCTGATGCCTGTGTTCCCAGCAGCTTAATTATGTCAGAATCTATTGGGCCCAGGCAATGATGTATCTTAGAAGTTCCTCAGGGCAAGCTACAGTGTAACCAGGGTTAAGCATGAGCAGAGCATCTAATCTAGTAAAAGAGAAACATGCAAATTGACCGCACCTCTGCTATGCCCCAAGCCACGCCCACCAGCCAACCAGAGCGACTATATGCAAATTAACCCAACCAAGATGGCTTAGGCAGCCATGGAGCTGGAGCAAGCAGGAGGCTTGGTTGCCCCGGCAATGGAGGAAGCCAAGCTTCCACCTGCCCTGGCCAGCTGTGGCCTCCGCTGAAGGCAACAAAGTTTCAATTATAGAAGATAAATAAATCCAAGATACCTGCTTCCAGCCAGTCTCACTGGGAGCTAGGGTTGCTGGGGACCATGGCCAGCCTGCAAACAGCCATCAGCCCCTCACCCAGGCTGGCCAGGCACCCCAGCAGGAACCCCCACCCTGAAGGGGCTGTGCCCAGCCTGTAAACAGCCATCAGCCCCTCACCCAGGCTGGCCAGGCACCCCAGCAGGAACCCCCACCCTGAAGGGGCTGTGCCCAGCCTGTAAACAGCCATCAGCCCCTCACCCAGGCTGGCCAGGCACCCCAGCAGGGACCCCCACCCTGAAGGGGCTGTGGCCAACCTGAAAACCTCCATCAGCCCATTATCCAGGCTGAACAGGCACCCCAGTGAGGACCTCCACCCTGAAGGGGCTGTGGCCAGCCTGCAAACAGCCATAAGCCCCTCACCCAGGCTGGCCACATCCTCATGGGGTGAGGGTGCCCGCTGGGGTGCTTGGCCAGCCTACAAACAGCCATCAGCCACTCACCCACGCTGGCCAGGCATCCCAGCAGGACCCCCTTCCCTGAAAGGGGTGTAGCCAGCCTGAAAATGGCCCTCAGCCCCTCACCCAGGCTGGCCAAGCATCCCAGTGGGACCTCCACCCTGATCCGGGATACCACATGCACCAGGCCTCTATCCTATAAAATAAAAGGATAATATGCAAATTGACCCTAACTGCAGAACGACTGGGAATGACTGGTCACTATGACACACACTGACCACTAGAGGACAGACACTCAATGCAGGAGCTGCCCCCTGGTGGTCAGTGCTCTCCCACAGGGGGAGCTCTGCTCAGCCACAAGCAAGGCTGCCGGCTGCCAGTACAGTGGTGGAGGTGGGAGCCTCTCCTGCCTCCTCAGCAGTGCTAAGGATGTCCGACTGCAGCTTAGGCCTGCTCCCCACTGGCAAGTGGACATCCCCTGAGGGCTCCTGGGATGCCAGAGGGATGTCTGACTGCCAGCTTAGGCCCAGTTCCCCGAGGAGCGGGCCTAAGCCAGCATGTGGACATCCCCCAAGGGGTCCCAGACTGTGAGAGGGCATAGGCCGGGCTGAGGAAACCACCCCCCAACCAGTGCACAAATTTTTGTGCACTGGGCCTCTAGTAGATTAATAATGAAGAATGGGCAAGGCATGCTCACCTTTGAGCAGTGGTGGAGAGAGCTGAGGATTCTGGGAAGGCAGTCTTGGGAATGGAGGAGATGAAAATCCATATAGATTTTTAAGGAAGTGCAGTCTGGACTGACAATAATTAATTTCAGGTATGCAGTCAACAGAATGGGAACTGAAGGGCTTGGAGAGAGAAAACTCAGAGCAGAGGTTAGGAGATGGAGCCTAGAGCAACTGGTGTGCCATTACCTGGTGCCCTTGAAGGTGGGTGCCCAGAGTACGAAAAGCCATACCGTGAAGAGACAAGGACAGGAAAAGAAGATGATTCAGTTAAATAGACAACAGATACTTCACATTAACAGAAATTACCGTTGTCTGTTAGATATCTTCTGTTCTTAATTTTGAGTGTTGCTGATTAGCATGTGGACTAAAGCCACCAAACACTTTATCAGAACAATGTTAAGGAAAGGCTACTGCTCCCCTGATTTTTCTTGCATTGTGCACTTATACCTCAACCATAAAAAGCAGGAAAGTCTTCCAGGCTCAGCTAACAGTGTCTATCTGGAGGTATCCCTTAGGCCTGTTCTCTCCATTTAAGCATCCGAGCATGCCCTCACTCCAGTGGCAGGAGCTGGATAAAATGTTAACTGTGTGTGTAACTGGAGGGTCCGTTTTTAGCTCAGGAGTTGCTACCAGCTTCCTTTGTCCCTGCCTATGGACATTGTCTGATTTTGTACCCTGGTGCCCACATTTCTAATAAGTCTCCCTCCTGGACTTGATGAATTGCTTTTTTATTAAGTCGCTGAGCAGCTCTAAATAGGCCTCAGTTAGCTGCTAATCCTTGGCTTTGGGATCCCAGTTCAGATTCTGATTGCTCAGGCCCCTCTCAGGGTTTCTGGTTGTTGGGACACATACATGGCAACCACTATGAGGAGGTCCAGTGGTGTCCCCTTCCCCTTCTCCTGCCCTGTAAGCCACCAGGTCACAAGCACTGAGGCACTCAGTTAAGGCGTTTATGAAGATCCTTGAAAGTATAATTTTGGATATGAGTGAACCTAAAATCTGTAATAAGTATGTGCTTTCCTATTATTAGCATAAATACATATAAGACTCAGTTTGGGTTGATATCAGTTTCCAGTTCTTCCTTACCATCTAAGAAAGAAGGTTGTGTTTCTCCCAAAGGTGGAACCTCTCTCCCTTTCTCTTCAGATTTACCAAGTAGGAACTGAACGCCGACAGCATCGGGCACTGTGTTAGATATTGCTACCTGTGTTTATATGCTGCCCTGGAACTAGCAGGATTCCAGAAACAGTTTCTGATCTTCACAGATCTGGCTGGCGGTGATTTCATAGGTTATTAAACTTTCTGTAGTGTTTCTCACAGGCTGATGACTGCTTAGTACAATGTGCTGGATATAGTGTATGCAAAGGATAGTCTGCTCAAGGGATAGTCTGTTGTTAATGACAAAAAAATGAATCATTTAATAAAAATACCCAGTCTATCCCTGACCTCTGCATTTAAAAGGAATGAAAAGTGAGTACCTTTGGGTTTCAAAGGAATGCTTTTTAGGCTGGACATGAAAGTGAGTGACTTATCTGTTAACTGCAGCTGTTCACATAAGAGCAGGAAGTTGATGCTTGATAGCAAAAATCATTCTAGTGTGAGTAAGGACTTCAGAAAGGACCGGGGAGACAGAGAGCTTGTGGAGGTTTCTGATGAAACAACAAAACTCTTTACAGACTGAGGTACAGGTGTGGATTCATGGAAATTGAATTAAAATTTCAGAAATACTGTGAAATCCCACAGTTTGAATGGTAAAATATTGACGGTATCAACTTTCAACTTCTCAACTAGTGTATTAATGAGAAGCATCGTTTCTATTTGATGAGGTATTTGTGTGTGTGTGTGTGTGTGTGTGTGTGTGTGTGTGTGTGTTAGAGAAAGAAGAGGCAATGTTACAGGAATTATGTTAAATTTTAAAATTAAAATTGTAGAAATTTTAAAATGTAACATCAGATGTTCATGGGAGTTGTCTTTTCGGATGTGAAAACAAGTACATATTTAATTGTAAATTGGGAGTATGGCTTCAGTGATGGTTTGTTGTTATGTACCCAGCCATTTAATCACACACCAATCTAGGTGTTGCTGTGAAGGTCTCTTGTAGAGCTGACTTCAACTAAAGGGGCATAATCTCGATAATGTGGGTGACCTCACCCAATCAGTTCAAAGCAAAAACAGGTTTCCCAGAGAAACAAGTTCTTCCCGAAGATTGAAACATCAGCTCCTGCCCAAGAAATTCCAACCTGCAAAACTGCTCTACAGATTTCAGGCTTGTTGGCCACCACAATTTCATAAGCCAATTCCTTGAAAGAAATCTTTTTGTGTATGTGTATGTGTATGTGTATATGTATGTGTATGTGTATGTGTATGTGTATGTCTCTCTCTCTCTCTAATCATCATCTCCTACCAGTTCTGTTTCTCTAAAAACTCCTGACTGATACAGTTTCCTAAATGGGAAGCATTTTACAGCTATGAAGTAGATAACATCCAAGTAGATGTTGGGGTAGGGGACAGGGTTTGTCGTTCTACTGTTCTCATTTCCCTGAGTGTTTGAAAAAGCAAATCTCACGGAGGCTGTGCAAAGCCTTCCCTCCTGCAGCCACTGCTTCCCCGGCAGCAGTGTGAGCCTCCCTCTAACGTGCCTGCTGCTTCCAGCCGTGTTTGCCTCTGTACATCAGTTTCCTTCTACTTCACACGTGTTTTCCCTCCTCTGTCCCTCTGTGAAGCCTGCTCTTCTCCCTGCCCCCTACTTCACACCAGAACTGGGGGCTCTCATTTCTGCCTCTCCCCTCACTTATAGCATTTTT
Source organism: Myotis brandtii (assembly GCF_000412655.1). Taxonomy (NCBI): domain Eukaryota; kingdom Metazoa; phylum Chordata; class Mammalia; order Chiroptera; family Vespertilionidae; genus Myotis; species Myotis brandtii. The sequence goes on from NW_005370683.1 coordinate 4,449,455, forward strand.
CACAAAGGGCTCTCTGGAGATATTTGTATGTTGCTATTGTTTTTTACTTGCTAAATAGTAATGACCATGTCTTATTCACCTTTCTATTCCCAGCACCTAGCCCAGTTCCAGGCATAGGTGTTCAATCACTGTTGCTCAACAAATGAATAAATAACTGACTCTCTCCTTTGAGTTAAGTTGCTGATGGCTGGGAGGTGTCTTCAGTGGCTATTCTTTCAGAGCTGGGTTATGCTCCTTGTTCCTGAGTTTCCCTGAAAAGAAATTTCTAGGCAAACAGACCTTGAATTCCTACCCCAAACCTATGATTTCAATATTTGCAAAGAATAATAAACACATAAAGCTGATATAAGCTGATCCTGCAGAAATCTGTGGCATCAGCTATTCATAGCATGAATGCTTCACACACACAGTACAACTTTGGGCTAATTTATTCTAACCTTTCTAATTAATGACCTGAAGCTCTACCTGCCTTCATTAGCAAGGAGCCCAGTTTCCCTTTTGAAGTTTTACCCAACCAATCAACCTTCACTTTGATGCCTTATCAGATACCAGCCATAGAGGAAGCTCTGCCCTCTGATTATTCTTCTACTTGCGTGAGTCTTTTAAAAAAAAAATATATATATATATTTTATTGATTTTTTACAGAGAGGAAGGGAGAGGAATAGAGAGTTAGAAACATCGATGAGAGAGAAACACCGATCAGCTGCCTCCTGCACACTCCCCACTGGGGATGTGCTCGCAACCAAGGTACATGCCCTTGACTGGAATCGAACCTGGGGCCCTTGAGTCCACAGGCTGACGCTCTATCCTCTGGGCCAAACCGGTCAGGGCTACTTGCATGTGTCTTGCTGCCACATGGTGTTGCTGTTGAAGCAAGCGTTCAACTGCACAGTTACATGGGTTCCTGTCCTCTCAGCATGGGTGTCCTCCCTGGCCCAGACCCTGCATAGCCACAATGCAGGGTCCCTCATCCCAGAATGGCTGGGTTCGGAAGAACTGCCATCAGTCACATTGGGTGCTGGAAACAGCTCTCCCATCCATGCCTCTGAGTCGGCATCTTGGCCATCACTTTTCTCATGGTGTGTGTTGGGAGTGTACTTGTCATTCTTCCCTACCCCTGGGTCTTAGTCAAGCCTTAACAAGCCTTCATACTTCGCCTTTTGAGGGAGATCACCCATTTCCTCACCGGTGGCCAGCTCTGCATGTCGGGGTCTTGGAGAGCTTTGCTGGACTCACCAGAGCTTGTTATACTCTTTCCTGTCCTCCTTTGCCAGTACCTTTCTCATCTAAAACAAGCGAGCTACTGGGAAATTGCCCAGGTGATTCTTCATGGAGCTGAGGGAACAAGGGCTTCGGGGTGACTTTCTGCTCCACACATTGAAGTCAATGAAGCAGATATACATTTTTATGGGTCTTTCAAATGGCACTTGATTTACTCTCTGCCTTACGGGCATTATGTGTGTCAAAACGGTAGCCATTGCTTTGATACGGCTGTGCCATCACTTTTCCACGAAGAGAGACAAAGAAGCATGGTTAGTTCAAAAGCAGAAAGATGTTTAAAATGTAGTGCCTTGTGAAAGAAACTCAACCTGAATTCCAAATGTGAATTGTCTGCAGGCTTCAAAACAGGGGCTGAACTGCAGTGTAGGTACTTAATGCCCTTCACTACATCATTAATTTCAGCTTCATTTTTTATTATTCCTTTATATTGTCCTTGTTCTGGCCAGGATATTGCACTCGTTGAGCTGCTCCAACACCCAACATGCACCCAGGCTTCATTGTGCCTCAGGAATGATCTGTTATTCCCCCATTTGCCTTTGTGGCGCCCTCCAATCCAATATAAAAATACTTTTCTCCCCAAAGCTAAGTTGATCTTTTGCTATGCAGTATTTTTCCTAAAAGTGACAGTTGTAGCTACCGTTTCTTAATCCTTTTCTATAATAATAGTTAGGTACTTTATGTTTTTATAATTCTTAAACATGTAGAAATAACATACCTATCCAAAAGTACTCAGAACACCTATGTGCAGCTTATGACTGTAAAGTGAATTATTATAAGATATTTGTAAGTGAATGCCCATGTGACCCATGGTATCACCATTCACGTTAAACAAAAGAACACTGTCAGCAACCCAGAGCCTTCTGCTTGTCTTTCCCAATAGAAAACCTCTCTCTCCCTCCAGAGTAAGCCCTATTTTACTTTTTTTGCTCTTCCCTTGCATTTTTGACAGTTTTACCACTTATAGTACTTTCCTAATCACTGTGGCTTAATTTTGCCTGTTTCTAAGCATTATATGCTTGTAACTACATAGTATGTTCTCTCTCTCTCTCTCTCTCTCTCTCTCTCTCTCTCTTTCTCTCACTGGTCTGGCTTCTTTTATAATACAGCTTCTAAGCTCCATCCAGGCTTTGTATAGTAGTAGTTTTGCGTTTTTTGTTTTTTTTTTTTTTATTTTCATTGTTGAATAGCCTCCATTGTATGACTTTGCCTTCCCTTCTTTTGTTGCTAGACATTCCGGCTGTCTCCAGTGTTAGGCTATTATAAATAATGATGCTATAAACATTCCTGCACATTTCTCTTGGTGCCTCTGTGCACATCTGTGCTTGGAATTTTCTTGCGGGACAGTTTCTAATTATGAAATTCAGTTTTGTGACTAGAGCTATTTTTGTATTCCTATGTACATTTTGGTAATTTGTAAATGTTTTTCTTGTAATTCATTGGTTTCATCTACATTTCTTAAAATGCACTCTGACAATCTGTTTAAACTCTGCAATAACTGTAGCGATGCCCCTTTTTCATTTCTGACATTGGTTATTTGTGCCTTTATGGCTCATATTTTAATTGGTCTTGCTAGAGAGTGATTGATTTTAAGTTTTTTCACTGGATGTTAAGCGAGGACTTACTTTATGTTGATATCTCCCATTTTCTGTGTGAATTTGCCTTTTTTCCCCCATAGCATTTTGTCAATTATAACAAAATGATGTAGAGAAAAACATTTAAGGACCTGACTGAGAGGGAACCTTACTAATGACAAAAGTTTCAAATGATCAGGATGATGTAATGTGCCCCCCAAATACAGAAATTAAAGTAACTTAATTCTTGTTTATATAAATTAGCCTATGGTAAAATTGGTTTCATTATACTTTATTTTGTAAAGTCACAGAATCTGTTGACTACTTTAAGTAAGGACTTACTCTTTGTTGATGTCTCACATTTTCTGTGTGAATCTGTAATACATTTTGCCTTCATTTTAATTAGTGTAGCTACACCATATATTTTTATTGTTTGTATATTTTTTCAACCTTTTGAACTTTCAACCTTTATGGAGCTTAATTTTAGATAAAAGTATTTTTTATAGTCAACTTATAATTGAATTTTGACTTTGCAGGTCTGGAAACTATCTTAATTATAGCCTCATACTTTTTCTCTGCTTTCTGCATATTCTATATCCTCTGACTTCCCTGTTTTTGTTTAGTTTTGAGTTTTTTGAAATTTTGTTGGAGATTTTTTTCAAATATATAATATCTGAAGTCTGTTCATTTTTAAGAGTGACCAATAAAAATATGATTGGGAAGTCTGTGAGTAGACAGACTTGTGACCAAGGGGGTTGTGGTTGACGGGAACTTGGCTGCTTCACTGGGGGCCTCTCAAATGATAATAGGCTTTTGGGAGGTGCAGACCTGGCTAATTTTCTTTGAGGTGTAACTTCTACCTTCAACCAGGGCAGTGGAGCAATGTGAATGTACTGGTGATGGAACTCAGGATTGGTGAAGGTGACACAGGGTACAGTAACAGAATTTGTAATGATGTCTCCCTTGCCTTTGGTACAGATATCAGTACCTTTGGACGTTGGCATGCACACTGACAACATGAGTAGCTATAGCACAGCTTTGGCAGACATCAGTAGAACAGGATCACTTTGGAACCATCTTTGACATCAGTGTCAACTGAGAATAGCACTATTGTAACTAAAAGTTCTAGCAGCATAAATAAAACTCTCTGAAAACCATTTGAATAATTTGGGAAGAACCTTGTGGGCCTGAAATGCTCATAAGGTGGAGGGCAATGTGGCTTTATTTCCTTCTGTTCTTTCTATAGGCTGGTGTGGTGGAACTTGTGAGGCACACACTGCAAAAGCAGAGCTTGGAATTCTTCATTGTTAGTGCAAATGAAGCTGCATAATTAATAAAGTTGCAGAGCAAATTTCTAGAGCAATGAAGTGATATCACCTCCAATTTGAAGGGCATGTGATAATAATTAGACATTATTAGACTAAGGAGATAGCCATAGGCGTGGCTCTTATACAGAGAGTTCAAATCCAGGGGTTGCTGAGGGTGAAGGGTGTGTGATATTTAGCATTCCAGGAGTATTTAACACCTGGAAAGTCTTTGGATTCTATATATGCTACCTCAAATTACTCATATTATTGGTAAACTCAATTCTAGTGTGCCTATCCCAACTTCCTGTGAAACTTTTTCCAGCTCTTTGTTCTCCACTAAGTGGATGTATGCTTAATCTGCCCAAAGTTATTGTATTTATGTCTCATTGTTTTTATTCAATTATTTCTTATCTATCTTGACCTTTAAACAGCCATGAACATTTATCTTCGCTGACATATGCTGATTAAAGTTAAACTTGTTTTTTTGTCCTACTTTGAGTAGCATCAGAATCTTAGCAGAATATATAAGTATTTTATGCCTCTCTAATTACTTTGGAAGGAAGCATCATTATGTAGGATAAATTAATTAATGCTATTCTGGCACAGCTTGCAATTCACTTTTACAATTCAGATAAGTTTTATTAGAATAGTCATAAACACATTGAATGTTATTTAACTTTAAAATATGATTAAGTTAGATATAAAATTAATTTTAGATAATTTGTGACTCTGCAATCCTTTGAGATTTATTGGGATTCTCTTGGCAACAAGATCAGGATTTACAAATTTTGTGCTTTCTATTATTTGTCCAATGACTTTAGTAAAGATACATGAAGTATGTTGATAGTGTTTAATTTGTCAGGAGTAGAAGACAACTCCTTGAGCATTTGGTAGATTGTATATTTCTGGAGTATTTGTGAGGTTGAGAAAAAATTTGAACTAAGAACAAAATTTGGGTAATAACCACAAAAATTCTGTAACTTTAAAATTAGTTTTGAGGCTATATTGTTTTGTAACCTTGCAAACTTCTAAATTTTTACTTTAAAGAACAAACAACAAATGTAGTTTGGCAGTATCCATTTGCAAGGTAGTAAAATAATTTTTTTCCACATGGATAAAATGAATGTCTTTACTATCTAGCTCTTGTATTGATGAACCAAGTCTTTTGGGAGAGAGAGGCAATGTGAGAAAAATCATTAAAATATTCTAGGAAATGTATTAAACATAGGAGTATATTCAAATTGACATAGTAACACTAGGGAAGGGATGGCTTTTAAGAGTAATGGCAGGCGATTTCTCAGTGGATAGGTTGAGTTACTAATCTTAGGCCAGAAGAAAGAGGATGGCATTTCAAACAAAGAGGGCACTGCACACAGATACTAAGGTACGTCATAGAATGGTGGAATGTTGAGAGAGACTGATTTCATGGTGAGGAGCAGAGCCTGAAAAAAGGAGATGTGAGATAGAAGGAGATGCATCTGAAAAAGAATATGACTTAGAAAGAGTGGAGAGTCTTTTTACTCTGTGACAATGGGAACTACTATAATTATTTTAGAAGGTAGGAATCAGGAGGCCAAAGAGCAACCATTTTTAGCATGCTTATTATGCATAGTTGTTAGAAACTTTAAATAATTTATTTAATCCTCAAGAAACCCTTGTTAAGGGAAGGTGTTTTTAAATCCCCGTTCTACAGATGAGGGACTGGGTGGTGACTGAGTTGATCATTTGTCCTAGGTTAGAGTGGGGAGGTTGTTTGCAAGCCCAGCACTTTCTGGTTCCAGGACTCCTGCTCCCCTGTCATACCACATGACAACTCTAGAAGTCACTCTAGTAGCCATAGATATTCTATAATAAGGGGAGACAGTCACAGAAAAATGGGCGACTACTGTGTAATTCAGAACAGAGAAGATTATGAAAGGAGTTAAGACATTGGTAATGATGATGAAAGACAAACAACATAGATTTGAGAGCCCTTCAGAAGTAACCTTAGTGACTAGTCAAATGTTGAGATTAAAGGAGATGGAGGAATTGATGTTATACTAAAGTTTCTGCATCTAATATAAGTGAAATTCATTGAATGGGCTGAAGCTAGGTAAGGAATGAAAAGTATAGTTGAAGTTTGGTGGAGTTGTTCAATGAAAACTCCATCTGAAGTCTTTTTATATCTGACTTCTTCATAGAAATTAGAAGGGATGAATGGCTAAAGTTGGGGAATTTGAGGTGGTATTTTATCTATAAGCAATATTAATTCCAGTTGCAATTTTAATCATTTTAAGCTACTTCTAACAATTGTCTGTAGCATTTTGACATTTCAGTGGATTTTGCTCCATAGCTTCATACCCTAGGTCTTTCCTGGAAGGTCCATACACATACATTGAGCTCTATCAAATCCTTTCCAAAATCAAGAGCTAGGAATTTTGAGCAAAATACTAAAATGTGGTTATTTGGATAATAGTTGACTAAGTGACTCGATTAAAGGCTGTTACTATTTTCATTACAAACACAAAAAGAGAAAAGGTTAATATAGTAAATCTAGATTTAACTCCTGAAGTTTTGTAGTGACCAATTGTACCTCAAAGTTGTCAGGATGTTTTAGAGTTTTTGTTTTGTTTCATTGTGTTTAATGCAGATCTGTAATCATGTAAGTCAACTCCTTATTCATGATTTACTTATGTGTGAAGCCCCCCGTATTGTTTATGTTGCCCAAACATGGCTGGGAGAGACAGCTGAGACATGATGAAACCATCTGGCCACAGATGGATCCTCAGTGAAGCATGAATCAGTATTGGTTTGGTGATCTATGCTTACTGCCTCCTGTTAAACTTTCAGAGACTCAACTCATAAATCACCTGGCAATGATTGCATCCACTTACATATAAATAACAGGCTGAAGTGAATTGAACCTTTTTTTTGCTAGTGATCATGACTCACCTGTAAGAGTGATTGTATTACAGTTTTATTGACTATTTAGCTCATAGTAGAGTCTGTTTAGTTTATGACCATTTAGGTGCAATAGTCTTTTTTTTTCTTTTTCTGACTTAAACAGCAGACATTTATTTTTCACAGTTCAGGAGGCTGGGGGTCTGAGATCAGGGTACCAGCATGGATGAGTTCTGGTGAGAGCTCTCTTCCTGGCTTATAGATGGCTGCCTGCTTGCTGTATCCTCTCATGGTGGAGAGAGAGCTACAGTAGTCTTGGTAGCTCATGTTTATAGGCTAAGATAATTATGAACTTTTCCAAGATCCTGTAGTTTGAAATTTTCTACACATTTGTTATGAATTGACAGGTAAGCTTGGAATCTCAAGAAGACATAAAACCTGAAGTTGTAGCCTAAAAAAAATTCATTTAGAATTTTTAAAGAAAAGTTTAGTGACCAATATTAATTTGGAAGGCTGATAGAACTTCAAAATGTTTTAGAACTATGCATAGTAGAAATAATCATCTAAAATACAAAACAATGCAAAAGATGTGTGAATAGTTGAAATAATTAGATAAAAACTCCAAACAAAACTCAAACTTTAATGGTGCCTCCTAGCAATTAAATTTAATTCAGAACCACTGCCTAATATCATTGGGTATAAAGTCTCACAACTTTATGAGTCCAATGTAATATTCAAACTGGTTCAAATTGCTGATGTAAATGTATGCATGCCTTGTCCTTTACAACCTAAGCAGGAAATATAGTTAAATGTTAATGGATATGCAAATCAGTAAACTAATAATTGAAAAAAGTTTGACAGGTCTGCATATTTGTAATTCTTTACATTTTTCCAAATCAGCAAAAATAAGATTAACTACTAACTTTTATATGTCCCTCGTCACTTTTAAATATATTAGTTATTTCATAAATTCCCTGTGCTGTCTCATCTGCGTTGTTATCATAGCATCCAGTTCTCACCACCTGCCCACAGCCACAGGGGAAGGGCCTATCTTTGATTTGTGCTGATACGTCATTGTAGATGATCATGGGACAGCTATCCTGCAGTCAAGGAGATATAAATGTCAGTGGAGAAATAAAGTGAACACGCAAAATAGTTTAAAAACATGTTTAATGTCTTCCTCTGTGGAAGCGTCCTTCATGACTTAATCTCATTTTATTCTGCTTCTAGGGTTTACTATGCATAGGTCTACCCATGCCATATAGAAATAAATGTGAAGAATTGGGGTCATTTCATTAATTCATACATTATGCAAATGTTGATCACTTTCTATATGCAGACATAGCTCTAGGTCAGTGGTTCTCAACCTTCCTAATGCCGCGACCCTTTAATACAGTTCCTCATGTTGTGGTGACCCCCAACCATAAAATTATTTTCATTGCTACTTCATAACTGTAATTTTGCTACTGTTATAAATCATAATGTAAATATCTGATATGCAGGATGTATTTTCATTGTTACAGATTGAACATAATTAAAGCATAGTGATTAATCACAAAAACAATATGTAATTATATATGTGTTTTCTGATGGTCTTAGGCGACCCCTGTGAGAGGGTCGTTCGACCCCCGAAGGGGTCGCGACCCACAGGTTGAGAACCACTGCTCTAGGTGCTAGCAAACCAACAGTGAAAAGAAGAACCAAAATAACTTCCTGTCCTTCTGTAGCTTATTGTCTAGATATTGTTTCCTCTCTTGGTTTTCAGTGGTATCGTCTTATTTCTTGACATCTTAGTAATGTTTGAATGAATGTTGGATGTTATATAAAAATATATAAAGAGGATCTAAGTAATACTTTATTCTTTCAGAAAAGATTCACTCCTTCCTCTGTTAAGTAGAAGGACTAGAGCCTGGTCACCTTAATCCAGGCATTGAATGGACTGGCAAGGACTGATTCCCAGTTTCGTCAAGGACCATCTGTAGTTCTCTCCTGCCCTCCATGGCTCTGTGTATTCTCCTGGGCCATTCCATCTGGCAGGTTCTGAACGATAGCAATCTCTTCAGCATGGGGAACTTGCCAGACCTCCGCTATGCTCTTCAGGGTCTTTCCGCTGAGTGTCTAGCTTACCCCTGAACAAATTCATAATTTAGGAAAAGTCTCGAAATAAAAACCAGGTGTGTATCATGCTCCTTTCCGGGCCCGTACTTTCTCAGGAGGATCTTGGCTCCTTAAGTTTCTCATGTCTCTCCAATCCACTGAGGCTGCCCTCTGTCCAGGCGAAGTCCGGAATCAGCAAATGTCCCCTCAGGAAATACAGCTCACTTTTTCATGATTCTTTTCAATCTGGTATCTCGGTTTTTCTAATCCTCATTACTTCGTCAGCTCTCGTATGTCTTTAAGCAGAGTTTGGGGGTAATTTTATTTAGTTTTCTTAGGTGTTTTTTTTTGGGGGGGGCTGGATCACTGATATGTTGCAAGTTTATCTCATTTTTATTTTTAGATACTGAATAAAAAAATACCTTCTTTTATACACATCTACTCAACCACAATGAATGTGCCCTGACATTTCTACCCTAGCCCATTGCATTCTAGAACTAATTGGCAAAGTAGACAAGTAGGGGTGTGGCATTGAGCATATTCTTCTAAATAGGTGTCTTCAGAAGAGCTGGACAGTTCCCAGAGCTAATACTCCCGAGTACACTGAGTTCGCTGCCCCAGGACTGTCAGCAGCAGTGGTACTGACGGGAGTAACACCAAACTCTCCAAGTTAACGTGGGGGCTTTCACGTAGAGGCTGCTTGATTAGGGAACTCAGTGGGAGTCCGAGACTTGGTGGTAGCTCTGGGGAGGTGCAGCTTCTGGATGCTCTTCTGACTTTTTATCAATTGTTCTCAAAGGAAATAAGTCATGCCTGCTAAAATACTGGTAAACAGAGCAGTTATCCTTTGTGGTTCTTATTTTTATTTTTATCTCTCCCTAGCACTTGTAGGAAAAAGGTATAGCATAGTGGTTAAGTGCCTAGATTTGGAAGTCAGTCAAATTTAGATTCAAAAACTTGTCTATTTACTAAATACTTGTCCTTGAAAAAGTTGCAAAAACTCTCTAAAGCAGTGGTTCTCAACCTTCTGGCCCTTTAAATACAGTTCCTCATGTTGTGACCCAACCATAAAATTATTTTCATTGCTACTTCATAACTGTAATGTTGCTACTGTTATGAATCGTAATGTAAATATCTGATATGCAGGATGGTCTTAGGCGACCACTGTGAAAGGGTCATTCAACCACCAAAAAGGGTTGCAACCCACAGGTTGAGAACCGCTGCTCTAAAGCCTCAATTCCATGTCAATGAAACAAGAATAATAATACATGTCATTGTGCTGACATGTGGAGACACAGTATTTAAAGTGCTAATAATAATCTCTGGCATATTGGAAGTGTGCACTTTATGGCAGCGATACATTTTTTGGCTTCTATGGAAAGCCATGGAGTTAGACATGCAGAATTTTGGGGTGAGACCTTAAGAGATTTATGCAGACCCTCCAAGGTAGGTGAATGAAGCATATCGAAAGAGAGTTGTTTTTTAGAGTTCATAAGTTTGCTTTTGTTATTAAATAAAATTATTTCATTATCTGTTTATTTTATGGATTACAAAAACTATCCGAAATAATCCCAGAAAATAAGTGACTGACCTGGAGATGGCTTGCCTATCAAGGATTAAAAATATGTATTTCTTCATACTTTTAGTAGATAAATGACAAACATATCATTCTTTACTATGTGTTGTTTTAAAGTTAATCTAAGACAGTGGTTCTCAACCTGTGGGTCGCAACCCTTTCACAGGGGTTGCCTAAGACCATCAGAAAACACATATATAATTACATATTGTTTTTGTGATTAATCACTATGCTTTAATTATGTTCAATCTGTAACAATGAAAATACATCCTGCATATCAGATATTTACATTACGATTTATAACAGTAGCAAAATTACAGTTATGAAGTAGCAATGAAAATAATTTTATGGTTGGGGGTCACCACAACATGAGGAACTGTATTAAAGGGTCGTGGCATTAGGAAGGTTGAGAACCACTGATCTAAGAAGAATCAGGTTCAACTAGTACTCTAAACTGTACAGGTATTACCATATAAAAAAAAAAGGAACACAATTTAAAGTAAAAAAATCTGAGAGGAACAAATTTGAGAGAGGGAGAGAGAGAAAGAGAGAAAAAGAGAGAGAGAGAGAGAGGAACACAATTTAAAGTAAAAAAAATCTGAGAGGAATAAATTTGAGAGAGAGAGAGAGAGAGAGAAAGAGAAAAAGAGAGAGAGAGAGAGAGAGAGAGAGAGAGAGAGAGAATGATATTTAGTTCCTAACTACATTCATTAGTTATGTGGTATTGATTAGGGAAGTTAACTGATCTCTCTGAGTCACATTTTTCTGAGAAATTAAAAAATGGGAAAGTAATACTTAGGATTTTCTTAATTATCAAAGGAGAAAATGGAAATGAAAATGCGGAGCAAACAATAAGCTTGGTCTCATTACTTGTTGTACCTTTGAATCTCTCCTTGACCTGTGAAGAGTACAAATTGGTATTAGCAAACAGAGTTAGATAAACAAAAGGAGTGATGACATTAAATCTTCTGGCTAGTGTTACTTAAGTAATAATTTAAAGTAGATATCTTTGAATCACATTTTACACTGCTTTATCGTGTGGAAATTTCCCCCAAATCTTGACATTATTCTGAACATTTTTCAGGTGTTATATCTGAAGCCTCATCCCAGCACCTCTCCAATAGTCCTGACTTGACAGACTGAAGGAAATTGAGCTCTTCTCTTTCCTTTCAAGTTACTCTAATTCGACAGTTGTTTCTGCTCTCCTCATGCTTGAGTGAGCATGAAATGATGCCTTTGCTGAGTATTTCTGTTTGATTTTCCAAAAGCTGTTGTCAGTCTCACAGCTCAAAATGGAATGCAGATGGTAATTGGCATAGTCACAGTCTTTCAAGCCTAATTGGAACTGACCCACACACCTCAGAGCCCGTCCTAGCCTCTCCGGTTTATAAGTGCATGTGGAGAGAAGAAGCAGGAAAGCTTACCGAGAGAGGAAAAGTCTCTTTGCATGTTGCTGAGCCAGGCGGCTTTGACTGTATGTCTCTCTGAGTCTGGACAATGTCTTGTGTGTTTGTTTCCACAGAGCATATATCATTACAGACTATATGGGCATCCGAAATGAGAGTTTCATGAAGGTAGCTGCTGTGGGGACCTGGATGGGGGACTTTGTCACAGCTTGGATGGTAAGAAATTTTAACTTCACCCATTTCATAGCTGATAGAAGACATGTTCACATGTGGGATAGACATCACTTTTGATGGTTTAGAGAACATAGTTACCTCTGTTTTGAGTGGAACACATTCATGGGTATAGGTAAGTCCAGATAATATGTAATATCTGTTTACCTTAGGGAAAAAATACAATTGTAGTATTGATGGCTATTTCCTGGGCTACATGTATATACAAACATATACACATTCATGAAATTAATAGAAAGTTATTACCTGTGAAATTATATTTGTTGTTGTTTTTACCATGTGCAAATTTTAGGTAAGGAATGTTGTCTGGCCTGTCTCAAAAAACCACATTAAATATTCTTTATGGACTTTTAAAATAGTTTTTCATATTTGTTTTGCTCATCGAACCTGACTTAATAGTAGTAACTAAGAGTTCTGAGAGTTGTATATTTTAATCTTTCATGTATTATTAGTCTTTATTATTATATGCCTGCAACAAATACACAAATTATATCTCATGCTGAGCTCATCTGTTAGGAAAGTAGCTTCTGTTTTTAACCATTGGCTTAATTAAACACAGTATGTACTAAAAGGCTCTATGACCTATATGTTTATAAGAGAATCTTGAAGTGCAAAGAGCATAACTCTCATAAATATGGGACACTTTAACATTCATTGACACCTTTTATAAGTATAGTTAATCCTAATTAGCTTTATTCATCTATCCCTTGACAATGAGCCTTACCAAAGGAATGATGATACCCAACATAAACAAGAATTGGGATGGATGTGCCCCTACAGATGTGTTCCAGGGACCACAGGTAGATTGTCATAACCGTTATTGCGTTTCCATTGATAGCTTTGTTTCTTACCTAGAGAAAGGTTTTCAGGGAACAAGAAACAGTGTTATCTTAACTGCTGCTATTGTGATCATCCTGCAAGAGTATTAAGTAACCATGAAAGGGTTTGTATAGCCTGTTTTTGAGCCTCCTCCCACCTCTGTTCAATTATAGAATGTTAACAGAACAAATTACCAGATGCATCCCATTCCATTAACTTTAAAATCTAAATTTGAGAAGTGATTTATTTTATTTGCACTCACTAGAAATCGTAATTAGAATAAACCAGCCATTGAGACCAGGCTGATGCATGTAAAAAATTTCTATTTCCATTGGAAAAAATTATTTAGAAGGAACTATGTGAACTTTAAATATACACTTTCTGTGGAATTTGAGGTGCTGCCTTTTGAAAAATCTCTGCATTAATTGTGGATTTTGACTCCATTCTGTAGTGAATCTGTTCACTAAAATGGAGAATTGGATCGGAAATGCAGATCCTCAGACCTTGCTACCAGTGGTTTGTCCTTCCACAAGCAATACACAATTCTCTGAGCCTTGGTGCACACGTTTCTTAAAAGGGATGAATAATTTCTACCTGTGTTACAGGTTCCCTGTAAAGATTAAATATGTGGCCCTGTGATAAGATTTAAAATGCTGAAGTGGGCCCTGGCTTGTGTTGCTCAATGGCTAGAGCGTCGGCCAGTGCACTGAAGGGTCATGGGTTTGATTCGCAGTCAAGGGCATGTACCTAGGTTGCAGGTTCAATCCCTGGTCCTGGGAGCACATGCAAGAGGCAATCAATCAATGTGTCTCTCTCACATTGATGTTTCTCTCTTTTTCTCCCTCCCTCACTTCCACTCTAAAAATCAATGAAAAAAATATCCTTGGGTGATGATTAACAAACAAACAAACACAACAAACATGCGGAAGTGGAATGCAGGCCTAGTGCTCTATTATTGTTATTCATGTTGTGGGCTCTCATCCCCTTGCTGGGCCCAGTCCTTGAAGTGATGGCAAGGGTGGCTCATTGACCCAAGATTCTTCCATGGAACCCCAGGAGCATGAGGTTCCAGAGCATCTGGAGTTTCCTTCCAATGGCCAATGCTTGGATAGACTAAGACAGTATGGTGTGTTGCTTCCTCATAAAACCAGGGGAGAAGCAACAGACCAATAAGACCTAGAAGCTTGCTTTGCAATTTTTAGGCAAAAGTCAGCCATAAATCATTTCCTTTCCCGTTGTTGTTTGTGACCCAGTTTCATCCAACTCCTCCCCAGACTTTCCTTCAAGATAGTGTCTCCTACATCATATGTGACTCTGCCTCTATTTACTGGTTAGTTTTTATCTGGATTTATTTCTTTTGAGCCATAAGGTGGGGTCCAATTCCTAGGGCAGGTTGGGGAATCAAATGCAAAGTGCAGCTTTATCCAAAGACCCTGACTCTTCTGGGTTGTATTTCTACTGTGCACTTACCTGCCTTACTCTTGTGGTTTAGGGAACTAGAAATATTTTCAGACTTCAGCCTATGGCCTTTCTTTTTCTCCTCGGTCTTGTTAACCTTCATAGTTTCTCCTAAATTTACTACTGTAATGTCTTCTGCTTCTACTAGCCAACCTGATAATGTTTTACCTCTCCCTATACCATAGATTACTACTCTGATTATACTTCCCATATCACAGAAGTCGGATTGGATTGAGAGTCAAGAAAACTAGGTTTTAGGTTTAACTAAGTAATGTGATCTTAAGTCACCTTACTTCCCGGGGCCTCTCATCTTTTCCTTTCTATAATCTGGGTAGAATCCAAAGTCCCTTTCTGCTCATGTTATATGAAATATCCACCTTTCCTCATTAGCCACAGTGGTAGGGATGGCAAAAGAAACACAATGCATTCCTGATTTGCAAGTCCAGTCACACAAGGAGGATTCCCAGAGCACATCATTCTATTCCCATTTCTGTTCACTGGCTAGGCAGGAGGTTTCTGTATAAATATTTATATGTCTACATATGTGTGCATTGATAACATTTAAAAAAATAATAGTTTTCCTCCCAAGTGGAGTTTAGGGTAGCTTTGACCTTCATTTGTCTGCAGAATTCTCATCATGAAATGAATATCAATGATGGAGGTGACTGTCATGGCAAAACAAGTGACTGTTTTCATTTCTAATAAGAGTGTACCTTTGAATGCATTTCTAAAGTAAGGATTTTTATTTTATGGACAAAATCCATATCTTTCCCATGGTTTTAAAAGGTACACCGGGCTATATGATTGGTCCACAGGCAGGGAATTATTAATCAATCTTATGAATATCTTTGGCCCTCACCCAATTGAGCATCAGGCTCTACTGGATTCCATTCACTGGGCAGTCCTGATACCTGGTATAATTCATCCTTGAGCTGGTCCATGGTAGGAGCAGAGATAAACTGTCATAAAGATAAGCATGAATCAAAAACACTGGGTGTCTCATATGCCACCATTGCCTCATAGCCACAAATTTGCCCAGGCTCTGTGCCACTGAGCAAGGAGCGGAGCGGGGCTGGCCAGTCCCACAGCACGTTGTTCCAGGTTTACCAACCCTCCTTCAGAAGACAGAGGTCACAGCTTCTGCTTCGGTCTAAGGTGCCAGGGGGTTCTGAGGACATCGAGATGGCACTTGCTTCTGCTCCTCGTTTATTAGCACTTCCTATCTATCCATCCTACCCATACCCTTTTCCCAGCCCCTTATTCCCCTGTTCTAGTGTCTTTTCTCTTGTGGCAGTTAATGGTGTATGGCTCATGATAGTGACAGGGACGTCATACTCCAGGTCTGAAGTTAACTCCAGGTTGGGAGAAGGGGTGTGCAGGGAAAGGTACAAATAAGGTGAAGTTGAGCCATGACCTAAAGAAGGCACACTCCAGGTCTGAAGTTAACTCCAGGTTGGGAGGGGTGTGCAGGGAAAGGTTCAAATAAGGTGAAGTTGAGCCATGACCTAAAGAAGGCAATTCCCATGGTAAACACTAAAGTAGTTAATGAGCATCTTTCATCATAAAACTAGGTGTGTATGAACTTGTCTGGCCTTGACCTATTTTCCCCAGGATGGTCTGTGGACATTTGTATACATATTACCACTACTAGCAAAGCTTCCACTATGAAGCTAATCATACATACACACACACACACACACACACACACACACACACACACACACAACAATTGCGTTGTTTGCCAATTGACTCTACCTTTATTTCATGTTTGTATAGTCACCATTTGTTTTTAAATTGTATGCAGTTTTAATAGACTTTGTTTTTCTTCTTGAAACTCAGAGTTCCACTAGAACCGGAGAAACTGAGTCAATACCTTCATGTGGAAATGCCTTTAGGTGGATAAAACATAGCCTTTGTAGCTGGGTTATAACAAGAAATAAAACTTTTAAATTTGCTTAATTATTTCTCTCTGTTGAAGCCTTTTCAAGAATATGAGTTTAGAAAAAAATTTTTTTAATATTTTTTAATGATTTCAGAGAGGAAGGAAGAGGGGGAGAGAGAGAGAGATAAACATCAGTGATGAAAGAAAGTTATTGATTGGCTGCCTCCTGCAAAACTTCCCACTGGGGATTGAGCCCACAACCTGGGGATGTGCCCTGACCTCCTGGTTTGTAAGTCGACACTTAACCACACCAGCTGGGCTAGAAAAAAAGTCTTAAAAAATATATTTTCCCCTTCTATTTTAACTGTGCCTGCCTTATACATAAATATTAAATTATTTCTCTAAATATTTGAATGGCAAGTTTTGCCTTTTTATTTTTCACATGCTTTTATTTTTTCAGATTTTATAATTCCTATTTATGTTGCTATTTTATTTTTTCAAAAGACTGTTTATTTAAGAAGCAAAACTGAAAACTCCTCCTTACTTGACCATAAACTCTTTGAGGGGAATTACAGTGTCAGTAGTGTTCACAATTATATTCCTAGCACCCAACACAGTACCAGGCATACGACAGGTGCTCAAGAAATTGTTTTTGAAAGAATCAATAGAGCACATAAGCATTAAGTTCCATTTCTCTTTCCCTCATTACACGTTGTGACTTAGTATTATAACATGAACATTGTACAATGCTAAAGGGGACAGGACGAGAGCTGTATTGTTCAGGATACATAGATATCAATCCTCCCCGCTTCGCCCCCCACCAAAGGCTATGCACTGGCTTCTGCCAAGCTTGTTTGCAGGAGGACACATGATTGTAAACACCCTTGAATGGAGGCAATGCTCTCAGAATGGTGCTGTGACCATGTGAGTATAAAAGGCATTCTTTGATAAAACAAAGATTGAGATTCTCAGATCCCACCAGATGGTTCCTGGAATGGTCATTATTGCTGTCGGTGGCATAAGTTCTGCTCTGAGCTTGGGGGAGAGAAGGAAGTTGGGTTGAGATGTACCCCTTTAGTCATTGAAGCAGACAGCCTTTACTGTGCAAGACAGAGATTGGTTAACCTTTAGTGGATGGAGGGAGAGAGGATTAAGAACGATACATACTTGAGAATAATTTATACTCCTTCTGGATTAGTATTTATTAACAAATCTAGAACAGAATAGAGGGAGGAAATATTTCTGCAGCATTTGAGAATAAATTATTCCTTCTAGTTTAAACATAGGAAATATAAAATAAATTTTGTAATTTATATACATGTCCTAACCTAAAATTTGGTGATTTTTTCCTATTGTTGTCCCATGCTTATTGCATACTTGCTAAGGAAGGGGTGTGATTATCTGTGTTATTTTCATTTCACCAACTTAATAATAGTTTATTTAGTTCAAATTTTTCTATTATACACATGTCACTCTTTTGTGGATTGCTCTCAAATGCTGTTTGTCAATGAACAATAACCTGGAATACAACCGAGATCACATCTAGCTTGTTATTCTCTCTAGAATTGAGCTTGACAATTTGTATTATGATCAATGCCAGCTTCCTAATTATTTCTCTTCCACTGATATTTTAAAATGACAGAATAAAAAGCATAATTGAATTGATTTAGTATCTAAAATAAAGTAGCAATAACAGCTTTACTGAACTTCATAATAGAAAGGAATTTAAACTGTGAGACATGGAACAAAGAATCAGAGCTAGAAAACTCATTAAACAAGTGTATGTGACAAATGGAAGGGCACCAGATGTGTAACCCCTGAATCCGGCCTTAAGCGCCCAGCAGTACTCCGAGGTGGTCTCTTTTGCTCTCATTCTCAGCCTGTTCGTTGGAGCTAGTTCATGACTTTAATCCATGATTAGTTAACTCCATGTATGGTACATTTGTAGTTGCATTCATTATTTTTTTTACAATGAAAATGAAACTGGACCAAGATTTTAATTAGGCAATAGACTGTGTTTCTATTAAGTGAGATTCCCTAGAAAAAGAGCATGCATCATGGGCTTGGGGACATGTGTGGACATACTCTCCAAGGAATCCTGTAAGGAGATGAGGGACGCAGGAGAGAAGAGGGGGAGGAGGCAAGCACAGATGTGGTCATATGGCTTCAGGTAAAGTCTACCCTGGGCCAGATCCACTGCTCTGGTAGGATGTTCTTGGGGAATGCAGAGCACCAGAGGTCAAGAGGATCTGGGTGGGGCACCAGCATTGACTACCACACAGACAAAACCCAGGACAGTAGATTTAAAGGCACCCATAATTCCTGAAAATCATTGCCAGTTCTTCTGCTCATTTGATTGAATCAAAGAGCAGAATAGAGGAATTATTATTATTCTAAAATATATTTTTATTGACTTCAGAGAGGAAGGGAGAGGGAGAGGAGGCAGAAGCATCAATGATGAGAGAGAATCATTGATTGCCTGCCTCCTGGGGGTAGCCCACACCCCAGGCATGTGCCCAGGAATTATTTTTTACATTACCTTTTTACTCATTAGAAAATTTAGAAACAAATATGGCCATTTTGCTTTAACATGTATAAATATTTTAATGTCTCTATAAATATTTTATCATTGTGTTTCATGTTTTTTAAATATAATATGTTTTCACTAAAAAATTAATAAGATAAGAGTCCAACCTCCTATTTTCAGATAGTATCACACATGGTGATCAAGAGTCTTTTAATGTTCAGGACCCTTAAATTTTTAAAGTAGTAACAGAATACGATGTGGAATAAAAAAAAAAAGAGGATTTCTGAGTAAAATAGATTTGAGTATAGCAGATAGATGTTTAAGAATAGAATCACAAATTCTGGCTCTGCTTATAACTCCCCTAAATTCAGTGTCTATCAAATTCTATAGTACGTTACTGGTGTACTGTATGTAATTTATATCCATTTATTAAAAATTATGGACCATATTATTCTAAGAGTATGAAAGGCATCTTGGGAAGTGGATTGAGGTGAGATGTGGAAGACACTAAGCATCTCTTAGAGAAAGACATACTCAGCAGGGGTAGGGGATGCTCACTTTTCTTCTTTTCTGTTCCCAGCTCAGTTTTGGCTTCTTTTAATTCTACTTTACTTTCTTTCTATTACTTGGTTTATACTTCCTCAAAGAAGGTGTCCTTTGGCCACCCATTCTTTATAATTTTCCTAACAATGTTCCACACTTTTTAAAGTACCATTTGTCAATTATTTGCCTGAAGTAGTTTAAATAAAAGCTAGGAGACATTGATATTTGATATTTGTTCCCTCTGAAAGTCAATAATATAATGAAACTAGAGGCCTGGTGCACAGATTCATGCACCAGTAGGGTCCCTCGGTCTGGCCTGCACCCTCTCGCAATCCAGGACCCCTTGGAGGATGTCAGACTGCAAATTTTGGCCTGATCCCCTGCAGGCCAGGCTGAGGGACCCCACTGGTGCATGCACCGGGCCTTTAGTATGCATATAAGATCTTTGGTTAATCTCTTTCCGCCCTCCCTTCTCCCCCCTCTTCCCTCTGAGATTCATCATGCCTGTGCATTGAGTGTCTGCCCCCTGGTGGTCAGTGTGCATCATAGCTACCAGTGGTACAGTCAGACGGTCACTTAGGCTTTTATATATATAGATAAGGGCTGGTTGTTAATATTAGCTTAGATTAGAGCATCCACAATTAAGTTATAGGCTTCTTTTTGTTTATAAAAATAGTTAGATTATTCTTCTAAAACATTTTATAAACTTTTATTTAGTGCCTCTTTCTGTGGGCCAAGCAGAAAGAGGCACTAAATAAATGTGTGTGTGTGTGTGTGTGTGTGTGTGTGTGTGTGTGTGTGAGAGAGAGAGAGAGAGAGAGAGAGAGAGAGAGAGAGAGAGAGAAGGGGTGGGGAGAGAGAGAGTTTTTAGTTAGCTCCCAAAGTTTTCAATGCTTTCAACTACTTTACTATTCTGTCAAGCTAAATAACTTTCTTGGTAATATTTAATCATAGATTTTAACAAAACATGGAATATAGACACAGGACTTGGCTTGATTTTTTTTCTTCCAGTGTCAATAACATTTGTTGAATTATGTCACTAGTTTGGAGGGGAGTGCATGTATTTTCAGGTACTAAGAGATAGTACTATTACATTTAAACTTTAGAAACTCAGCTATTTATTTCTATTCCCATTTAGCAAATATCAGTGGTTGAAAGCACCTTATTTCTGGGACTGGAAAATAAAATAAAAGGATACCTTTTTATTTCACTATAATTAAGATACATACTGCGATTCCAGGGTATAAGCTCTGTTTTGTTTATAGGAGTTGCTATTCTTTAGTAGTTGTTTGCCCCAAGGATTTTTATAACTAAATATGTTTATGTTCACAGTGTATGTTTCATTTGTAGTTAAATGTTCTATAGGCATCAAAAAGAAATTTATAGCAACAAAGTTCCTAGTACTTATGTTTTTGTTGTTGTTGCTTAATAAAAGCTATTATACCATGTTTCAACACTGAAGTATTTGAGTGAACAAAGGGAATGTTTTGATAATGAGTGGCTACTTAAAATCATGCTTGGCATTTGTTCTTCTCTGCTCACATATATCTGAATGCCGATTAGGAAATAAAGAACTTTCTTTTGCCCTGGCAGACTAAATATGTTAAGACCTGGCCTTACTCCAGTACCCTTCACTAGTATACCAAGTTGCTTAAGGAAATATCATAAGGAGCTTTGTGAACATGTAATTGCACAAGGAAAGGAGTAAATTAAGCATACGTACAATCACAACAAAACTTACTAGTTAAGGATAATAGCAAATCAATACCTTTGATATTTCCAAAGTTATCAAATGCAGCAGATGATTGGGTCCACATCAATAGTTTCCTTAGTGCTGCAGAACAGAGATCACTGAAAGTTAGGACATCACATGTGCAAACTTAAAAATTTCAAGTTGTTCCTCACTGCTGAGCAGAGGGTACGTGAGAAGCAATGCGTGAGTCAGGTGCTTGCGAGGAAACAGGAAACCTGGAGAGAAGCCATTTGTTTTCATTGAAAAGAACAGCACCTCTCATAAGGCTTTAAAATACATCATAGAAGATACGGTGAGTCTGTAGCTATTGAAGAAAATTGAAAACTAATAATTTTCAAGTACGTTTTTCCTTGACTTGTGTTATAATTATCCCAGTTTCTCTTTGGTGTTTTCAATTTCAACTAGAGCTGACAGAATCAATAGAAGATTTTTGACAAGTCTAAGTGTAGATTTTTAAAATGCATTTATTTTGTCTCAATAAAGAATTAGCAAAATGAACAATTTTTTTGCCTTCCCAAATGCTCGATTTCAAAAATCATTCCTTAATTGAATGCGTATTGATTTATATGATGACTGTATAGTTTATTATACAAGCTTAGTATATGATTCTTTTGACTATTAACAGGGCACTACATATAATTAAAATTATATAGTTGTTGAAATACATTTTTGACCAACAAATTGGTTTATACTATATTGGTGGAGATATAAAATGCCTTTTCAAGGACCATTTAAAAATTTCCTCTAAAATATAAAAAGAAATATATCTATTTGTATTAAAGAATATAATTTTTAGAAATTATTTACTTTGATTATATGAACACTTAGAAAAACAAGCAGAAAATTATTCTTGGTACGTATTCACACAATACTTTTCTTTCTTAGCCATATAAGTTTCTAAGGTAGGGCCATTGGTGTTTTTTCTGAAATTGCTGACACCTCCAATTGACTATGTCTATAGACGATAATATTTTTGAGAAAATAAGTTCTGTAGTTTCAAATTAATTAGTTCCTAATTAAGCTCAGAGTGTATTCTATCAAATGGATACTGTACAAATTTATTTTTAGTACTATTTTAGCTCAAATATCAGTTATCTTTTGCCTTTATTCAAATTACCTTTATATCCACAAATAGTTTTTTTTTTCTTTTTGTTTTTAACGTTTTTATTGGTTTTAGAGAGAGAGGAAGGGAGAGGGAGAAAGAAAAAAACATTGATGGCTGCCTCCTGCACGCCCCCTACTAGGGATTGAGCCTGCAAGCCCGAGGCATGTGCCTGACCAGGAATCAACATGTGACCTCTCCCTGCAGGGATGATGCTCAACCAATTGAGCCACACCAGCCCGTGAGTAGTTAAATGTGACAAAATTCATCAGATAAGTTGCCTCTATGCATCATTTTTAAATATTTGACTAAATTTTGATGCTGCAAAGTTACAGACTTTTAGTAGACTTAGACCTTTCTGAGAGCCTCCCTCACATACTCATTAAATTAATAATCACTTAATTAATATATATACTAACCACCTGCAGAATAATAACAAATATGTGAGGTATTAAACATTGGAATATATTGTAGATGATAAAAATGGAATTATAATATCATTGCATTTAAAGTTGACTTTTTCTTATTAAAGGAATCTCCTTAAGGGCCTTGCCCCAGCCAGCCCTTTACAATATTGTCCTATAACATCTGTTTATGTCTTCCCAATCTCCTTTCAATATCTTAAGTCATCAATTTGAGGTGAGGTTTTAATGAGTGACAGTGGCTTTTTGTGTTAAACTTACATAAATAATAAATAATGGAGTTGCAAATTCAAATGCCCTGAGGGCCAGGGTGATCTAGTAAACATCTGGTATGAGATAAAAGGGTGTGAATGGGGGGGAGGGGGTTGTGTTGAACCAGAGAACATATTCCATACAAAGAGGCATCAAAATTCAGTTTAGTACAAAAATGCCAGGAATGTAAAGTAGGATATAACTTCAGCACAAATTCTGCCCACTGGTCATCTGTTTTGTGCTTTATAAACAGGAGAATTAAACTGGAAACTGACATGACATGAAAGATCCACATGAGGAGTGAATTTGGGGCAAGTGCCATTCTGGAAAGTCTCTATCACACCTCTTAAACTTACCCGCCCCCCCGCCTCGAAAGGGTTGAGTCTCTTTTGTTATGCACACTAACATGCAGGGGAGATAAGAACTCTCCACACTCTAATCACAGCTGATGAAAACAGAGTCTTTGTACCGCTTAGCACTCTTTCCACCCAAATATTTAAGGCTCATATGGGCATGAAAACATTTTCATAATGATACTTTCTGAAGTGCTAAGGAAACACTTGTTATGGTGGTCAGATTAGCCATTGCCAGCATGGGTGCAGAGACCTAAGCTCATGATGTATTTGTTGACTTACTGACTAGCTTTGGTTTATTATAAAGAAACTAGAGGCCCAGTGCATGAAAATTCGTGCACTGGGGGGCGGGGGGCGGGTCCCTCAGCCTGGCCTTCACCCTCTCACAGTCTGGGAGTTCTTGGGGTGTCCTACTGACATCTGCGGGACGCCACCGGACGGGCTGATCAGTCTGATGTTGCCAGCCCCCCCATCGCCCCATCGCCCCTCTGCTGCTGCTGGTTGCTGCCCCTGCCCCATCACTGTTCCCTCCCTCTGCCTGCTGGCACATGCTTTGGCTGGCCTGGCACCACCTGCTCACGGGCCCCGCCCCCTGCCTACTGGTCATTCTGCTGTTCGGTCGATTTGCATATTACGCTTTTATTATATAGGATGGCATTCAGATGGATACTTAATGAATATTCACTGTGGAAATCTTAAATGAATACAATTATCATTAAGGTGTCAGAATTTATAAAGCTTTTAGGCAGTTTCTATATAGATACAATGAACCGAGCTTAGTGTTTAGTTGCTTGCCCCAATCATTTTTTTTACCTGAATTCCATAAAGTGGTGTGGTTCCCAAATTTGTCTTTACATTGGAATTACCTGGGAAGAATCAAAGACAACTGATACCCGTGCCCCACTCCAGAGATAGTGATTTAATTTATCTGAAGTGTAGCCTGGGTATTAGAATTTTTTGAGTTTCCCTGCGTTTCTCATATGAAGGCATGTTTGGGACCATTTCTGAAAGGTGATTCTAGGGAAGTTCGGCATGGGGGTATTTTGACATATCTTTGGGGTCATAACCATCCGATTTTAAGCTGAAGGGAAACCAAGGCTAGGTATCTTTTGGTGCCCAGAGACTATACAACAGAGAAGCAGGCGTGATATCAAACATGGATGACAGGAGGGCTGGCTTCCTCACTGAGTTGCAGCACCCAAGAGCCCATTTCCATGGGGCAATGTAAGCAAGCACTGGGTAACTTTATCTAGCTTCCAGTTCTAGGTCTAGAACTTGATTTGGGCTCTTACAGAGCAACTTTGTGACCTCCTTCTGATACACTAAACAGACTCCCAAAAGGACACCGACCAATGCCACGATGAAGAGCTGACCAATGTCACGATGCCCAGTCTTTGGCTCAAACTATTTAAGAAGTTAGATACCAGGACAAGCATCCCTCGTCCCATCTTTTTCAAGCTCATAATACGGAGAACAATCATGACATCATTTAGCCTATTCTATTACAGCATCATCTACATACACTTCCTTTCGGCTCACCCTCCCACCAGCAAATGATCTGCTCCCCCAATTCTTCATGTGCTTAAATTCGATTCTTTACCTCTCATTAAATGTTAGTAAGCATTGTTGCCATTTACCCAGTGTGGCTTACTTTGAGTAATTATTACTTAGAAAATATGACTGTGAACTGATGTGAGATAAAAGACGAAGCATGTGGAATTATGACTGTTAATAGTGTTACTTAGTTTAAAAAAATGATAGTGTTTCACAAACAAGAACAATTTAAAATATCGTTCACAATTAGCATTTTTCTGAATGAAGACATTTTACTAATTTTTACATCTTTTATTTTCTCTATACCCGTGGTCGGCAAACTGCGGCTCGCGAGCCACATGCAGCTCTTTGGCCCCTTGAGTGTGGCTCTTCATAAGCCTTAGGAGTACCCTAATTAAGTTAATAACAATGTACCTACCTATATAGTTTAAGTTTAAAAAATTTGGCTCTCAAAAGAAATTTCAATTGTTGTACTGTTGATATTTGGCTCTGTTGACTAATGAGTTTGCAGACCACTGCTCTATACTATCATTCCCACAGCTCAGCAAAACATGAACTAATACCAAGATTGTATGTATACTCACTATTTTTTATAGCGAACTACTTAAGTGAGGTTTTTTTAAAATGAGGTCAGCTTTAAGTAGGTCACGCAAAGTATAAATATACCTGATGTTAATGTTATGTCATTTGCCAGAATTTCCACTGCTTAGCGGAAGTAAGAGCTGAATTATATAAATTATGTTTAGTAATGAAAATTCACAATGAAAAGTTTATATTCTTTAAGGAATACTTATATCTCATGTATGCTTGCAAAGGATGACAAGACAATCTTGAATGGATAAACCATGGTTCCTATTTATCAAAATAAGTGACTAAAATGTAGTGTTAAAAAATGCTGAATTTTAAAATATTATCTTGACACAAAGTAGAGATTTGAACTTTTAACCACCATAGAACTTTGTCTCATAATTTTCCTTCCCGATGGACCTTTAGTTCCAAATATTATTAGATTTCCTCTACCAGTATTAGAGACAAGAATAAGACACTCAATTAAATAATTTTCTTGTCATACTCTTTTAGTCCTACTTATTTTAGTAGAGTTCAAGTTGCACATTTTGTTAAAATATGAATTTTCTATTTTCTAAAATGGATTATATGTAGAAAAAAAGAACAGTGAGGGCATTTGGGCCACACATACCATTCAAGAGCCAACTTGGGAATCAGATGAGTGAAGAAGATCCCTTCCTAATCAATGACAATTACCAGGCACTTCTCTGATTTTCCTGCTGCGTATGATTCCACAACAGTTCATTGACTCGTCTATAAAAGTAAAGCATGGAGTCAATTAAAGTGGCAACAAAGGAATTCAGTAGCAAACCCAGGGGAACCGTAGGTGAGGTAGGTGCAGATTTTAATTCAGAAGTTTTGAGAAAACAGCTGCACAAGAACAACTTTTGATGGGAAGTGGATCTTGACAGCAGCTCAGATCCCTGATATTTCAGCCCTGCTCATTTGTCAACATAAAGGCGAGAGAGAGTCTTAGGAGATTAAGCAAACTCATGGCTGAAAATATAGTTTGACATTTCTTGAATGCACTTGACAAGACTCCACATACAATTATATTGGTATTCTTTCCAGCTAAGAGAAGATTTTTCAGGGAAGTTGAGTTCTTTTATTCAAATTCAAATATAATCTTTGGTTGCCATGGCATCTTAAAAATACTAATCGTATATTGTCGAGTTTTAAATGTTGGGTATGGGGTGTTTTAGTGCGGAGGGGAAATAATAAACTTTAGAAATGCTATCGCAAAAATTAAATTGCGTTTGGGAACTTTAAAAAAATTAGCAAGGCGTGATAAAGTCAATTACCAGAGACTCTACACAATAGGAAAGTGACTATTGACCATGTGGTCAATAGCGGTCAGTGTCCGCCCTGCTCTTTGGCATTGTGCGGTGGTACAGCTGGCTGACAGATTGTGGCTAATGTGCACGTGGAGAAGAAAGGTGGCTGAGGGAGCAAGGGCTGCATCATACAAGATGCCAACAGCCTAAGAGACTGGGGTGATGCATGTGTACTGGCTAGCACTGGTGAGAGGAGGGATCAGTGGGGACATTCTATGATAATTGGGATGATTAGGAGTAGGGGGAAGTAAATGGAATATAATAATGAAGAGAGAATTGGAGGGAATTGTGTAGGTCCTGGAGTAACATTTCAGCAGCAGGGGCAGTGAGTGGCAATCGTTGTTAATCTCCAAATATAGTAGCCATTCTATGTGGAAGGCTGGTACCTACAGAACTTCAAAATGTTACTTGCTTCCCTTCAGATGCAATGTCTGTTACCGCCTTAAAATCCCTGCCTTCTTCCCTGTTCCTTCCCTTTGAGAAACATTATTTGCCAGCCTGTTCACGTTACTTTCAGGAATGACAGCCAGCAATGTTCAATCACATTAGTTACTCTTCAAAAAGCTTTTTAAAAAAACAAAAACAAAAAACAAAAACTGCAGCTGGTTTAATTTTCTAATACAAATGCAAAGGTGTGAATGGGTTAATCAGGCTGAAACAATTGCAGAGCTCTGCTTTCGAAAGCTTACCAGTGCCAGCCTCCCTTGCTTTTGATGTTAGCATTTTTTCCTGAACGGTGGGTCCATAATTTTTAATGAAGGCTTTTGCCCATTCGTGCTTGAAATTCATGAGTATAATGTGCAGCCAGATAATCACAGATTTGGCGTCACACTGTGAGGCATATAATTTCTGCCTGCGTATGGATTAGCACTCGATACCCTACAATAGAAGGCTATTTCCTGTTCTCCCTAAACATACCATTAAGTGTAAAAATGCTGACAAAATTATTAATTACTTTGTAACTTTGTTGAAATCATCAACAGAATTAAGTTAATTGAGATGGCTCATGAGGACTAAAAGTAACGTAAGAAAAGAACCTGATGCCCTGGCCTGTGCTGCTCGGTGCTCAGAGCGTCTCCAGTTCAGTTCCAGGTCAGGGGCAGGTACCTGGGTTGCAGTTTGGATCCCCAGTCCTGGGGGCATGTGTGGGAGACAACCAATGGATGTGTCTCTCTCACATCTCTCTCTCTCTCCTCCCCCTCCCCACTGTCTCTGAAATCAGTGGAAAAAATATCCTCTGGTGAGGATTAACAACAACAACAACAACAAAAGGAAAGGAACCCTAGCTGTGGAATGCCTGGTGAGAAGCAAAGTGCTGATGTGGAAAGACAGAGAAGGCACATAAACAATTTGGGGTAACGTGCATCTGCACAGATTCCTCGGTTCAAATCAGAGAGCAGATGAGAGCACAGACACCCTGGGCAAAGGAAGACAGAGGGAAGTGGCAGATTGTAAATTAGCAGGACTCTGCCACTAACCTGAAAAGAACATGACATTTCCTGAAGGTGTTCCAAAGATAAAAATACATACTGAGAATGTGTAGTTGTCCAAGCCACTCCCTGGAGTAAGGCTCGTGCATTTGTAAGCAACCTTAACTCTTTTAAATGGCCAAATCCATGCTGTCATTTCACTGAGCATTTAAACTACTTTGCTTGTGTATTAAGTAAATTTTTCTACACACATGCATAAATATATACATATTTATATAATTTACATACAGAAAAGTTTATCTATAAAAATCCAGGTTTCTGAATAAATGTACATAAGAAGTTAATATTTAACGTTTGGTGTTCTCTGACCTGTTCCTCACACTGGGGATTCCTGGTCTGTAACTTGAATTGTTTCTCAGTTCTTAGGTACTGGAGTTTAACTTCATATATAAAAATCCACTTTTCCTTACCTTTTAAACATTTTATTTGAAATAATAAATAGCAAAAGGAAATGGTTATAGTGCAAAATAACCCATTAGTGAAATTTGTTTCAAGAAAGAATGCTATTTCTTTTATTAAAAATGTGAATTGTCTATAATTTTTCAGGAATACAACTATTGAATCAAGTTGGATTTCATTAATACTGTTGAAGAAATTACTCTGTCAGTGCCCTGCTTCTTATTGGTGATTTGAAAGGAATTATTGTAGCTGCGATAGGGATCACAACAATATAAAATTTATTGCGCCCAAGTGCCACAGCCTTTTCTAAGATTTTTTAATCTATTGATTTATTTAGACCCAATGCTATTAGGTGTATTTGTTACTATTTCCATTTTACAGTTGAAGACACAGAGGCATTGTGAGCCAAAGATTACACAGTTATTAAGTGACTATAATCAAAGGGTTTCATGAGCATTGTGCAATGGGATTATTAAGATCATGAATAATATCTGATTTATTTGCCACCAATAATAGATTTTCTCCAGTTAATATTTAACATGAATGCAACTTACTTACTGCAAGTTTTGGGGTGTAATTACATTTTGATGAAAATGTATCTGAAATTTGTTGCACATGTCCCTATCTTAATAAACAAAAAAAGATACAGATAAGTTAAACTTTTTCATTTATAGTGGAAATAATATTGAATTTGCATAGAGCTGGTTTCAAATTTCAATCCTGTTACTTAGTAATTATATGACGTAGGCCTTAAGTTTCCATATTAGTAAAGTGAGCTGATAGCTACATCTTTTAAATAACTTTAAAAGATGGAGCATGGGACTTGGGGTCACTGTAGGCTATTGTAAATGCTAGCTATTATTACTTTTATTGCTGACAGTGGCCCCAGCCAGGAATCAATTTCTTTTTTCTTGTTAATGTTATAATGAGACAATATTGAATGGAAAAATGGTATTTGAGGACCTGCTGTTAACTTGAAATGATATATGCAACTACCTGTTTGTTGCGGCATTGTTTTTAATAGCCAAGATATGGAAACAAACTGAGTGTCCATCAGTGGATGAATGGATAAAGAAATTGTGGAATATAGTTATACAGTGTAATATTATTCAGCCATAAAAAAAGAATAAAATCTTTCTGTTTGTGACAGACATCATGAATGGACCTTGAGGGCATTATGCTAAGTGAAATAAGTCAGGAAGAGAAAGACAAATATGATCTCTCTTATCTGAAGGGTTAAAAAGACAAGCTCATAGAAAACCCCCAGAGGTAGGAATAGGGGGTAAAAAAAGTGAGTGAATTGTGTGTGTTTTTTACATTTATTTTGGTTTAAATAAATTGAATAGAAATTAATTATTAAACCAAATATTTTTTTCAAAAAGCCTTTTCCAAATGATTTTTGTACCCTAGAGAAGTCTTCACTGATGCTTAGTATATTTTGACTGGTCAGTAGCATTGAAGGACTATATATGGGCATTTGCTGCAACACTAGCCTATGGACCAAAGATACATCCTGGCCAGCCTCAGCCTTCTCTTCTGGAAAACTTTAGAGATGGCTTGCTATGAAGTGTACATATTCTTCTCTGGAAGAAAGAAACAATTTAGCAAATCCATAATATTTGCATTTTAACAGACGTCTAGACTAGCCACATTTAAGAAATAAGATAAAAGTTTCTCAGCAGTGAGTATGTCATTTTTAAATTGCTCACCAGGGCTTTTCATACATTCTGAATATCTTCTGTCTTCAAGTTGATTCCATGACATACCTTTAGGGACATGGAGAGTATAAAAATGCTCTAAAATCGAATTTTTAATGATGAGTTCTACATTTCTCAATCTACATTTCTATCTTTAGCTAAGTTTGCATTTCTGAAATGATCTTTCTCTGAAGTTATAAAAAGATAATAGAATCAGCCAATAACTACATTCTTATCTTTGCATGCTTTGCCTTAGACGCAATAATAGGTAAAGGTGTGACCCCATTAAAAGCACTGTGGTAAAGATTTTGGATAGTCACCAGTTTTATTTGTGAGAATTTATGGAATTAGAACATGAAAGCAGAAAAGCTGGCCTTATTTTATACTTAAGCCAAAATGACTGAATAAACTGTTTCACTGACTCCCAAATGAAATGGTGAGCATCACCAAAAGGTACCAATTTCAATAGCCTTTTGATTTGGTGGTGTTCAGAAAAGGAAGCTTTAAAGGCAACATTCTGTGTGGCATCCCGGTTACATTTTATGTTTTAAGATAAACACATCTAATCTTCTAATGGCAGTTAGGATTATTGAAGCCATTCATCTTAATATGCCAAGTCAACTGGATTTTTTTTTCAAGTACTTTTTTATTTAGCATCAAGCCCCACATTGGAACAACCTCTTGTTTTCTCCCTTTCCAGACTAGAGGGGCTCAAGGTCATTGAAATGGTTAGAGTGGGCAATTGAAGCAGAAGGTATGAACACAGTGGTTCTGCAAATACTCTGCAATCGCTTAACCATGTTCTGGGTGGTATATTTTAACATCATGGTTATAACACCTTCAATTAAGTAAAAAAAAACATGAAAAAAAACCAGTAAGTATATAAAAATGAATATTTTGGGGGGTTATTACAAGCAATTTTTGTGGAAGAAATGAAGTTTCACATTGTGTTTGGTCCCGAAATGCCAAAGTCAACTTGAATCTCCTTAATAAGAACAGTTTTGGGGGGAGAGCCAGCCTAAGTGCTGAAAACGCTTGCAGTTCGGCAGCGAATTCACCGTCTTTATGGGAGTGAGTTACACAAGACTAGTTTGTTTCTAAGTGAACACATCAAATTTTCTACAATAAGAACACTTTACTACTTAAGTGGTCATGCTGCTACCAGCCTTGCAGTTAAAAAATTATATTTATTAGCCCCAAGTCAGAGTCTTATGTTCAGACAAATGTAAGCACTCTGCAAAATCTTCTTTCTTATTGAATGGATCAGAAGAGCAATGTTAGCACAGAATTCTCCAAGTACTTTATCTCTGAAACTAGTCTCCCTACCTGAATTTATAAGGCTTCTTATCAAATATGGAAATAAAATATAATCCGTCTGTCAAAATTGAAAGCCTATACAGTTTGGTCCCATACTAGTATTGTATTTTGCACACTGCCATTGCTTAATAAATTTTGTTCAATGAATCCTCTTCTTTTAAAGACTGCCACATCTCTTTGAGGAGTTTTACATCATTCTTCTACTTGAGTTTCTCAGAAGTTTAGGATCCATACAATAGGGTAGCTCCTAGAGTATTTTTTTCTGAATGTATTTGTACCTGAAATGATATGCAGTAAAATGTACTTTATTTGTACTAGACATTAATTTGTTGTATATCTAGTGCAACTTGTTGGATGCATAGAATTTGTCTTATGTTAGATCCCCTGCCCCAGAGACTAATACAACTTTTCAGATACCTAGGCACACTCCTCTTGCTTCAGTATTAATGGAGATTAATAATGTAAAAATAAACTGTGGGATCAGATCATCAGGGTTCTGGTTCCAGCTCTGCCACTTCCAATGTCTAGCAAGTTATGCAGCCCTACTGAGTATCCGTTTCAGCCCCAGAAGAGTGAAGAAAATGATGTGTTCACATAACAGTCCTAAGGCTTGTATTACATAGTATAGGTCAGTGGTCGGCAAACTCATTAGTCAACAGAGCCAAATATCAACAGTACAACGATTGAAATTTCTTTTGAGAGCCAAATTTTTTAAACTTAAACTATAT
Organism: Myotis brandtii; assembly: GCF_000412655.1. Classification (NCBI taxonomy): domain Eukaryota; kingdom Metazoa; phylum Chordata; class Mammalia; order Chiroptera; family Vespertilionidae; genus Myotis; species Myotis brandtii. The sequence continues at coordinate 4,482,001 of NW_005370683.1, forward strand.
AGGTAGGTACATTGTTATTAACTTAATTAGGGTACTCCTAAGGCTTAGGAAGAGCCACACTCAAGGGGCCAAAGAGCCGCATGTGGCTCGAGAGTCGCAGTTTGCCGACCACTGGTATAGGTCATGGTATGCAAAATACCGGTGCGCAGTTCAGTACCCAGCACCGTCAGAACTAAAAGAAAAATTTACTCTCCTCTTGAAATTTCCAAATTGTCCTTTTATTTCCTAAGTTCCTATGTTCAGTTAGGCCAGGAAGAAAAAGTCTGTACCTGCAGGATTGATGGCTGACTTGGAGAACCTATTGCTGGGACTATTTTTCTCCAAAAACATTTTATTTGTACAAGTTCATGGATGTTATTAAAGCAATGGAAAGTAAAAAAAGAGAAAAACATCACTCATATTCCGACCATCAAGAGAAAGCCAGGATTTACATTTATATTCTTTAAAAATTTTACATATTTGTACATTATTATTATTACATATTAATGTTACATTTCAAATTCTATTATGTAGCATAATAACAGGAGCACACATTGTTATTAACTGGAGAGCATTATGCTAAGTGAAATAAGCCAGTCAATGAAAGAAAAATACCACATGATCTCACTCATTTATGGATAAAAAAGACCATTATAAACTGATGAACAAAAATAGATACAGAGGCAGAGCAGCATGGAACAGACTGTCAAACTATAGTGGGAAGGCCGGGGAGGGTTGGGGGGGTGGTAAGAGATCAACCGAAGGACTTGTATGCATGCATATAAGCATAACCAATGGACACAAGACACTGGGGGGTAGGGGAGGCCAGCGGAAGGTCAAGGGGGGGCGGGGGAGGAAAGGAGACATATATAATACTCTTTGTAATACTTTAAGCAATAAAACAAAATTAAAAAAAAATCTTTTCAATGACTATATCATACTCTGTGCAATCATGACCTAGTTCAAGGAACCGTTCTTTCTTGTTAGGCATTCAGGATCTTTCTGGTGTTGTGCTTTTAAGTAATCATACATGTTGTGCATGAAGTTTCGTCAAACTTTTCATGTTATTTTCTTCATAAAGATTTACCCAATTTAAAATTATTGAACCAAAAATATGTGCTTAAATTTTGTTTTTGTGGTAAAATATATGTAACATAAAATTTACAATTTAAATCACTTTTTAATGTACAGTTCAGTGACATTAATTATTTACAGTGTTGTGGAACCATCAACACCATTAATGTACACAACTCTCATTTTTCTGAACTGAAACTCTGTATCCATCAAAAACTAACTTCCCATTTGGTCTTTCCTTAGACCCTGGCAAGCACCATTTGCTTTATGTTTCTATGAATTTGACTACATTAGGTGCTTTATATAGTAGAATCATACAACATTTATCTTTTTATAACTGGCTTATTTCACTTATCATAATGTTTATGTATGTTGTAGCATATGCAAGAACTCCCTTCTTTTTTTAAACAGTGAATAATATTCCATTATCTGTACATGCCACATTTTTGTTTATCCATTCATCCACTGATAGATATTTGGGTTGTTTCCACTTTTTGACTACTATTATGAGTAATGCAGCTATGAACATTGGTGTACAAATGTATCTTCAAGTGCCTACTTTCACTTCTTTCCCCAGAAGTGAAATTGTGGGATCCTATGGTAATTCTGTGTTTAATTTTATTGAGGAACTGCCATATGTTTTCCATAGTGAATGAACCACTTTACTCCCACATCAGCAATGCACAAGGTTGTTCATTCTTGCCAACCATTGGTAATTTCCAATAAAAAATAATCATCCTATTGAATGTGAAGTGATATTTTATTGTGCTTGTTCTTTGCATTTCCCATAATTGATGATGTTGAGCATCTTTTCATGTGATTATTGGTCATCTATATATCTTCTTTGGAAAAATATCTATTTTAAGTCTTTGGTCATTTTTAGTCAGGCTGTTTACTATTGTTGATTTGTTGGAGTTTTAAAATATAATCATTTTTAGTCAGGCTGTTTGTTTACTATTGTTGATTTGTTGGAGTTTTAAAATATATATTCTGGATATTAACCTCATATCAGACACGTGATTTGTAAATATTTTCTCTGATGCCATGGGTTGCCTTTCACTGTTGGTAGTGACCCTTGATGCACAAACATTTTTATTTTGATGAAGTCCAGTTTAACTATCTATTTTGTTGCCTGTTTTTAAGTGTCATATGCAAGAAATCATTGCCAATGTCATGAAGTTTTTGTACTTTTGACTTTTATATAATTAATCCTTTGATCCATTTTGAATTAATTTTGCGCATTGTGCAATATAAGGGTCCACTTCATTCTCTTGCATATACATACCAGCTTCCTCAACATTATTTGGGAAAATCTTTTGTTCGTGATCATATATGTGAGGTTTATTTTTGGACTCTCTATTCTATTTCTTTTGGTCTATATGTTTCTCTTTATTTAGTCTATATGTCAGTGCCACACTGTCTTGATTACTGTAGTTTTGTAGTAATTTTTGAAATTGGGAGTGTGAGACCTGAAAGATTTCTTCCAAGTTAAGCTTCTTAGCCATAGTACTTAATACCATAATAAAAATGCATTGCTCATTTAGTGGGCCAACGTGTCACTTTCTCAAGAAGCTATCTCTGACTGCCCTATCTATTTTAGGCTCACTCTACCTCTGATGTTCTCTGTGTTACAAACTGAGCACCATAACAGAGAATATCAGGAGGTGGTAACTTAGAAGGGTTGTCAGAGGCAGTATCTTAAGACAGTTAACATTTTTTGCTGACAGCGGAAATATGAGAAGGATCCAGGAAGAGAGAAAGTAGAGGGAAGAGTGTTTCAGGAGTGGGAACAGTGTGTGCCAAGCCCTGAGACAGCTAAGAGATGGGTGCATTCAGGGAACTCAAAGAAGGCCAGTGTGGCTGGGGCATAGTGGGTGAGGCAGAGATGCTTGGGTGGATGAAGTTGGGTGGTAGGCAGTGGGCACATGAAGTCGGGTGGTAGGCAGTGGCCACATCAGGCAGATACTTGAAGATTTTCTTCTAGTTATTTATGGGTGAATTTTCTTTATATTTAAATATAGTTAATACATATTTTCCTGATTATTAAAATGATGCATTTCATATTTATGTCTAAATGTTAAAGAAATGGTTAATGTTTAAAAAAATTCAGAAAAGCTCAAAGAGAAAACAATTTTGCATACATCTGTGACCCATGGGTAACTGCTTTTAACATTTGGCTTATTTATTTTTAGGCCCTTTTCATGCAAATATGTTAAACATATTAATGTAACTCTGTTTATAATTTACAGAACCACATTTTTTGACATTGTGATCCCAACATGTTGTTGAATTTATTTTGTAAATATTTTTAACAATTTCCAAATGTACCACCATGTGGATATACTTTATTTTATGTTTTTGTTCATCTGCACCTGAGGATATTTTTTCCACGGATTTTTTTTTTTTAGAGAGTGGAAGGGAGGGAAAGGAGGGAGGAGAGATAGAAAAAAATGCCCCTAACTGGTCTGGGGATTGAACCAGGTATGTGCTCTTGACTGACTGATGCTCTAACCACTGAGAACACTGGCCAGGGCTATAAGGATATACTTTAATGAAGTGGTCAGAGAACATGGCCCTTGGTCAAATTGAAAATAAAGTTTTGTTGGAACACACACACTAGTTTGTTTATGTTTTGTGTATGACTACTTTTATGCTACAATGGCAGAGTTGAGAAGTTGTAACAGAGATTTTATAGACCAAAAATCCTAAAAGATTTACTGTCTAACCCTTTACAGAAAAGTTTTCCAATTTCTGTTGTGATATATTTAACTATTCCTTGAATATTGTGTTTTAAGTAGTTTACTTTTTTTTTGGCTTTGCTATATAATTGACAATGTAATTTTATGTAGTTTTTCTTTATCTCAGATTTTCTTGGGCCAAAAGTTTGAATGCCCCCAATACATTCATTCATTTGTTTTTTTGTTCAACAAAAAGATATTGAATACCTATTTTATATCTACTACTATGTCACTTTCTGGGAATACAATAACAAACAAGATACACATGGAGTTTACAATTTAGCAAGGAAAACATATTAAAATGTGTTGAGCATTTTGATAAACATTGTGCAGAGCTTATTTAATGAGATTATCATACATCAGAAAATCCTGGCTTAAACTGAAGAGGCCAGGTGAGGCCTATTTAAAAATGTGGTGTCATCTGAAAATGAAAGTCAATCAGCAGGTTAAGAGGGGCCTTGGCAGCAGAGCATAGAGTCTGGGGGAGAAGGAACAGAATGTGTGAAGATCCAAAGAGAAAGTTCAGAGAAGTGTAAGGACCTCAAAGTTGGAAGTGAGTAGGAGTGAGTGGGAGGGGAAGATATATCCGGACAGGTTGAAGGGACAGGTTTTAAAGGTTTTTTTAAAAACCATGTTCTATCTTGATTTCTAAGAGTAGAAGAGACTACTGAAAGCAGATTTGCATACTACTTTGCCTGGAAAATGGAGAGTGTTTTGAAAGGATAAAGACTTGATGCAGAGATCTCAGTTGGGAGTTCAGGGCAAAGCAGATGGAGCTTATACTGAGGTGGGTGTTTTTAAAAAAATATATATTTTATTGATTTTTTACAGAGAGGAAGGGAGAAGAATAGAGAGTTAGAAACATCGATGAGAGAGAAACATCGATCAGCTGCCTCCTGCACACCCCCTACTGGGGATGTGCCCACAACCAAGGTACATACCCTTGACTGGAATGGAACCTGGGACCCTTCAGTCCGCAGGCCAATGCTCCATCCACTGAGCCAAACAAGTTAGGGCACTGAGGTGGCTTTGATGGAGACAGCGAACATATTTGAGAGATATTTTGGAGGTTGAATTGATGAGATTTTGTGATAACCTGTGGTAGGAGTTTCCAATGGGGAGTTTCTCATGACCCCAGGTTTCTGGCTTGTGAAACTGGGTAGACTTTAGTGCCATTCACTAAGACAGGGAGCATTGGAAGAGGAGTTATTGAGAGTGGGGAATGGAGATTATGATGTTGAGTTGGAGATGGGTAAACGATGCCTAGAAGGGAATGTCACCAAAGAGGTGCGATAGACCAGCCTGAGCCTAAGGGCCTGTAACAGGTGAGAGTACAATGCTGGGGATACATATTCAGACACCTGTGGCCAACAGATGATTATAGACATTATGGGAGTTAGTGAGCTTACCTGAGCCTAGAGTGTAGAGTGGGGTGAACATGATAGCCTAGGATTGCAGCTCAAGGAATGCCACCATTTTTGGTCAGATAAAGGAGGTAGAGCTGGAAAAGGTAGATTGAGTAGACTGACAGCTCAAATGGGAGGAAATCAGAGGAATGGTATCACAAAGCAAAGAAAAGAGAATTTTAAAAGGAAGAAGTAGCCAACAGTGACAGATGCTGCTGAGAAGTCATACAAGCAAAATACTGGAAAAGTGGTTATTGGTTTGATTGAAATAGATGGTCTTAGGGTTACATGTGAAGTTAGTATGATAGAGTTATGATATAGAAACAGTTTGGAGATAGTTGGGTTAAGTGGGAAGTGAACAAGTGTACATGGTTTATTTAAGAAAATTTGTGAAAGAAGAGAGATAAGATGGAAGCTCAAGGGAGAGATGGGGCTAAAGAAGATTTTGTTTGTTTAAGTTTTTAATAAAGAAGTTTAATAGCATAAATATTTCAAAATTTCTTATCAAATATTATTACTAATTTATGCTTCCACCATTGGCGTATGAAATTGCTGGCAGTCACTCAGGGCTAACTAGAATAGAACATTATTATTTGCAGTAGATTTTAAGACCTGCTAAAACAGGGATTATTTTTTTATCTCATTTGTTCTCTAATGTATACTCAGCACCTGGAAGAGTGCTTGGCACATAGTAGGTGCTCAACAAATATCCATGGAATGAATGAATAAATGAAATACACACACACACACACACACACACACACACACACACACACACAGTATATGTTAAATTGAGATGTATAAATGATATCTCATTATTGCCTCAGTGTGGAAGTCTTTTTAAACTAGTAATCTCATACCTAGAGATGCCCACTGAACTATGAACTCCTCAATAGAAAAAGCAGTGATCCTTGTCACCGTGTCCAGAGGTTAGCATTTAATAGGCTCCCAAACGTATTTGTGCAGAATGACTGCTTTTCTCCCTTACATAGCGGGGGAGGAAGAGAGTTCAAGAAACAACCAAGAATCCAGGGGACATTGCCTGGGGCGCTTGTTTTCAGCTCTTAAACTTTAGTTTATTTAAACCAAAACCAAAAGTTGTTTTTTTTTTCTCTTTTAAAATAATCCTATAAGGGGATTAAAATCTGGTGGTCTTCACTTGACTATGGCAGTTCATTCTTGGCATTATAAAGTGTCCCCGGTACTGTGGAGTTCCAGCCCATGATGAAGAGAATGCTATGTAATGGTCTTAAGTTAATTAAAATGCTCTCCTCAAAGAATTTTTTAAAACGCAGGAAGAAAGTGACAGGGTTAGGAGATCATATATATATCAATCACACACAAAAAACAAAACAACAGAGGACTGGTATAACATGGAAGGCCAGCTAAGAAAGGAAAGGGGCAAGTTATGCTTGACAAGTAAAATACCTAAGGCTATCATCTTCCTCATGTTGACAAACTGCTATCCCAGCTGCATTTCTCACATTAACAAAAAAATAAGCTACAAACCACTCAAGAGATACAAGTAGCACCTCTACCAAAAAGCCCAGGACCATTTCTTACTGGTTTCCTGTAGGGGCTTTCTATTTACAATGCCGTGCAGACCAATTCAGTAGGAAAATGTTGCTTTAGAACAGACAGATACACAACTATTTGGGGCTAAATGGTAAAGTATCTAAATCTGCTAGATGAAAAAAAATATGCTGGGCAAAATATTATGGACTATCCATCTTCCTTTTCTTCTTTACACAAAAGATTTACTGTTATAGCTCATTTAAGGCTCAATGCAAAATGAACAATCTCTTTGCAGAAAAAGCAACCTACTCTTTCTGCACACATAATCACAAACCTGCACTGCAATTGACACATTTATTTACTTATAGCTTATTTGTGTTCTACAATTGCCTGTGGCTGGGCCTCTGCAGGTGGAGTGAGGTGAATTGTTGCAAATTTAATTAATGGTGGTGAGCTGGGTATACTCAGGCTGAAACCCCTCACGTTTCTCCTTTCATGCCTCATGAAAGTTATTAATACTTCAGTCATAAGAACTTACACAGTGGGGACTGATTAGAGTATGAATTGATTAAAATGTAAAGATATAAATCACTCATTTAATTACAGTTTCTCAGTTTTAAAAGTGAATGTAATGATTAGTTTATTAATTTCAATGACCACTGGATTGTTCTCTACAACTTTGCCAATGAATTGTTTAGAATTGGCTTGGATGCCTCCAGTGATGGAGATCTCATTACCTTATGCAGAAGTCCATTCTAGCTGACAAGTCTGACTTTTTGGGAAGTTTTTTTTTTTTTTTCTTACAGTGTCCTGAAATCACTTTTCTTTAACTTACACTTTGTGTTGTTTTAATTGTTGTAGCTATATCAAAACTTTATCTTTCATATGACAAGCTATTGTATAAAGATACATAATATAATTCATCTAGGCATTTTCTTCTCAGGGAAAGCATTTACAACATAAGTCATTTCTCAGTTGACTTGGTTCAAGATACTTCAATATCCCAGTCACTACTTTATCAATATTTTTTCTTAAAATATGGTTTCACCACAGAATTCATTACTCCAGCTATGGTCTGACCAACCCAGAAAAAAAGCTATGCTATCACTTCTCACATTTTCGATACACTGTTAATTTAGCTCTAGAATACATTCATTTTAGATAATCACATCAAGTTATTGATCTATGTTGAATACACTGACAACTATACTTCGTCACATAAAGCACAGCTAGGCCATGACTCTCCCATTCTGTACCTGTCTAATTTGTTTATGGACTAGAATGATAGAAACTTACATTTAATCTCATTTGATTTTAACTTGTAAGATCTAGGCCATTTCTGTATTCTTTTAATATATGCTTTGATCATTTTCGCTCATCTAATCCACTTATCTTTGCCAGTTCCCTGTCACCTGCAGGTTTCAAGCACAGAATTTAATCATGCAATTCACTGATTGATATATTAAACCTCAACGTTTCTTCTAGGTGGGCATCCTTTCATTAATCAATCTCTTTGGATAAGGTCATTCAACCAATTTCAAACCTATAACTGTCACATTGTAGTGAAGAGCGTGGATTGAAAAGTTGGAGATCCTAGAGATGATTCCCAAGCCTACCATAAAAATGATGTAATATTTTAATTACCCTTGATGAATTATTCAATCCTTCAACATTATGGTTTTCTTACTTTTAAAAGGAAATAACATCTACCTCATAGTCTGAGAAACACTTTAAAGGAGATGGAGTATGTAAACTGCTTAGCATAATGCCCTGCACATAGTAAGTACTCAGTTAATACTGGCTATCTTCATTATTGTGTTATTTAGGAAAAAACGAGCTGTAATAACAATGAACTCTAAGATTTTAGTGCTATATAACACTGGTTGGCAGGTGGCTTTCTTCTGTGCTGTGATTCAGGGACCCAGACTCTTTTAATCTGTGAAATCAGCCATCCCTTAAGATCTCCATGTCTTTTTTATCTAAGAAGAAGAATCTAAATGTAGGGTGGAGCCGAAACTGGTTTGGCTCAGTGGACAGAGCATCGGCCTGCGGACTGAAGGGTCCCAGGTTCGATTCCGGTCAAGGGCATGTACCTGGGTTGCGGGCACATCCCCAGTAGGAGATGTGCAGGAGGCAGCTGATCAATGTTTCTCTCTCATCGATGTTTCTAACTCTCTATCCCTCTCCCTTCCTCTCTGTAAAAAATCAGTAAAATATATTTTAAAAAAAATAAATGGAGGGTGGAAAAGGCTCACCTACTTCAGAACTACCATCGCCTAGATGCCTAGATGTGAAATGAATCACTTCAACTCACATTCCATTGGGGAAAACTAATCATGTGACCTCACCTAGCTTCAAGGAGGGCTTAGGAAATGTGGTCCCTGGCTGGGTGGTAAAGGAGAGCACACAGTTTTGGGGAATAGTTTACCATCTCTGCCACAATCACTACCACCAGTTACTAATATCCTTTCATTAAACCGAATGCAGCTCATATTCCATTATCTTCTCAAGTAGGATTCTGCAGAAACTGTGATGAAAGAACTGCCTGACATTTCATCATCTTCTTTCTGTGTACCAATAGGTTTTGAGGCATCATGAAATTATTACAGAAAACAAGAAAATAACCTGATAGGTAATTCAGGCATATGCCTCCTGACATGCCTAGAGTTGCCCTAAATTACAGCAAGAGGTTGAAGGTATTTCATAGCCTGGTTGTACTGATTGACAAAAGTATGATGAGTTGGGCAGTGACAAGAACTTCATTTGATGTATAAACAAAAAAAATCATTTAATTCAAATTGTTAATTTAAAATAACTTTCTAAATCTATTAGTTACCTTTCTTATATTAGTATATACCATTATTTTAGGGTACTAAAACATTACCATGGATATCATTATGACCATTATGATCATTTATAATAATCAATTG
>NW_005370683.1:4493655-4496257 GCF_000412655.1 Myotis brandtii
AATACCCAGATATGTACTATAAAAAAAGCAAAACATGGCCAATAATCCTCAGTTAGAGATAACAGTTTACATTTTTGTGTATTTCTAATATTTTTCCAATTAATGGCTATATTACATTACTTGGTAAGTATATAAATAGATCATTGTTCATTTAGGCAATCCCTATTATTGGATGCATGTCTATGTAATTATTGTTTCATGTGCCACAGTACACTGTGGTGCAATCTTTGCTTGCACCGCTCTTTTAATTTTGCATACTAATTTACTTTGCATAGTTGTAAATTGAGGGTACTTATATTTTTAGGTGACATGAAGCTGGGCATGATTAATGATAAAGCACTGAGCTGTACTAAAGGCATATGCTCAACATGTATTTGCCTAGTTCCTGCTGCTCCAAACATTATCACTATGTTGTTTGATGTAAACATTAACTGAACAGTCCTAGGGAGTGCTGTGCCATGGCCTTTACTAAAGGTCTGGGAGAACTTACTTTAAGAACCAAGGGTAAATTTTCCAGGTCCAGAATGGTTTTGTACAAGTGAAAATGGGTGAAAGACTAGGGTCAAAAGCAGGCCAGATAAGGAATAAAGTCACAAAGGATTAACATGAAACTGAGTAGTATGTTGAGAGAAAGGGGAGGGAAAAGCAGGGAAGGGCCCATATGTTTGACCTTGGTGTTGGCACATAGGAAGTGAGGGAGCTGATGGCTAACAGCGCATTTGATAGACTTCCCTCCTGTTCCATGCATTCATTGCCTAGCTGTATGTACACACCTAGCAAGATCTTCCCAAGCTCAAGGCCTAAAACACACCTGTGCAACAGGTGGAATTCTACACGTGTTCCCCCAAGGTTCCCAACCCTGGGTACTCAAACACTAATTGAGGTACTGCTTGAAGGGACTTTATAGATAGAACTAAGATGCTCATCATCCTTCAAATGGGGAGTTTGTCTTGGATTACCTCCATGGCACACTGTAATCACATGTGCTCTTAAATGAACATTTAAAGGCAGAAGGAGTTAGTCAGGAAGGCGCAGCAGGAGAGATGAGGCAGAAGGGGAGGTCAGAGAGATTCAAAGCATGAGAAGGGCTTGACCCCCGTTGCTTGGTTAGAAGATGGAGGCAGGAGATCAAAGAAGGAAAGTGGCCTCTAAAAGCTGAGGATGACCCTCAGTCTTCAACCCACAAGGAGATGGGCACCTCAGTCTTACAACTGCAGGGAACTGAGTTCTGCTGACAATCATGACGAACGTGGAAACAGATTCTAGAAAACCAGCACAGCAGACTATGCCTCATTTCCTGATTACACAGCTGTGAGCTAGTAACTGGGTGTTGTTTTAAGCCACTATATTTGTGTTAATTTGTTATAACCAACTAGAGGCCTGGTGCACAAAAATTTGTGCTCTCAGGGGGCATCCCTCAGCCCAGCCTGCCCCCTCTAACAGTCTGGGAGCCCTCACAGGATGTCCTACTGATGTCCCTGTGGGGAGCGGGCCTAAGCCACAGTCTGGCCTCCCTCTGTGGAAGGCAACTGGCTGATCAGGTATATAGATACTTTCTGAAGGCAGCACAGACTCCTTCCTTATTTCTTTCCTCTGTGGTTGGAGAATAGGGGACTAAAAGGTGGAGACAGTACTGTGGCCAGGCCTGGGGCTCTTGTAGGCAGCAGAAAGAAGGAGAGAGCTGGGGAAAGTCTAGACATGGTTTTCTTCAATTGTCCTCCCTTCCTCCGGGCCCCTTGCTCTGTTCTTTCCTTGTCGTGGTGGATGCTTGGGCCTCAGACTGACAGGAGCCCAGCAATGATGGGGTTCAGCTCCCTCACTTATCAGCTGAACATATAACCGCATCACATTCCAAGTGGAGCTGTTTTCAAGTGGCTAAAGTGCTGGCAATTCATGCCTCCTGGCCTTCCCCCTCTGGGGCTTCCACCATGGGCCAGTTGCAAACTTCACCGAGACACCGAAGCAACTCTGCCCTGGTAGTTCTGCACCAGCCCCTGCCCGGGCCCGGCCGGGCACTCTTCCTTGAGGTCTCTGGGTCCACAGTCTGAGCTCAGGGAGGTCACCCAGAGCCCATTCCCCCAGACAGGTGGGGCAGTGAAGAGCTGGAGGAAGATGGCAGAGTAAGAGTTAGTATGAACCAGCGCCTGCTTAGCCAGACTTCCTAAGCTCCCCACCGGGCCCAGGCTGGGCCCCTTCCCCACACCAGGAGGATCCCAGCCGAGGTCCCCTCCCTGCACCCAGCACTCTCCTCCCTATTCTACCACTGGGGGAAGGGAGCAGCTCACCTGCTCTGGACCCTGCCAACCTGGCAGGCTGAGGCACAGGCGGTGCAGCCTAGGGTGCTGGTGACTGCGAGCCTTCTCCCCCTCCCTGAAGCATGGGGCGGGGTTGCAGCAGCTCACAGCCGCCCCTGGGCACCATGCATGGAGACACCACTCTCCACTGAGCCACTGTCCTCCTGGGACCTGTGGGGGTTGGAGTGGCCTCAGGCTCCCACTGGCCCCACTGAAGCCAGACTCAGCTTGGCCAGCCACCCCTGCCTCCCAAGGGCTGCGCATGCCCCATGGGCCTCATCGCCCTCATGAATTGCCGTGGTCTGGCC
>NW_005370683.1:4496367-4521137 GCF_000412655.1 Myotis brandtii
GTGGGCCAGGGCAGAAGTGGGGAACTTGGCGGTATAAACACAGCCCCCCCCCACGTCGGGCCAGCCCCTCGTGCTGCATTCCCGAACCCCTGGGTGCCCCTGCCCCACACTGTGCTCTCGGGCCTGGGGTGGGGGTGAGGGACCTGGAGCTGCAGCCTGAAGGCAGCCCTCGCTGGCTTGGAATCGCAGTGGTCGATCAGGGAGGGATGTGGGGTGCCAAATTCCACCTCTCTCTCTCTCTCTCTCTCTCTCTCTAAGAGAGGGCCCCGTGTCCCCGGCGGGGGGGCGGGGGCTCAGGTGAAGGCAAGCGATGCCAAGGTCGCACACGGGGGCCTGGATGGCAGCTCGCGCTGTCCCGCCCTGCCTGCAGTATGCAAATTAGCCACCATCTTTGCTGTCAGTTAATTTACGTATAGCGCTGATTAGCCAATGGGAGGCATAGCAAAGGTACAGTCAATTACCATGTTTGTCTATTATTAGATAGGATGATAAAAAACCAAGAGAGTCTCAATCATTTTTAAGCATAACTTCCTGTGCCAAGTACCCAAACTAGTAATCATTGATTTACTTGTCTATGTTCCTCTTACAAAGCCTTAAATTAGTTTTGATAAGTCATATCTTCTCTGATTTCACATCTTCAGTGACTATTATAGTGCCTAGCAAAACATGATTGCTGAAACATTGACTGAAGGAACAATGTTCTCGGGCTACAGTCAATGAGCTGAGCCATATATTCAATCAGAATAATTGGGCAATGATTATTTTTGCCAATTTATAGAAAAAGTGTTGTGATTAAGATTTTTTCATTTTAAGTTTAGTCCTATAGATTATTTTTCAGACATTTCACCATCTGCTTATGTTCTTGGAAGAAGTAGTCTATAAAACCACAAGAGAAAAGTAAATTATTAATCATACAAAAACTTAGGAAAAGGCACTGACGCTTTAAAAAAGCATTTTTTTCATGAACTTATGTTTATGGTTGTGAATTTATATTGCATACATGTAACTTATTACTAGTTAGTAACATTCCTATTTCACATGATACAAATATTATATTGTGTTTTATATTCTATCCCATCATGTGCTGTAAATGGCCCACTGACCTCCTTGCTCTCTTTTCCCTGAATCAGGTAGAGAGGATCTCTCCTCTATGAAAGCATGGATTTGGGCTTGTCTAATGGTATTCACACTTCTGTAAATGCTGTACAACAAAAAGAATCTAGTTAATATTGGAGATAAAACAGTGCATTAGATCTCTTGCTCATTTTTGGACCCACCAAAAGCCACACTTCTAAAGCAGCCACCAGAATGTTCTGCAGAAATCTGAGACAAAAGTGATGCATACCCAAATAGAAGCTCCTAAGGGCATTTCAGCAGGCGGAATGCAGAAGGATCAGCAGATGATTTCCCTGGAATCTCTGCCAAAACCTCCACGTCTGTGCCAGGGGCCTTTGGGAGTTGTGATAATGAGGTGTGGTTAGGATTTTGACATCTGCTCTTACAGAAAGCATGGGAAGCCCTGGCCCTTCCCAGACCAACGCTGACAGCTGAGTCAAGGAACCCCTGTTGGCTCACCTTCCCACTAAATCTTATGCCTCCATGAAAACGATCAGAATATTTTTATTCTCCAGAGACCTAGAGTTGGCTAACCAACAAAGGTTGGTCTAGAGAGAGTGGTATCCTGCACTCGACAGCATGTTTGTTTAATTGATAGCTAACTTTGCAAATTCCCTCTGAGCTGGTAAATGCACAGGGAAAGATGCAGAGACTTCAGAAGCGTATACATGTGAATTGCTTACCACCAAACACCCCCATATGTTGTGTCACATGTAACCAGTTTTCCTAGTGAATGGGGTAGCTGCAAATACAAATGATTTACTCTCACAATAGCCTATTTTTTGTAAGGAAAATATGTTTTAAAAGCTAGTAATATTTGGAGCTCTGCTTATTTTAACATAATTTTGACTAGCCACATTGTATATCTAGGAGGTCTAATGTTACAGCCCCTATTAGGAGAACTGCTTTAGCATCCTTCACTTGATAATGATCTTGTGAAAGAAAATGGAAAGAAATAAAAGTTATAAATTTATGAAAAACGAAACAAAATATAACAGTGGCACTAGGAAAGCAAAATTAGTTTCATCTGCAATCTTCCAAAGCATCGTTACACCATGTGTGTGTGCTCTGTACTTTGGAAGCACATTGAAATTTCAATTCATGAGACTACAACTTGGTCATGGTTCTCCAGTGGACTAAAGGAGTTACCCTACGCTGAAGCATGCCTAAATTACTCATTGGGAGTGATTTGAGAAGTGCAAGAACCTAGGAGGATATGTAAAATAATCCTAACCAGCAGAAATTTCATATGTATGCATCCTCCTTATTTAATTCTCAAGGCAGTTGCGTTTTCTAGTACATAATAGTTTCTTGCACAGATGGACTATCACTAAGGAGGTTTCTTAAAACTATTTAATACACATGCACTCTTGAATTATATACAGACTTTTACATTTGCATATTTATTTCCCCCATATCAGTCTAATCCAGATGAACAGAAGTAAATAGGAAATAAATCAAGGTCCTCATGATCTTTAATATTTTCTTCTGTTTCTTTTATCTACATATTTGTCAAAGCAGAAATTTCATTTTTCTATTTTTAATAGTATATTATTTTATGTTATATCCTTGAAGAGTAATTTTGACTATGTGTACTGTCTCATATTATACCCTTTAGAACTAATGTTAGCCTAATATTCATTTGTGCACTTAATCATTTATCAAATACTAGAGGCCCGGTGCATGAATTCATGCACTAGTGGGGTCCCTCAGCCTGGCCTGCAGGCTCAAGCCAAAACCAGGTCTCTGACATCCCCTGAGGGGTCCTGGATTGTGAGAAGGTGCAGGCCAGGCCGTGGGGCCCCACCAGGGCACGTTCAGGGCCAGGGAGGGATGCGGGAGTTTGGCCAGCCAGGGAGGGACCACAGGAGGGATCCAGGGCATGTCCGGCCCATCTCACTCAGTCCATACGGCTGGACCCCAGCACCAAGCTAACCTGCTGGTTGGAGTGTCTGTTCCCTGTTGGTCAGCACATGTCATAGTGAGCGGTTGAGCAGCCTTAGCATATTATTAGTGTATTATTCTTTGATTGGTTGAACGGACGACCGGACACTTAGCATATTAGGTTTTTATTATATAGAATAGGATTTGATAGTGCCTGGCGAGAAAGGGCCATATATTTTCAGTGCTTGGCACTCAGTAATGGTTTTTTAATTCATGTGGGGGAATTCAAATCAAATATGATAAGACTTCTGACCTGGAGGAACTCATAGTCTAATGAAGGGAACAGGTATATTGCATTTGTGCTTAGTGTAGGGTCTTGAGCCATAAATAGAATTAAACAAGGAAGTGAGCAGCTTCTTGGGCAACGCACTATGTCCTGATATTTGGGGATTAGTATCTACTGCCCTTAAATAGCCCCATTTTACCGCCAGTATTTGTTTATGGGGATGGCCACTTTACGTAAGGGGTGCAGTGTACAGTATTGAGCAGAGAAACCCTCTGTAATATCCTAACTGATTCATATGGAGCTTCAAACAATGATTTACTTAGCATTGATCTGTCTATCCACCAGGCCTGAAAAAGAATCAATATAACTAACTTTCTATTTCAAGAGGCAGCTGATAAAATTAAATCCTTATTTTTGGTGGATCTGAGAATGGTTTAAGAGATGAAGTAAAAGAGGCCAACCTGGTATTTTGGGGAGGAAGATGCACATAGAGCCCTTTCAGGAAAAATTTTGAAAAGGACTATGAAATATGAAACACAATAAAATGATCAGGATCACCTCATGGGGCAAGAAGGCATACATAGCCAGGTCTTAAAGATCACATTAAATTACCTGGCCAGTGTGAGCTACTTACATCTCCATATCTGATTTCAGTTTCTCCTGATTTGGGCTTCTGTTTTTTTTAGACACGTGGTTCTATTTTCTCTTTCAGTGATTCAGGTCATATCCCAATGTCTTTGGCTTTGCTTTTCTGCTTACCCTTTGCTGCTAATCTTGATTAATTTTTTCTTACTGTTTTTCTGGTCCCTTTTCCACTCTTACTTAACCAATTCAAGGACTCCTTAACTTGGTAAAAAGACAGAATCTGAGCATATAGGAAGATGATCGTGGTTTCTAGAGCAACCCAGCCATAACTGTCTATCCCTGGAGGCCAGAGGGCCAAGGAGGTCCTCATCAGGCTTAACTGGTTACTTACCCCTTGACTCTTGACTCTTGTCTTTGAAGCTCAATGGATAAATACAGGGGGCTGGTGAACTTCGGTGAAAGGCCTCCTTGCTCCTGCTGCTTTCTCCCACATGCGGTCCATTTTGCTTAAAGTGACCCACCCCAAGTACTTCCATCCTCTGCCACTGTCTCTCCCTTACCCTCCTGTCTGTCTTACTGTTACAGGTGGAGAGAACTTAGGTCTCCCCTGGCTGCTAGTGGGAGTGGGCTCCTGCAGTATCCCGAGAAAAGAAATTTTCTCAGACTTGCACAGGAGGATGAGCTATTGCAGAAAGCTTTATTTTAATGGAATCAAACCCCTGAGTTTCAAAGGTCCTATTTCCCTTTGTTTTCCCCCTCCCCCAAGAAAGAAGTCCAGCTGTGCCTTCCGTAGGGCTACAATCGAAGCCGTTGCCCAGAGTTTCCATTCCATATTGGAGCAGTGTCCAATCCTGCATTAAGCTAGCTTAGTTTGTGTTCCCAGTTGTAGTCCACCCATCCATTGTGTGTGGGGTCTGTATGGCCGGGTACCATGGGACTATGGAGGAAACACAAGCAGGAGCAAAGCCAAAGGAACCAGAGAACCAGGAGAGTCACGAGTCAAGAGAGACAGCTCCTTTGTCTACGAGACTATGTATGCCCAATATTTTGTGGCCTTGCAATGGCCCTGCCTACTCTAGCCAATCCATGGTTCCCAGGCTTGACTGACAGGCACTTTCCCTGACTCACCCTGACTCATTGCACATGTGTTCATCTTCTCCTTTGTTGGACCCCTTCCCCCAGTGACCTGCAGGGACTGGTTCCCTGGGGTGTGTGAAATTCCAGCTTTCTGGTAAAGCTGCCCCAAATGGCCATGCTTGTGATGTCTGGCCTCTCTTTTGCTCCTTTCCTAACTAATTGCAATGGTATCATTACCATGCTCATTTTTTTTGTATGTCACTTATCATCTTATACCATATAACGTAACTTAAGTTTATTATTGAACATTTTCTTCCACTAGAATATAAATACCACAATTCTTGTTTGTTTTCACTAACATAGCCCAAGGATCTAGAATAGTACTTTAGCACATAGATTATTTTTAATAACTGTTTATTGAATAAATGAGTGAATGACCTCCATGCTCATCCATAATTAGGAAAGGATTTATTTTGCATTCTTAATGTTTATTTAAAATACCTATTTGCAAGGAATCTTTTCCTCAATCAAGTGTTATTTCAGAAAATGGCATTTCTCTCAACAGTATGAGAGGATTAGTTTTTACTGTGGAAAAGAAAAAGATTTGTGAGAATAGCTTTGATAAGCTAGAGATGCTAAAAGAATGTTAGATTTGCTTCTGTACAATATACTCTGGGAAATAAAGGTATTTACCTTAGGCTCATGTTATCATGAACATGAAATTTATTAACCTGTTTGTAATATACAGGAGGATATGACAGCATGCCATACCTGAGAGGTAAAATAAAATATTGTCTTGCTACTCCTCCAAAACAACAAATATATCTTAGTAACCTGCAACGCTTAGAGGTCTTTGTGTGAACAGGAAAGGAAAAAAGGTTCAAAGACCTTAAATGGGCAAAGAAAAGCAGTAATGTATTGCTATTCTTCAACACTTAAGGAAAGAACATAGAAGTGCTGACAAAATGAACTTGTCTGAATCACTATAAGGGGATGTAGAAGCTATTTTAGAAAAAAAAATGATTTTTTTTAATAAATAAAAACCCAGAATTTAAATAATCACTTTTAAATTCTTAGAAACTATGTGCTAGATGAAATGGGGGAAATTGTGAAATTCTGGGTTTACCTGTTTTTAGGTGAATAGCAAGAAAGGATTATTTTTTGACAGAAGGTTCAAGGGCCTTATTCCAAAAGGTGATTAAATTGCTCAGTTAAGTGAGCAGAGATGACAAACAGGACCAGCTGTAGACCAAGGATTGGCCACGTCAGCTCTGCACACAGTGTGAACTATAGAAGTGTCCATTTGGGGAAAATAATAACGAAATGGCCACTCAAAAGATTTTAATAAAATGGGCAACCCACTTTGATGATATCTTAATACTTTAAAAATATATCATCCAAAAAGGCTAAGATTTTGGAAGAAACTTTGGATTTGGAAGTGGTTAATTTTATAGGAAATATTCTTGTTGGTTTTATTATACTATTAAGCCACATAGATATAAAGCTAAAATATGATTGCTTTAAATCATGGTTTTCTATGAAGGGTGTGTAGCAAATCATTTGCAGAACTTTGGAAAAATACCAAGTCCCAGGTTCTGCTTCAGACAGATGGGATCGGATACCTTCGGGTGAGGCTCAGCAGCTTTATTATAGGGACATTGAACATTATTCAGGTGATTCTGATGCCTGTTGCTGGCTTCTTATCACTCCAGAAAGAAAACCCATTTGTCTAGATTCTTGATAAGTGTCTAGAAATATATCTAGATAAAATGAAGCAATATATGGAGTAAGGAACAGATGATAAGTAATTATTTCATTTAATTGCTCTTCAGATTTACAACTCTTGATCCACAATTCTGAAATCTCAAAAGCTTTGAAAAGAACAACAACAGAATAGATTTTATAACAACTCATTCAGTGGCAAAACCTGTCCTGCCCTCATTCAGTTTTGGGCAAAACCAGATCTGAGCTGACACGAGGCTCTTTGTGCTCTTTCTTTATCCCACGTGTGACCAGCCATGTGTTCTGTTACAGAAGCATGAATATTTTTTGTTATGGAGGTGTACCTGATGAACTATATTGTATGATGTTGCCTGTTTAGAATATGACGAATTCAAGTCCTAAAATGTATCTGGCCCCAATAACTTTTGGATAAGAGATGATAGATTTGTAATAATGGCTTCAGTTGACATTTTGTTCTATTTGTCCTGCATCAAACTGATTTGAGTACCTTTTGCTGCTTGGCGCTAAACTCCTTGAGGGAAGGGATGCTGATATGCTTACCATGTACAATAATAACCTTACATATTGGCTTATTTAAAATAGTATCTCCCTAGGCCTATATTAGTCAGGGTTCAGAGAAACAGAGCAAATTGTATATTCATATATACATATACATATAATTGATTTATACTTGGAGTTGACTCACACTATTATTGAGGTGGAAAAGTCCCACATTCATTTGTTTGCAAGCTGGAGACCCAGGAAAGCTGGTGCAGTAATTCAGTCCGAGTCTGAAGGCCTGGGAATCAGAAGCACCCGTGCCCAAGCACAGCAGAATATGGATGTTTTAGCTCAAGCAAAAAGAACAAATTTGCCCTTCCTGTCTTTTTATTCTGTTCAGGGCCCCACAGATTGCATGATGCCCAGCAATCTCAGGGCAAACTCCTTTACTCAGTTCACCAATTCAAATGCTACTCTCTTCTGAAAACACCCTCAGAGCCACCCTCATAAATAATGTTTCATCAGCTGCCTGACATCCCTTAGTCCAGTCAAGTCAACAGATAAAGTTAACCATTACAAAGCCCCACATCAATCTTAAGAGGGATGCAGGGCCTACCATCCCCATTATAAGGACAAACAACCTGAGCCAAGTCATTGAACCATCACAGTGCTCAGGGAGAGCCACAGTTAGTGCTTGGTGTTTAGTAAATTGAACGTTGATTTAAATTGAGTTGAGCTAGCAACTTAGTTTGTTTGTGTGTGTGTTTTTTCCCCCTGCAAATAAAGGAGTGTGTGGTGGTCAAAACCAGAAAATATTTAATAAAGACATAAAATATGTAAACATTTTCTAAATCCCATGATCAAACATAAGAGTCAAGGCATGGCCTGGCTGGTGGGGTTCAGTTGATTGGAGCATTGTTCCGTGTACCAAAAGGTTGCAGGTTAGATTCCCAGTCAGGGCACATACCCAAGTTGCAGGTTCAATCCCCAGTCGAAGCGCACACAGGAGGCAACTGATCGATGTTTATCTCTCATGTCAATGTTTCTCTCTCTTTCTTCCTTCCTCTCTCTACAATTAATGAAACACATATATCCCCCAGTCAAAGCGCACATGGGAGGCAACTGATCGATGTTTATCTCTCAGTCGATGTTTCTCTCTCTTTCTCCCTTCCTCTCTCTACAATTAATGAAACACATATATCCGTGGGTGAAGATTTTAAAAAAAAGAGTAAAGGGATGCACATTTTATTTATTATCAGAGTCATCTTTAAGTGTAAAGATGAGTGTATAAGGGTAAGATTGTACTAAATTGTGATTCTAAAATGTTTCATTCTATTTTTCAAGAATTAATACTGTAGTTGCCCTCATCTTTATACACTTTCCTCAAATAACAAATAGTCATTCTTAGAGGAGAGGTGTGTGGGAGGTGGGCTTGGGAAAAAGGGTGATCCCATGTCAACCTCATTCCCTCTCTAGCAGCAGAGTCTTCAGGGGACCACACACAGCACTCACCATCCTCTTCACCCCAAGCTGGGTCCCAAGCTTCCTTCTCTGACTGCACTGTCTTTCAGGGCATATTAGATGCCCAGTGTTTTCACAAGGGGACTGTCATTTTTCAAATGCAAGTGTAAGTGAGGGAAGAGGAGTGAGAATAAAGCGGCCTGGTTTGGCTGCAGTCCTAAATTGCTCTGTGCAAGCCACTGGACGTCTCTGTGTCTGCTTCTCCATGTGTTAAATGAAAATTGTCAAACTTGTCCCACACCAAGTGGCCATGGGTACACGATAACTGATGCTTCTAGGAGTGCTTTGAAAATTATTGTATATTTAATGCAAGTGAAGTATTGGTTGAGTGCATTGAGTTGAATGAAATATGTTTCCACAAAAAAACTTCTGAAAATAGATGATAAATTATTCATTGCAGTAAATCATCATTAATATTAATCAAGTAGACACATAGTATGTTGGCCAAGTGCTTAGACTTTGGAGCCGAGCATTCCTACATTTAGTCTGCATCCTGGCCCTACCACACTGTGACCTCAGACCACATATCAGGCCTCCAAGCAGCATGTTCCCATTCCATAAAACCAGGAAGGTAGTAACACTTAGGTGGTGAAGAAAAGTGCATATTAATTGGTTGTCAATAAACATGTGTTAAGCTCCCAAAGATATGAAGTGAAAATTCGATTAGCCTTTTCTCTGCCTCAGCCTAATTAAAGGTAGAAATGAGGTGTGGGGAGGGAGGCATCTCTCAAGTGCAACCAGCTTCTGTACTTGTAGACTTGAAAACAAAACAGAGAGTCTGTGGGGTTTATTGGACTGTGTTCCTTTGAAAATTATTGAATGTCTTTATTCTTTCTAGTGTTAATTCTTTCTAGACATTAATCATGCCTTCCTAGGATTAAAGATGAAAATTGAATTCTTTGTTAAAACACCGTGTTCTATACAACGTTTAAGTGAGGATGATAGAAAAGGTGTGGAAAAATGGAATTGTTCCTGAGCTTATGGTGAACCAGATAGCAGGAAAAAACAACCACCACCACCACCACTTCCAAATACAAAACACCTTGATTATGGTGAACCAGATAGCAGGAAAAAACCACCACCACCACCACCACCACTTCCAAATACAAAACACCTTGGCTATCCATATTTACTTTTTAAAAATCAAATAAGTGTAATAAAAACTGCTGTCTTTTGAAAATAATGGTCTTTTTGTAGGAAGGTAAAGGATATCCTTAGAGATCAAAACCAAAATGTGACACAAACCCAGATTAAGTAAGGAGAGGGACCGAGACTGGCCTGAGGCTATTGACCAATCATTAGTGATTTAGGGCTCTTGTTTTAATATTTATTTGAGGAAGAGGAGACAAAACTGAGGCCCCAGATAAGATATGTTGTCAAATGAAGAACAGTGAACATAAAGCCAGGAACCCTGAAAAGGTACACTCTCAGTGAGGAGGTTGACTGGAAAAAATTGTCCCAAGTAGGCATGCACACTAGAAACATGGTTGTCTTGTCATAGGTCCTAGAGAGAGGAGAAAAAATGAAGTCTCCCCTGAGACTTTATAACCATGAGCTATTCCTCAAGTGGGTAGATGATCCTAATTCTCACCACCCACAGGTTTAAAAACCTCCACAGTAAGAATGTATTTTAAAGTGATCCCTGGTTGGAAGTTTCCGTAGGTCCTTCACAGAACCAAGCATGCATTCTCTCTGGAGGAACACATTAACAAATCTATCCTTAAAATACCTCCACAAATAAAATGCCAACAAACGTGGCTGAAGAGGATTACAAACACACAAGAAAACAATTATCATGAGTAATAGCAGTAAATACAACTAGTAGAATTAGACTCAGATTTCAGTTTTTAGAATTATTTCTAGAGAACATAACATAATATTTTAAAATAATATATTGAAACTAATAAAGAGAGAATTGAAAATATAAGTCAGGAACAAAAGACAGGGTAACTTGAAAACTGAACCAGAACCTTTAGGAATAAAAATATGTAACGATTGAAATGAAAAATGTAGTTGTTGGGTTAAAGAGCATGTTAGACAAAGGTTGATAATTAGTAAAGTATAAAAAACACGTGAAATATTTTTTTTCCAAAATAGTGTACAAAGAAATAGAAAATATCTAAAAGAAGGTAAGAGATATGAAGCGAGTTCTAACGTGGATGTGATCAAAGTTCCAGAAGGTGAAAACAGAGAGGACAGGAGAGAAATTTTTGAAGAAAAAAAAGGCTTAGACCTTTTCCTAATTATTGAATGCATGAAACTGCATCTTCCAAAATCATAATAAACTCAACACAGGAAAAGAATTTCATACCTTAACAAAAGAAAGTGAAACTACATAGCATTAAAGGAAAAGTAATAAGCATTTTTAAAGAAATGCCAGACTTACCTGTAAAGAAATGACAGTTGACTTCTACCGTGCTAAAAAATGGAATAAAGACATAAAGGTATCAGCATAAATTAATATAATATAAATAAAGGTATGATAGGATTAAAATAGTCAAATTTTTGAAAGCCTAATAAAATTGACAAATTTTTATAATATTAACCAAGAGTAACAGAAAAATGATACAAATTAGTAATATGAAATGAAAAAAAATTATTAATAGAGATAGAATGGAGATAAAAGATATAATTATACCCTTCACTCTAGATCAGCGGTTCTCAACCTTTGGGTCGCTACCCCTTTGGGGGTCGAATGACCCTTTCACAGGGGTCGCCCAACACCATCGGAAAACATATATAATTACATATTGTTTTTGTGATTAATCACTATGCTTTAATTATGTTCAATTTGTAACAATGAAAATACATTCTGCATATCAGATATTTACATTACAATTCATAACAGTAGCAAAATTACAGTTATGAAGTAGCAACGAAAATAATTTTATGGTTGTGAGAACCATAACATGAGAAACTGTATTAAAGGGTCGCGGCATTAGGGAGGTTAAGAACCACTACTCTAGATGAACCTCAGAAAAATAACAATGATCAAAAAAAAGCCAGCTATAGGAAAATTTATTATGCTACTAAACTATTAATATACAAAATATATATAACTAAGCAATATTTTGTTATACTTATGGTTACATGCAGGTGGAGTGAAACCACAAATAAAAACATGAAAATGGGAATTATAAATCCAGGATTTAGAATTGTGGTTACCTCTTATAGGAGTAATCAGGATAATTTGACTATAGACAAATACACAGAGGACTTCAAGACCTTTGATTTTATTGTATATTTTAAGACACCATGCCCTGCCAGTGTGGCTCAATTGACTGGAGCATAGTCCCATACACCAAAAGGTGGAAGATTCGATTCCTGGTTAAGACACATACCCAGGTTATGGGTTGGGGCACATGCAGAAGGAGGTCAATCAATGTTTCTCTCTCACATCTATGTTTTCTCTCTCTGTCTGTCTCTCTTTCCCTTCCTCTCTCTAAAAATCAATAAAATTTAAAAACAGACCACCTAATAAGAACATGTTCTACTATCTACTTTTGTTATATTTATGTATTATTTATACATTATATTCTCTGTGATATATATAAAATTTTTAAATAATTTTAATGAACATCTTGAATAAGTAGCTACATCTGAAAAGTCTGATTGAAGCATACTTACTAGATTTAGTTTTTAAAAATATGCCATAAAATCAATATTTTACTTGTATTTAAAATGAAAATATTTCATTTTAGTTTTAGACAATGAATGCTGATAAGTAGGATTTTTATTGCAATGATATAGATTTAGGTTATTGCTTTAGGATTTCTAAGCTTGCTATTATGTCACACAACACTCGGTCCATAGTGTTGTATCTGTTTTCAGGCAACAATACAACATAGAAATAATACTTGTTTTCACTTATAAACCATGCTACTTGGCAGTTGCCTTACTTTAAATCTCTCAAATTCTGAAAATGAAATAAAGGTAGTTATCTCCAATGGATGATTATCAACATCTTCTTGGACTTACTATTTACTAACAGTAGGAATGTCAATCCAATGGAACATCTTTTCATCCCACCAGCCTATAGCTTTGGATTTGTCATCTTATAGAGTTGGTTGAATATATATATGTGTATATATATATGTGTGTGTGTGTGTGTATAAATATACATATAATATATTAAATCCTTGCCTGAGGATATTTTTCCCATTGATTTTTAGAGACAGTGGAAGGGAGAAAGGTGTGTGTGGGGGGAGAGAGAAACATGGATTAGTTGCTTCCCACATGCTCCTTGACAGGGGCCTGGGATCAACCTGCAACCCAGGTATGTGCCCTTGACCGAGAATCCAACCCAAGACCCTTTGGTGAATTGGGCGACTCTCTACCACTGAGCCTTGCTGGCTAGGGCTGGTTGAATATTTTGATAAATTATAATTATACAAGCAAAATGGCAGGCTACACGGTGGCCCTCAGCCTGGAGACTAAGCAAACTCCTTTGACTCTCTCATTAGGGGCAGCATGTATTAGGCATTTCATTCAGAAAACTGGAATGCTGGTATCCTGAAAATGAGATTGATTTTCCCTTTGAGGATATGTTTGCTCTTTCTGTGTTCCAATGGATCCTTGGTGGATAATGGTTCTTACATTCACATTTCTAAAAATATCCTTTATTTCTCTTCCTTTTGGCCCTCCATTCATATATAGTTACAAAGCCATCATATTACAGTATGTTTTGTATAATTAATTTACTAGTAACAATTACTTATTTATGTTAACAAAACAGATAAGATATGTATACCGAACACTAATTCTTTCAAGCCAAAAACCCAAAATTAATGTTCAATCATGTAATATTGGGCTACTATCATTTGGTAATTTAGCCAGTCACAAGGAATAACATGTCAGAAGATGATACAAATATTTTTCTGCTGTCTTCATGCTCAGCAAAATCAGTAATAGCTCTCACTTTTTCACATATTCTAAATTATAATTCAGTGTGATGGAAAGCAAATTGTACTGGGGCACATGGTTTTTATTTTGCATTTGTTAACACACTATTTGAAACTCTGCAGACTTTGCTTGGGAAAGTACTTTTTGATTGTGTGTATTTCTGTATTCAGGTGATTCAAGGATATTTTTCTAAATGTTCTGTATTCTGAGACATGCCCAATTTCCTTACTTAATAATAAAACAGTCTATGACTCATTGTAAATCAGTAGGGATCCGGCAATAAGGTGCCATACATCACGAAGGCAGTGCAGGCTATCATTGGAGATAATAAGCAGGTGCATTAATATTCATGCTTTATGCAATCCTGGTTGCGCTTCTGAAAATCTGTAGAATACATTCCAAGTTTTATGTTTGCCAGTATATTGTCCAGCGATTTTCAGATAGTTCTTGTAGCAATTCACTCAAGGCATCACTAGGTAATTTAGAAAACTTTCTCCATGGTTTCCATTTACTTAATTATATACTCAGCTAATGTTCCTCTGCGAGTGTGCATATTCCTTTTTGGTTGGATCTTGGAGTCTTTCTTTGTCTCTGCTGGAAGTGCTATTGTGTGAGACTGATTGCATATGCATGTCTGTGTATGTGGTGTGATGTGTGTGGTGGGGTCAGGGGGCAGTGAAAGGGGAAAAAACACATTGCCCTATAAAGTACAGTATTGAAATGGCAATTTAGGCTTTGTTTCCACATAGATGGCCTAAGAGGACAGAAAAGAACATAATGCTTTGCTACAGGGGGTGCAGATGTACCAATGTACCAACAGAACCCCTTAAGGATACACAGGCTTGGCACTGTCCAACTCCCCCACCTCTGTCATATAATGTGTCAATACCACAAAAAAGGCATATGAAAGTGTACTATTTTTAATCTGTAAAATGTGTGATTTACATTTGTCCTGATTTAGTTCATCAAAAAATAAATTTACAATAAAGCCAATATAGTATGTACATGGATCACATGAGTAAGCATGCATCTCAGGCTTAATATCTTTCTTCTTTGAAGTCATATTTGATTTATTTTTTATTTTTTCAGAAATTTAGAAAGACCATCTGTATCTCTTTTAGAATCTTAACTATATATCTCCTGTGTCTTTATACCTCTCCAGGGAGTGAAGGGACTGGGTTAGGAGGGAAAGGAATACTCCACTGTCTCTATATTATTACTCCTGCCCCCACTACTACTACCACATCCATCAGCGCCATCATTACCAGTAATTGCTGGAGGAGTTTCAGTGGAAGACACTGAGCTACTGGGAGTGTGCTACTTATCCCAGCCTTCCCCATGCTGTTCTTCATTTCCTTTTGTTCATCCATTTATCCTTTCATGCATTCATTTAGTAAATGTTTACTGGGAGCCCACAGTACACCAGGCGCAATACTAGATGATGGGAACATTGTGAGAACAAAATGGACAAAATCCCTGTCATCATAGAACTTATATTCTGGCGGTGGGTACATTTGCAGTGTTAATTCAGCCACTTTAGATTTTTTTGCATTTTATAGTCTCCATCTATGTTCAGAGTAGAGGTACTAGAATAGGGATCTTTTAATTTCTCCATATTTTATATGAAGAATTTATGTAACATCACCCTTTGTCTTTCCATATCAGCCTTTGATACATGGAGGTAAAGTTTCAGGAATATAGTAGAGTTTCCCTGACACAGTCTCACATAGACGAAGGATGGACCCCCATCCCAAATTTGTTAAGATGTTTAGAATGATGATGTCACACTTGTACCAAAAGGACATGAAAAGTTTTGTTTCTTACAGAGTGAAGTTCCTGGGAAGAGCCTGGTTGCTCTCGAACAGGACAAACAGTAATGAGAACACCCATAATCACAGTAAGGGACATCACTGAGTGAGCAAAATGAAGAACTTAAAAGGGGTGCAGACACAAAGACAGAGAAAACCAGTATGTGCATAATTATTTCTCTAAATAATAGAAGTAACAGAAAAGAAGTAATTAAGGATTCCAAAAAGACTATATACAGACAATATATCATAGAATTATACACTTGAAACCTTTATAATTTTATTAACCAATCCCATCCCAGTAAATTTATTTTAAAAAAGACTTCATAGAATAACCACCCCAGTAAATTTATTTTAAAAAAGACTTCATAGAATAAAGACTTGAATCTTTAAACTAGAAGGGGATATTGTCCCTAGAAAAGTGACAGACAACAATAGATAAACTTAGCAAAATTATTACATTCAAAATAAAAAGCAAATACTGCAGCACCCCAGAAAATAAAACAAAACAATAAAAGCAAAAAAACAACAACAATAATTTACCTGTAAAGATGGAAAAAAAAAGTCCAGATTCCAGTTTTCTCAGATTCCTCCTTGATATCACTCAGTAGTGTTAAGTGAAGCAATGACTTCAGTGCTAAGGGGAAAAATGGGCCTCAAAAATTTTACACTCAGCCTGATTATTAGTCAAAGATACAGAAAATAGACAGTTTGGTTATCAGTCACATTGTTCTAGTGAAGCTTCCTGAAGAATATATTGCAGAACAAAGTTCAGGCGTTGGAAGTAGTTGGAAAACTTTAGCCGATGTACTGGGAAAGGTAATTGAGTCAATTTAATTGTGGGGCTCAGGTTAAAATAAATGCATGGCTGCTGGTTATAGACCAAATATAAAAATACTCCAAAACTCCAACAACATAGAAATGATATATGGTGTAAGAAAATATAATATTTTGATTGTCTCATCTTTTTTAGATGAGGGAAAGGTGGTATCATTTAAAGATGATAAATAAAATAAGGATCTAGATATTCAAAGAGTTGAAAAATAGGAAAAATAATGCAGTAAGTATAATACGGTGCTGGGGGGAAGAAGACAGAGGGAGAAGCAGAAATTAAATAATTGTGTTAATGCTCATAATGGGGAGTAAAATCTAAAGACATAGTAAATACATACATTAAATGAAGTTCCATTATAAAGGTAATAATTAGAACAAAATAGAAACCTTTTATATTTTGGAAAAATGCACACGAATGGTATAGTAGAAGGTAGAAAAGAAGAAACCACTTAAATAGCTTTATTTGTAGTGATGTAGGATGATGTTCAAGATATATTGTTAAATGGAAAGAAGTTGCAAAATAGCATGCAAGATTATATGTATATGTTTGTTCATTAATATACTTAATGTATATATTATTGTTTATCAATAGAATAGTACTTGTTTCTTTAAATTATATTCCACTAAATAATAGCTGTCTTAAGAGGTGAACTATGTAGCCCTAGTTGTTATATTATGACCTTATATCCTCAATATTAATATTTTAATATCACATGCTTAACATAAAACTATATCAAATAAAACTATAGGTGCAGCATATGTATATCTGTATGTGAGTAGCTTATAATCAGGCTAAGACTAAACTGGCAAAATTGGAGAGTACAGGATGCAAATGAATGCTCAGTTATGTTACACAAGCCCTCTGTGAAACCTTCTGAGATTATTGCAACCTTTGGTGGCTGGCCTCCCCTCCCTTTGATTTTTAACAGCAATATTTGACTGTAACATATTTGAACATTACACTATATATTTATCATTTTCTAACAGTCCAGTGTGATAGTCTTGTCTTTATAGAGGAGATGAGAATGATTGCCAAGTCCTTGGACTCCAAATCAGCTATTTAACACAATAGTCACATGAAGCAAAACAATTGGTTAGAAATTCCAGATATACACAACAACATGTAAATAATTATTATAACACCTGCCACTAGATAATGCATAAGAAACTGAGGTACAGGAGAGATGAACTACTTTGCCCCAAATCAAAAGGTAGTAAGAGATAATACTAGGATTAGGACCCAGACCGGCTGGCTGCAGGATGAATGCACATAACAGTACACTGTGTATGACCTGCTCGGCTACTTAACCTCACTGACTTCTCTTTCTGTGTTGGTGAAAGATGGAGAATAATGACGCCCTTTATAAAGTTAGCATGTCAGTTATTAAGAGAAGTACATCCATCAGCTTTGTAAGCCATGAAGCTCCATAGCAGACGTAAAATATCACTGTTGTCTGCTGTCTTCATGCTGCCATTGTTGCCACAGCATCATGTAAGCTCAGCTCATAGAGGAGCAAAGGTTTCCCTTAGATTCCTGTAGGGATAATCATTTACTGGCTTTTCAATCTCAACACACATGTGTTTGCTCTGACTGAACAATGTCCATGCCATAAAATAGCTTATGTCCACTGAGAGAGATTACCTAACAGGGCATAGTGAGGGAAGGGGCATCATGAGGTTCTGAGTTTTGTGCAAAGACCCAAGAGAGAGGAAAGGAGAAGGGAAGGATTGTGGTACTCAAAGAGTTAAGCAAACTTCTTCCAGCTTAGGAAAAAGACCTGCAGTTTTAAATTCTAATAATCTTCCCATGGGAGAAGCATCAACACGTTTTGCATTGTATTTATGCTACACAGCAACCTTTTCGCATGATTTTTAGTCCTCACTTTCCTGCATATTTTCCCACAAAGACTGTCCTTGACCAACACCAGAAATGAATTTGATTTCTCTAATGCAGCAGGTAATTGGATTTTTCTTTATTGGATGCATCCCTTTAATGACTGTCTCTGCTCCTTGCCAATTTAGCAAGTGCCCTGACATTGATCTGATGATATGACTTAAAATAAATAGGTGGAAGCTGGGGGTGAAAAGAACCAGCTGTCTGGCATCAGAAAAAAATGTATTTTGTCCTCATCTTGCCATTTTACTGAGAAATCTTTTACCCTTGAATGGCATTTTTGCAAAACATGCTGCTGTAATAATTAGTCATATAGCAACAGATTGCCTCCTTCTAGAAAATATAGTAATTATTTCCCAGAAAGTGCCCTGGAGAAAACATTGCAAGTTGAATAAAATTTACCCAATAATCATGCTGTTCCATGAAAATATCTGTTACTATGCATACTCTTTCCAGAACAAGATAAATATTGTTGAACAGAATTAATTAAATCTTTTTAAAAGCTGACAAAACATGAAATATTTATTTAAGTATTTATTTGCTTAACTTGAGGTTTTGTAAAAATAAAATCCGACACAAGATTGTTATTCAAGAAGGTGACAAAGGAGCAGCGGATAAAATTGTTGTATTTTGAAAAATAGTGATTCTTTCCTCAGGGAAGTTGTGATATAAAACTTGTTTTATGCTCAAGAATATATGGGATATAAATTTTCTATTTTTACCTTTATTCTTTTTTAGTAACAATATAACTCACTTGATTCATGGTTAATTTTTATTCTATCATCTTCCCTTCGTTTATTTTGATAAATATGATTTTTTTTAATTGAAGATACAATTCATGGGTGAGAAAATAAAGTCTTGTAATTCTAATGAGTCATGAAGAAAATAAGTTTTCTTTTAAAAATAAGTTAACAAGTGTTTTTTTTCCTTTTTGAATTCTTAATATTAGTTGCATGTACACTTATCAAAATAATTAATAGTTTTAAGAAATTGAGAGTTTAAATTAAAACCAATTATGATTGTTGAGTCTTTTCAATTGTGAAATCATATCACACAAAATTACAGTGGATTCTAAACCAGACAGAGCTGGCATAGATCTGCAGTGTTGCTCAATGAAGATCAATGAACTTGCTTTGATTCCTACCAACCAGGGGAGGCGTGGGAATTCTAGTCCTAGAAATGACGTGAGAAAGAATATAGAGAAAAATTAAGATCACATGTGCCCTAGAGACTGGGCTCTTTACTCACTGTTCTGATTGCATCCTCAGTGAGCATGTGCAGCTTTAGCATGTCAGTGAAAGTTTCCAGGAACTTTTCCAGGATGTTGTGTTGCACAAGATGGGCTTGCTTGAGAATCAATGCACCTTCTGCAGGGAGTCCAGTAGTATTGAAGGGCCCACTGGATCACCATCTCTCATCACAAATTATTAAATCTCACCCATTCCAGGTTAGGCCATTGTTGGAAGTTACATTTAAATGTAATGTTAAGGCTTTAAGGGCAAAAGAAAAAAAAATATTTTAATGGATAATGAAACTTCTTTTTTTTTTTGTGGTACAAAAATAGTTTTTATTTATTTTTTTTACTCTATTGAGTTTATTCCATTCTTTATCAAAATTCTTAACATTGATTCTGTCTTGATTTTTTGGATTTGAAGATTATTAAATAAAACCATAATTAATTAAACAATGTTCTCTTCTCTCAAATGGAAGGTATATTTTCTGGGAAAAGGAAAAAAAAACTATTTGTGTGTGTGTATGTGCACATATGTAAACATGTTTCCTTTATTAGAAGAAGGAAATTCATTTTTCATTCTCACCAGTTTTTGTAAAGCTGCTTTTTATGACATCTACATATTATTCTTTGGACATTTGCTGAAACTATTAATATGGGATGTTGACAATGGACAATTTACTTTGTTAATGCATTTTTTAAAAGCAAGCATTTATATCCTAATACATTTTTGCCATTTTTTCTTTGAGTAATATTTTAGTCTTTTATATAAAAGATCGTTAGGAAAGCATACAATGATAAATATTCGACTTCAAGGATTTCAAAGCCTAGTGGAGAGAAAAATGTGCATAAGTAAGTAAAAGAGAAGGTGGAAATTGATAGGTAACATGAAAAGGGTCAAGAACTGTAGTTGGAGGGAAAAATGAAGACATCACAATGATAACACGACTGTATATAGGCCTTTGAAGATAGGGAGAATCTGTGCAGGTGGGAGAGGTAGAACATTTTTTTGAAGAAGGAATAGAATTACTAATTACATGGAGGTGGAAACTTGCTAGGTAATTAGAATAAATGTGCCTTAAAACTGGGTCTAGGTACCATACTTCACAAATCATTGAAGAAAAAAGGGGAGAGAAGGAAAGATAATATTTTTACTGGAAATAGTTTCTGTTTAGCTAAGTTAGAAAGAATATGGTACTTTATATGTTTTGTTTCTATAGAGAGGTTATTAATATCTTAATGATGCTTTCTTTTATAAGGTAATCTTGACTGATGTTTAAAAAATAATGTCAATATTTGACATGTTGAATGACCTTAAATATGCTCATTTATTATATAAAGAATATGAACTATTAAAGTTTTTAAGTAAAGAAAGTATATTCTTCTAATTTTTATCTTTGCATATGTTCTAGTGTTAAAATACATACATATTTTATTTTCAATAAAATGTAAATTATTTACATACTTACCACTGAATGTAAATTTCTGACAGTGCTAAATAAGTTTCTTTGATTGCTTCAGGTCACTGATATGATGCTTCAGGACAAACCCTATCCTGATTGGGGGAAATCCGCAAGAGCTTTCTGGAAGAAAGGAAATGTTAGGATCATTTTATTCTGGTAAGAGATTGTTTAATTTATTGATTTATACCTTGTCTCATTCACTAAATGACTTGGATTGGATGTAGTTTTCTTTAGATATATAGAATTCTATGTGGAGAGACATTATAAATGTGTACTACATTCCATTAAAATGATTAAAACCAATCATTATAATTATTAAATGAATTTCTGCTTACAAATATTACATATACACATTTACAAGAGTTATGTTTTGATAATATAGTGATGCAAAGATTTTAGCAGAGGTAAGTAGGATTTTGACTGAGCAAAAACAAGCTGTAATTTTTATCAATGAATTATGATATTAAAAATGTCTTCAGTAAATGCTAAATTTCCAGTATATTTGACATGATATAATTTACTTTGAAGAAGTTGTACAGAAAAGGGCCCTCTTTACAAATCACATCTGGTTCATTGGCATTTCTTCTTTACTTCTAAAGTTTCCTTTAGATCCCCAGCCCAATCATTGCAATTTTAAAAACAATTTATGTCTGATAGAACTTCATTGTGCTTTTTTTAAAGTGTCATCACCATTATTTATGAGTATTTGAATAAGATTAGACAGAAAAGATAGGAATGTGGAGAGAGCAAGAGGGCACTTCCTCCTGGCTGTGTGCCACTGACCAAGCACAGGGATTCAACCTGATTATGAGAAGTGATGTACACTGACATGCAGAAGAGTTGTAATTAATGATGCCTTGTGCCTGGTAAATTCCAGCCACTCTACCTGCCTTTTGAAATGAAGGCAAAATCTGTTTATTCTTGGATTTAATTTGGGGGCATTGAATGTTTTATGTATAAGCTAGAAAAATCATAGTTACTGAGTACTTGGAAAAATATACTCTCTAAGTTATCTTTGTGCTTTTGCACTAATCATTAAATGTTGCTAGACATAGAGAGCATTTTAAACCTATTTCTTAGCAGGTAAACAAAAGTGGATTTTTTTTCAATAACGTAAAAATAAATATGGTTTTGTAGGTTGTCACACCTGTGTCTATGAGTCAAGTGTGGTCTATTATTATGATGCATTTAACCTCCATATGTTTTCCTGCCTAAAAAGTGCCCCATGTATCTTGTTTAAATAATATGTTTTATAATATTTGTGGCAAATGTTTATTAAAGGCACATTTTGCTACAGGCACTGTGGTAAGTACTTAACATTCTATATATTTACTCATTTAATTCTGACATATATAAGGTAGGTGCTGTTACTATAAGCATGAGTCTCTGACTCTTGGGCCCCAGTTTTTTTTTATTTATTTATTTATTTATTTATTTATTTATTTATTTATTTATATTTTACAGTGTGTTTTTATTTATTTTTTTAAATTTTTATTTTAAAAAATCTTTATTGTTGAAAGTCCTCCTTTGAACAATAAAGGAAAAAGGTCCTCCTTTCTCCCCATCAGCTTCTTCCAGCCTGCTCCTGCCTCTACCCCCCAGGCCCTCATGGAGCCCCAATTTTTAATCATTGCATCACACTGCCTCTAGAAGAACAAAAGATGCAACCAGTTGCAAATTTCCAAATGATTATCTTTAATCCATTTTTAGGTAATGGTTCCAGATAAGAATGTGAGATTCTGAAAAATTGTTCCACCCTACAGAATTCTCGATAGGGGTTTTAAGAATCACAATCTAAAAGGAGATAGATCTTAATAGTAAAAGTGTTGATGACCTATCTCTTTTTAAAAAACCTTACACTTACTTTGTTTATAGACATTTTGTATTATTTAAATGTACCTTCAAAGGCAGCCCATTGATTATTGTTTAATGTGGCCAGTTACCAAGGTCACATATATATTATCACAAAGGCGAGGCATGCATAATTATCCGAAGGCCTCCATAATTGTTGTCATTAGCTACTCTTAATTGTGACAGCTGTTTCAGAGGAAAAGAAATCATACTAGATTTTTCCTGGACATCTTAGTACATCTTTCCTTGAATATTACCACTCAGGTCTATTAGTATATGTTGTTAAACTAATTTAGTTGGTCACTGGCAGATAATATTATTGAATGGAAAATAAACAAAACCTCATAGTTATTGTTACAGTAGTTTTTTCTGTATAAGTATTGATAGGAGAGTGTTACTAGAGATGATTTTTCCAAGGTAGTATTTCAAATCATGGAGAGCATAAAATAATGAGGGGAATTTAAATGTCACTTTTTCTGATTTTATTCATTTCTACACAGTTAGATTATCTTGACAACAGTATTCTTTCTTTAAAAAAAGGAAAATCTGATACAAAAGTTGAATATGAAAATTATGTGGGAAGCAGAGAGAGGAATCACGATGGTGGCATAGGTAAATGCCTGTACTTGCTGCCTCCCACAACCACATCAAAATTACAAGTAAAATACAGAACAACTACCATCCAGAACCGTGGGAAAGCTGACTGAGTGGAAGTACTACAACTAGAGAGGTAAAGAAGAAAGCGCATTGAGACTGGTAGGAGGTGCGGCGGAACAGAATGGGCTGGTCCAGCACCCACGTGGGCCACTTTTCTAATCGGGAGGGAGATCACCTCTGCAGAGGCCACCAGGAGGAGCAAGGAGTCCCAGCCCCACAACAGACCCCCAGCCCAGGGTTCCAGAGCTGTGGAAAGAACTCCCTACAGGCAATAAGAACTACGGACTGTAAAAACAAGTGTGGATTGGGGCTGAGTAACACACAGACTGCTAGAGACTCAACTGCTCCTCTTAAAAGGCTGGCACCTCAAACTGAATTTATAAGCTCCTACTTGCTCTGAGATCCAGAGCTGGGCGAGGCTCTGAGGGACCCAGACAGGTACAGGGAGAAACTGGACTGTCTGGCATTGGTGGAGGAAAGCGGGGGTGGCTTTCTTCCAGATGGAGGTGCTCCCAGTGGTCATTGTTCCTGTGCTGGGACCTCCCCAGTGCAGGGCTGACTGGCAGACATTTCTGTTCGCTCTACCTTGGAGATTCCCTGAGACCCCGCCCCACCCAATCACCCAATTTACAACCTCACCCAAGCTGTGGGCAGCGGCTTTTGGCCCGTCCTTTCTCAGCCTAAAACCTGTCAAACAAGTTGCAGCTGGGTCAGGGAGCCCCAAAGCTGCTATCAATAAGCCCAAGGCTGGCATCAGCACCAGCCTGCCTTGCTTCACAGCTGGGCCTTGTCTGGACACTTCCAAATCCGATACAAAGAAGAGTAGCTCCTGCTGGGTGGCCCCAGGCAGTGGCTAACTTTGCAGCTCCTTGGAGATCCAAGAGCCAGTGTACCCAGTGGTTAGTGTGAGACCATACCAGATTACAACTCTTCACATCCGTAAGTGACCCACTCAAGGGGCAGACTCAGTGAGCACTAACGTCCCACTGAAGTAAGTCCTGTCCCATTAGGGGGGTGTTTCCACAGCAGCTCTCCCACTGTAATCGCAGCTGGCCCCCACAGCCAGTTAGCCTGGAGGTCGATTCCTCCCAGTGACACCAATAATAATCAAGGCTCAACTACAACAAGACTGTGCACACAGCCCACAAAGGGGTGCACCAAGAGTGTCCACCTCAGTGATTGGGGAGGCTGAGCCACTGGGCCCTATAGGACACCTATTACACAAGGCCACTCTATCAACTCAAGGAGACTTAGCACCTACCCAATACATAGAAACAAACACAAAATGCAGAGACAAAGAAACATGTCACAAATGAAAGAAATGGAAGAAAGCAAACTATTGGATAAAGAGTTCAAAACTACAGTTATAAGGTTACTCAAGAATCTTCTAGAAACCTCCAAGGAACTTAGTGAGACCTTCAAGGATCTTAGTGAGAAT
>NW_005370683.1:4525694-4536366 GCF_000412655.1 Myotis brandtii
TTTTTTTAATTGAAGATACAATTCATGGGTGAGAAAATAAAGTCTTGTAATTCTAATGAGTCATGAAGAAAATAAGTTTTCTTTTAAAAATAAGTTAACAAGTGTTTTTTTTCCTTTTTGAATTCTTAATATTAGTTGCATGTACACTTATCAAAATAATTAATAGTTTTAAGAAATTGAGAGTTTAAATTAAAACCAATTATGATTGTTGAGTCTTTTCAATTGTGAAATCATATCACACAAAATTACAGTGGATTCTAAACCAGACAGAGCTGGCATAGATCTGCAGTGTTGCTCAATGAAGATCAATGAACTTGCTTTGATTCCTACCAACCAGGGGAAGCGTGGGAATTCTAGTCCTAGAAATGACGTGAGAAAGAATATAGAGAAAAATTAAGATCACATGTGCCCTAGAGACTGGGCTCTTTACTCACTGTTCTGATTGCATCCTCAGTGAGCATGTGCAGCTTTAGCATGTCAGTGAAAGTTTCCAGGAACTTTTCCAGGATGTTGTGTTGCACAAGATGGGCTTGCTTGAGAATCAATGCACCTTCTGCAGGGAGTCCAGTAGTATTGAAGGGCCCACTGGATCACCATCTCTCATCACAAATTATTAAATCTCACCCATTCCAGGTTAGGCCATTGTTGGAAGTTACATTTAAATGTAATGTTAAGGCTTTAAGGGCAAAAGAAAAAAAAAATATTTTAATGGATAATGAAACTTCTTTTTTTTTTTGTGGTACAAAAATAGTTTTTATTTATTTTTTTTACTCTATTGAGTTTATTCCATTCTTTATCAAAATTCTTAACATTGATTCTGTCTTGATTTTTTGGATTTGAAGATTATTAAATAAAACCATAATTAATTAAACAATGTTCTCTTCTCTCAAATGGAAGGTATATTTTCTGGGAAAAGGAAAAAAAAACTATTTGTGTGTGTGTATGTGCACATATGTAAACATGTTTCCTTTATTAGAAGAAGGAAATTCATTTTTCATTCTCACCAGTTTTTGTAAAGCTGCTTTTTATGACATCTACATATTATTCTTTGGACATTTGCTGAAACTATTAATATGGGATGTTGACAATGGACAATTTACTTTGTTAATGCATTTTTTAAAAGCAAGCATTTATATCCTAATACATTTTTGCCATTTTTTCTTTGAGTAATATTTTAGTCTTTTATATAAAAGATCGTTAGGAAAGCATACAATGATAAATATTCGACTTCAAGGATTTCAAAGCCTAGTGGAGAGAAAAATGTGCATAAGTAAGTAAAAGAGAAGGTGGAAATTGATAGGTAACATGAAAAGGGTCAAGAACTGTAGTTGGAGGGAAAAATGAAGACATCACAATGATAACACGACTGTATATAGGCCTTTGAAGATAGGGAGAATCTGTGCAGGTGGGAGAGGTAGAACATTTTTTTGAAGAAGGAATAGAATTACTAATTACATGGAGGTGGAAACTTGCTAGGTAATTAGAATAAATGTGCCTTAAAACTGGGTCTAGGTACCATACTTCACAAATCATTGAAGAAAAAAGGGGAGAGAAGGAAAGATAATATTTTTACTGGAAATAGTTTCTGTTTAGCTAAGTTAGAAAGAATATGGTACTTTATATGTTTTGTTTCTATAGAGAGGTTATTAATATCTTAATGATGCTTTCTTTTATAAGGTAATCTTGACTGATGTTTAAAAAATAATGTCAATATTTGACATGTTGAATGACCTTAAATATGCTCATTTATTATATAAAGAATATGAACTATTAAAGTTTTTAAGTAAAGAAAGTATATTCTTCTAATTTTTATCTTTGCATATGTTCTAGTGTTAAAATACATACATATTTTATTTTCAATAAAATGTAAATTATTTACATACTTACCACTGAATGTAAATTTCTGACAGTGCTAAATAAGTTTCTTTGATTGCTTCAGGTCACTGATATGATGCTTCAGGACAAACCCTATCCTGATTGGGGGAAATCCGCAAGAGCTTTCTGGAAGAAAGGAAATGTTAGGATCATTTTATTCTGGTAAGAGATTGTTTAATTTATTGATTTATACCTTGTCTCATTCACTAAATGACTTGGATTGGATGTAGTTTTCTTTAGATATATAGAATTCTATGTGGAGAGACATTATAAATGTGTACTACATTCCATTAAAATGATTAAAACCAATCATTATAATTATTAAATGAATTTCTGCTTACAAATATTACATATACACATTTACAAGAGTTATGTTTTGATAATATAGTGATGCAAAGATTTTAGCAGAGGTAAGTAGGATTTTGACTGAGCAAAAACAAGCTGTAATTTTTATCAATGAATTATGATATTAAAAATGTCTTCAGTAAATGCTAAATTTCCAGTATATTTGACATGATATAATTTACTTTGAAGAAGTTGTACAGAAAAGGGCCCTCTTTACAAATCACATCTGGTTCATTGGCATTTCTTCTTTACTTCTAAAGTTTCCTTTAGATCCCCAGCCCAATCATTGCAATTTTAAAAACAATTTATGTCTGATAGAACTTCATTGTGCTTTTTTTAAAGTGTCATCACCATTATTTATGAGTATTTGAATAAGATTAGACAGAAAAGATAGGAATGTGGAGAGAGCAAGAGGGCACTTCCTCCTGGCTGTGTGCCACTGACCAAGCACAGGGATTCAACCTGATTATGAGAAGTGATGTACACTGACATGCAGAAGAGTTGTAATTAATGATGCCTTGTGCCTGGTAAATTCCAGCCACTCTACCTGCCTTTTGAAATGAAGGCAAAATCTGTTTATTCTTGGATTTAATTTGGGGGCATTGAATGTTTTATGTATAAGCTAGAAAAATCATAGTTACTGAGTACTTGGAAAAATATACTCTCTAAGTTATCTTTGTGCTTTTGCACTAATCATTAAATGTTGCTAGACATAGAGAGCATTTTAAACCTATTTCTTAGCAGGTAAACAAAAGTGGATTTTTTTTCAATAACGTAAAAATAAATATGGTTTTGTAGGTTGTCACACCTGTGTCTATGAGTCAAGTGTGGTCTATTATTATGATGCATTTAACCTCCATATGTTTTCCTGCCTAAAAAGTGCCCCATGTATCTTGTTTAAATAATATGTTTTATAATATTTGTGGCAAATGTTTATTAAAGGCACATTTTGCTACAGGCACTGTGGTAAGTACTTAACATTCTATATATTTACTCATTTAATTCTGACATATATAAGGTAGGTGCTGTTACTA
Organism: Myotis brandtii; assembly: GCF_000412655.1. Taxonomy (NCBI): domain Eukaryota; kingdom Metazoa; phylum Chordata; class Mammalia; order Chiroptera; family Vespertilionidae; genus Myotis; species Myotis brandtii. The sequence goes on from NW_005370683.1 coordinate 4,528,949, forward strand.
TAAGCATGAGTCTCTGACTCTTGGGCCCCAGTTTTTTTTTATTTATTTATTTATTTATTTATTTATTTATTTATTTATTTATATTTTACAGTGTGTTTTTATTTATTTTTTTAAATTTTTATTTTAAAAAATCTTTATTGTTGAAAGTCCTCCTTTGAACAATAAAGGAAAAAGGTCCTCCTTTCTCCCCATCAGCTTCTTCCAGCCTGCTCCTGCCTCTACCCCCCAGGCCCTCATGGAGCCCCAATTTTTAATCATTGCATCACACTGCCTCTAGAAGAACAAAAGATGCAACCAGTTGCAAATTTCCAAATGATTATCTTTAATCCATTTTTAGGTAATGGTTCCAGATAAGAATGTGAGATTCTGAAAAATTGTTCCACCCTACAGAATTCTCGATAGGGGTTTTAAGAATCACAATCTAAAAGGAGATAGATCTTAATAGTAAAAGTGTTGATGACCTATCTCTTTTTAAAAAACCTTACACTTACTTTGTTTATAGACATTTTGTATTATTTAAATGTACCTTCAAAGGCAGCCCATTGATTATTGTTTAATGTGGCCAGTTACCAAGGTCACATATATATTATCACAAAGGCGAGGCATGCATAATTATCCGAAGGCCTCCATAATTGTTGTCATTAGCTACTCTTAATTGTGACAGCTGTTTCAGAGGAAAAGAAATCATACTAGATTTTTCCTGGACATCTTAGTACATCTTTCCTTGAATATTACCACTCAGGTCTATTAGTATATGTTGTTAAACTAATTTAGTTGGTCACTGGCAGATAATATTATTGAATGGAAAATAAACAAAACCTCATAGTTATTGTTACAGTAGTTTTTTCTGTATAAGTATTGATAGGAGAGTGTTACTAGAGATGATTTTTCCAAGGTAGTATTTCAAATCATGGAGAGCATAAAATAATGAGGGGAATTTAAATGTCACTTTTTCTGATTTTATTCATTTCTACACAGTTAGATTATCTTGACAACAGTATTCTTTCTTTAAAAAAAGGAAAATCTGATACAAAAGTTGAATATGAAAATTATGTGGGAAGCAGAGAGAGGAATCACGATGGTGGCATAGGTAAATGCCTGTACTTGCTGCCTCCCACAACCACATCAAAATTACAAGTAAAATACAGAACAACTACCATCCAGAACCGTGGGAAAGCTGACTGAGTGGAAGTACTACAACTAGAGAGGTAAAGAAGAAAGCGCATTGAGACTGGTAGGAGGTGCGGAGGCACAGAATGGGCTGGTCCAGCACCCACGTGGGCCACTTTTCTAATCGGGAGGGAGATCACCTCTGCAGAGGCCACCAGGAGGAGCAAGGAGTCCCAGCCCCACAACAGACCCCCAGCCCAGGGTTCCAGAGCTGTGGAAAGAACTCCCTACAGGCAATAAGAACTACGGACTGTAAAAACAAGTGTGGATTGGGGCTGAGTAACACACAGACTGCTAGAGACTCAGCTGCTCCTCTTAAAAGGCTGGCACCTCAAACTGAATTTATAAGCTCCTACTTGCTCTGAGATCCAGAGCTGGGCGAGGCTCTGAGGGACCCAGACAGGTACAGGGAGAAACTGGACTGTCTGGCATTGGTGGAGGAAAGCGGGGGTGGCTTTCTTCCAGATGGAGGTGCTCCCAGTGGTCATTGTTCCTGTGCTGGGACCTCCCCAGTGCAGGGCTGACTGGCAGACATTTCTGTTCGCTCTACCTTGGAGATTCCCTGAGACCCCGCCCCACCCAATCACCCAATTTACAACCTCACCCAAGCTGTGGGCAGCGGCTTTTGGCCCGTCCTTTCTCAGCCTAAAACCTGTCAAACAAGTTGCAGCTGGGTCAGGGAGCCCCAAAGCTATCAATAAAAAGCCCAAGGCTGGCATCAGCACCAGCCTGCCTTGCTTCACAGCTGGGCCTTGTCTGGACACTTCCAAATCCGATACAAAGAGGAGGAATCTGCATATCTCTCTGTAGCTCCTGCTGGGTGGCCCCAGGCAGTGGCTAACTTTGCAGCTCCTTGGAGATCCAAGAGCCAGTGTACCCAGTGGTTAGTGTGAGACCATACCAGATTACAACTCTTCACATCCGTAAGTGACCCACTCAAGGGGCAGACTCAGTGAGCACTAACGTCCCACTGAAGTAAGTCCTGTCCCATTAGGGTGTTTCCTGCATAGCAGCTCTCCCACTGTAATCGCAGCTGGCCCCCACAGCCAGTTAGCCTGGAGGTCGATTCCTCCCAGTGACACCAATAGCAATCAAGGCTCAACTACAACAAGACTGTGCACACAGCCCACAAAGGGGTGCACCAAGAGTGTCCACCTCAGTGATTGGGGAGGCTGAGCCACTGGGCCCTATAGGACACCTATTACACAAGGCCACTCTATCAACTCAAGGAGACTTAGCAGCTACCCAACACATATAAACAAACACAGGGAAACAGCCAAAATGTGGAGACAAAGAAACATGGCACAAATAAAAGAAATGGAAGAAAGCAAACTACTGGATATAGAGTTCAAAACCACAGTTATAATGTTACTCAAGAATATTCTAGAAACCTCCGAGGAACTTAGTGAGCCCTTCAAGGATCTTAGTGAGAATGCCCAAAAAATGGAAAAGGACCAGTCAGAAATTAAGCATACACTGACTGAAATAAAGTATAATATACAGGGATTCAACAGTAGACTAGAGGATCCCAAGAATCAAGTCAATGATTTGAAATATGAGGAAGCAAAAAACACCCAACTGGAAGAGCAAAAAGAAAAAAGAATCCAAAAATATGAAGATAGTGTAAGGAGCCTCTGGGACAATTTCAAGCTTACCAACATCCGAATATTGGGGGTGCCAGAGGAAGAGAGTGAGCAAGATATTGAAAACCTATTTGAAGAAATAATGACAGAAAACTTCCCCTACCTGGTGAAAGAAATTGACTTACAAGGTCCAGGAAGACAGAGAACCACAAACAAGAGGAATCCAAAGAGGACCACACCAAGACACATCATAATTAAAATGCCAATGACAAAGGACAAAGAGAGAATCTTAAAAGCAGCAAGCAAAAAGCAGTTCGTTACCTACAAGGGAGTATCCTTATGACTGTCAGCTGATTTCTCAATAGAAACTATGCAGGCCAGAGGAGAGTGGCAAGAAATATTCAAAGTGATGAATAGCAAGAACCTACAACCAAGAATATTCTACCTAGCAAAGCTATCATTTAGAATTGAAGGTCAGTTAAAGAGCTTCACAACAAGAGAAAGCTAAAGGAGTTCATCACCACCAAACCAGTATTATATGAAGTGCTGAAGGGTATTCTAGAAGAAGAAGAAGAAGAAGAAGAAGAAGAAGAAGAAGAAGAAGAAGAAGAAGAAGAAGAAGAAGAAGAAGAAGAAGAAGAAGAAGAAGAAGAAGAAGAAGAAGAAGAAGAAGAAGAAGAAGAAGAAGAAGAAGAAGAAGAAGAAGAAGAAGAAGAAGAAGAAGAAGAAGAAGAAGAAGAAGAAGAAGAAGAAGAAGAAGAAGAAGAAGAAGAAGAAGAAGAAGAAGAAGAAGAAGAAGAAGAAGAAGAAGAAGAAGAAGAAGAAGAAGAAGAAGAAGAAGAAGAAGAAGAAGAAGAAGAAGAAGAAGAAGAAGAAGAAGAAGAAGAAGAAGAAGAAGAAGAAGAAGAAGAAGAAGAAGTGGAAAGCAAAGACATCTCCCTTTTCATACTTTTCAGAAAAAAAAGGGATTTAGCAAATATAAAGATCATATTTTTTTTTAGCTCCATAAGATAAAATACAGAAATCATTGGCAAGGTTTTAAATGAAATCAAAGATAGTGTTTACATACTCTACGCTGAGTGTCATCCACTCAAAAAAGAGATGTTTTCTTTCCGTTTTGTCCTAATTAAGAAAAGAGAAATTAGTGTGAAAAATCTATGGTGGAGAAGAAATTTTACCAAGGGAAGCTTTCATAAGTTGGAATGTGATTATGTGCAGCAGTGTGAACAGTACAATTTGGAATTTTGTTCTAGTAAACTACCTCTTGCTTATGTGTAGCTACTTTAACTCACTAATGCCGGTCAGAAGCTGTTTTGTTCACAACTGTGTGGCTTTCTTCCTTGATTCTTGGTGATAGATGTCTCTACATGGAAGAAAATGGTTCTTGTTTCTTTCGGTAACTGTGCAAAGATGAGGCTATGGCACATGGGCTCTTATGTCTGGGAGGAGACGAAATTGTGGCCATATTTGAAAACCCTAAAAGGGAAAGGGAAGAATAGTCACAAACCTTCCCTTCCAAAGCCCTTTTCTCGGGCTTTTGCATAATTAGAAAGAATAAAGATCTAAGAATCTAAATCCCAGATGAATGCCATGTACTGTTCTATTATTTAGTGGGACTTCCACAAACTATCTTCGCTCACTTGTATCTGTAGTAAAAGAACACATACCTACAAAGCAAGTAATATGATTCTTTTTGTTAGCTCCTGTCTTTATGTCTAGAGACACAATTCATATGATTTTGATGGGAAGCATCTTGGGATGATATTTTCCAAAAAAGTTAGCTTTTAAAAAGTAAGGGGTGACATGCTTCTGTGATTAGGGGATGAATTGGCAGAAGGGGTTGGGAGAGGTGGTAATCATTCGAACTTCACAAACACTCCAGTTCTCTGCCTTCCAAACCCATGACAGAATTACACTTTGCTGTCCCCTCTGGTCATGTGACTTGCTTTGACCAGTTTAAATGTGAGTGAAAGTGGCATGTGTCACGTCTAAGTAGAAGCCTTTAATAGTCATTGAGAAACATTGGAGGGAACTCTTTTTTTTCCAGTAGCAATTTTGGAAGCTTGTGTCTAGCTGGAGCCCTCATCATGCATTTTCCTGAATGGCTAGGAAAAACCAAGCATCTTTAACAACAGAGTAGACATGTAGTTGAGCAAGAAATGGTCCTTTACAAATGCTAAGCCACTGAGACTTGGGGATTGTTTGATATTGCAGTATAAACTAGCCCATTTTGATGTATACAGAAATTGATCTCTGAAAGCAGGGGGCGGCCACAACAGAAAACAGGAAGAAAGTTGTTTTGTTTTGTTTTTTTAAAGGGCTAGGCAGCAAATGGCAAGGAAAATGGAGGCTGGCAAGATGGTAATCCAGGTGTCTTGGTGGTGAAGTATTTGGGAAAAAAATGTGATGAGATGCTCTAGGAGAGGTTGGAAAACAAAGTGCTAGCAGTGTGTTGTTGTGTGCAACTGTATACAGTTGTCCATGTCTATTCCATTTTGATGCATAGAGAAGATTATCTTTTATTTTTTATCTTTTATTTTATGATTAGTGCAGTTTTTAAAAAAGTACTTTATCTAGCACTGTGATAATTTGGGTGAGCATCTCTTAATTCTTACCTGGGAAACAAATGTAGCTGCTGGTGTTTTTTTCCTGCTTTGAATGCCATGGTTATTATTATTATTATTTAAAATATGTTTTATTGACTTCAGAGAGAGGAAAAGAAGGGGATAGAGAGATAGAAACATCGAGGAGAGAGAAACATCTTTGATTGGCTGCCTCCTGCATGCCCCCCACTGGGATTGAGCCCGAAACCTCCTGCATGCCCCAACTGAGGATCAAACCTTGACTTCCTCGTTCATGGGTCAATGCTCAACCTGGCCAGGCACCATGGTTATTATTAAAATCTAATAAAATGAACTTATTTGTTTCACTTTGATCAGTCAAGAGCTAATCATAAGTGATTATTATCTTAATATACATGGTGTGGGAGAGTAACATGACAATAATAAAATAATGATAAAATGCAAGAATGTAATTAAAAAAGACCTAAGAATCAGAGGAAATATCCGTCAAAAGTGTTTCAGTAATAGCTCTAGTAACATCATGCTCTATGACCTGTATGACTACTTGAGGTTTATATTTTCTTTTATGCAAAAGAAGTGTATTTTGTTATTCACGATCCTTTCCAGCTCTGTAATGCTATCCATAATAAAATTAAAACACTGACAAAGAGCCATTTTGTCTGCTTCACCCTAAAGGCAGAATGTGATTGCTATAGTCTGGATGTTTTTCCCTCCAAAATTTCTATGTTGAAATCTAGTACTTTATATAATGGTATTAGGAGTTAGGGCCTTTAGGAGGTGCTAGCATATGAGGGTGGAGCCCTCATGGATGGAATCAGTGCCCTTCAGAGAGATCCCTAGTCCTTTCCACCTTGTGAGGACACAGTGAGAGGCACTGGCTATGAATCAGGAAGAGCATCCTCACAAAATCAAACTATGCTCATGCCTTGATCTTGGACTTCTCAGCTTCCAGAACTGGGACAAATTTCTGTTGTTTATAAGCAACACAGGCTGTGGTATTTTATGATAGCATCACAATGAGCTAAGACATGGACACAAGGACCAATGAGTGTATGTCACATGGGAGCAGATTCACATTCATATATGAAGGATGCCCTAATGATGGGAGTCTCAATGCTGAGTGAGTCTCCCACATGAAGAGCTGACTCTCCATCAGTGAAAGTATTCCTGCAAAGGCTAGGTAATCTTTCAGGGATGCTATACGCAGATTTTCACAGTAAATGAGGAAAAAAACCCACATCACTCCTAATTTTTAATGGAACATGAAGATTCTGTGACTCTACAGTTTTAACTACAAAAGTATTGCATATTTTCTGCTTTATAATAGTCTACTTTATATTAATTATCATTTAATATGCTCTATATAAATCCATCATCATTATGAGCAGAATTTTTACACTAGACAATAATTCACGAGAGGTTTTTGCCTCACTGCCCAAATAAGAAATTAGCTCATATATTTCCTCTGGGTGAATTTTGTCTTCTTGCCTATAGCCTTCCTTCCATCTCAACACATCTCTTTAAGCAGTTGTCTATCCTTAATTAAAAGCTGCCTCTGTGGCTAAGAAAAATCAGAACGTTTTTAGTCCAAGTCAGATAGCTATATCCACTGAATCATTCACATTAACTTTAAACACTACACTGAGTTCACAGGGTTCAATGTAAGTCTGGCTACTTGTAAGCACAAAGATCCAAGAATATGCTTCAACTGGTTTACTGTGTTGTCGTGTTATTTGGAGATTTTTATTTAAAAAGTAAAATCTATATTTATTCCTGAGAGATTTAACTCTCAGGCATATATTAACATTATCTGATGCCCTTCTAGACTTAATTTTGCTGAATTAAGAACAAACCTTGATTATATTAACTTATTTAAGTAAATACTTAAGTTGTGAGAACAATGTGAAATAGTGGTTTAGGAACACAGACCCTTGAGTCATCTGTGTAGCTTTCAATCCTGCCTTCACTACTTACTATTGTGTAGTAATTATTGCTATTATTTAAATTTGATTTTATTGTTTAAAGTATTACAGATAATAGTACATATGTCGCCTTTTTTCCCCCCATTGACCTTCCTCCAGCC
>NW_005370683.1:4536438-4547150 GCF_000412655.1 Myotis brandtii
CCCAGCCTTCCCACTGTAATTTGACAGTCTGTTCGATGCTTCTCTGCCTCTGTATCTACCTTTTTGTTCACCAGGTTATAATGTTCTTTATTATCCATAAATGAGTGAGATCATGTGGTGTTTTTCTTTCACTTTCTGGCTATTTCACTTAGCATAATGCTCTACTATTTTAACTGATATGCTTGTTGTAATGCTGCACCAGGTGCTCTCATGGTTCTGAAAACTTAACTAGGAAAGAGAAAGTAAGGAATCTGAAAGAGAAAGTAAGGAATCAGAATATATATATATATATTCTATCTAATGAGAAATATGGAGGGAGGAAAAGGGGAAGAGGTAACACCAGTAGTGGGTATGGAATATTCATTTCCAAATATAGATGTCCCTTTGACCTTCTCTCTCACCTTCTGACTACACTCACTCTTTCTACTTCCTGTTTGACCAATAGGTAGTAAGTTCTAAGTAGTTCTAAGTGATGTAGTTCTAAGTGAGCTCAGGGAAAATTTTGTAAAGGAGCTAGAGCCAAAGTGTATTTTCAGGATAAGCAGAAGCCAGATGGGGGGAAACATGTCTAGTGGTTAGGGTATGTGGAGTGGGAAGAGGGAAAAGTCAAGGCTATCATTGAGTGTTTAGGCTTGAGAAATAGAACAGAAGATTATACTGTTCACTGGGATAGGAAATGCTGATGGAGGAGGAAGTCTCAGGGGGCATAGTGTTGAGGTGATGAGCTTTATAGAAATACCTAATAAGAAGTTCTTTTTATATGGATATGGAACTGAGGAGTGAGGGAGTAGAAGACTGGCATAGAAATTAAAATTTTATTTTGATTTATATTTTTACCCTCATACAGATGTTGTTACTTACATGCATATGGTATGTGAAGGACTCTGAGTGGGTGTAGAGTGAGGTTAAAAGGTCCACTGAGGTCAAACTGTAAAGTTCTTTTAATTGGGAACAGGCAGAAGAGGCATCTACAAAGAAGACAGAGAAAGAGGAACAAAAAGAATGAAAAATATGAAAAGTGTATGTCATAGATGTCAGGAGATGAGCATATATCAGGAGACATATAATATCAACAGCCTAAAGCTATAAATATACCAAATAAGGTGAAAATGCAAAGTGTTCATGGGTTTTAATTCTAAGAGGACCATGGGTGGTGACTTTGGCAAGAATGGTTTTCTGGAATGTCACTGATAGAAGCCAGACTTGTACTCAGTCAAGGCATGAATAAGAGCCCCAGTAGTTGGAACAGTGAGCATAGTCAGAAGATGAAAGAGAAGATTGGAGGCACATCTATAGTTAAAAATGAATATTCCCTAGGAAGAATTTAAATAAATTTACTGGTTTGACTACTTACTGATTTGTCTTCTGCAGAGCATGCCTTTTTATTTTTAAAGGCAATCATTAAAATTATTTGCTGCACAGGTATTGAATTAAAGCCTCTTATGTTAAATTCTGTAGTGAAAATTTACTATGTATGTAATTCTCATTTCTTAGCAGAAAGATGGAGAATAAAGAGTTGATAAGGGTTTAAGTTAAAATACCTTTAAATGTTTAAAGAAGTGTATTACAGTCAAAATGGTGATGAAGTTCTCTACATATTTCTGCCTGTATCACATTACTTGAGAGTAGGAATAGCATCTTACCATGCAAGGACTTAGTACAGTGCCTGCCACACAGGAGGTATTGAATACATTCCTGTTGAAATAATTACTTTGGTGAGGACTTTCAAATCTACCATACTCTATGATATTTCTGTAAGTGTCTTCAGATAGAGTAATTTGTTGAAAATGATAAAATGTTAGTTAAAAGTAGTTTGACTTTGTGATTAACTGATACTTCATAAGAATATAATGCTTATGAATTACTTTTTTTCTGAAAAATATTTAGAAATGATTATTTTCAGTCCTTTAGAAATTACCTTGGTAATAATTCCTTTACCCACAAATTCTGTGTTCTACCGACATCTAGAAAGTTCATTAAAACACTGTGGAGTATATAACTACAGTGACACAACATCATCCCCATACTGACCCTGAAAGCTTTTATATTAAGTTCTTTTCCTCATTTCATATAGATAAGTGAAATTTAAAGAAAAATAATTAAATCAGTTGGTCTTAAATTACTTAAATAGTATCACCCTAATATAGACCTTTCTTTAATTGCTAAAACCTGGAATAGCAACATTGAGCTCCAAAACAATCCTTGGATTTATGAATCTTTAAAAGAAAATGCCCTTTAATTAGGGCTTGGAAATACTGCATAGATTTTCTGTGTAACAGTTATTGGTGGAACAGTTTTATTCTTCTTTAATTTGAAATTTTTTTGGTTAAATGGAATACTCCCCTGAGCCATGAATCCCAAGTTATACTTACTAAGTTTTTAAAGTAAAAGTCATGTTTTCAAAGGTCTCTGAGTTCACATATAACTGTATAAATGCACAAATTTAAAATAGAAACAATAAGTCCTAGAAGAGAGAAAGCAACATTTAACCAAATTTCATGACTTGATCCATTTTGGCAGTGTGGGAAATGGTGGCATATCTTTTCATCCTTTCTCATGATTCATGCCCCCACTCCCACCATCTTTAGTAAACTAAAAATGCAAGTCTTTGATATTAACAAAACAACAAATATTTCTATGACTCAACCTGTTGAAAAGCCCAGATACTTCATTCTTGTTATTTCTCTAGCTCTTTCAGTAACCTTGAGGTATTTATCTTCATCCTGTGAATATTTACCAAGTGACCACAATGCAAATGTCTCTGAGTAAAATGCTGCTATGATAATGTTTTTGCCGCCATAAAAGCCCTCCTTAAAAAAAAAAAGTGTGTGTGTTTTTGTGTGCTTTGATCAAAACCTGTCCATTAGAATTAAGATCTTCTGCTCAGGTGTCAATTATATCAGAATAGCTGTAATTCTTCATTAAATCTCTCCCATCATAACTGTGCATCTGCTTTTTTCATTCTGAATGGGGGAACAAACACAGTCTCAGTGTCACCAAAGTACAGCTGGTTGTTTAGTACCCATGATTCACTATAGCTCACATCTGGTTCTGAGATGGGCAATACACAAACTCAATTTTGTGGTACATTAGTCACTGTTGGAAACTCACAACTGATTGATTTTCAAACCAAATTTGCTGGTAACTGATACACTGATGTTCTCTACAGGGCAACTCTTTTACCGTTATCTAAGTGGAAGTGAATCCTTGCTTATTTCATGAGTCACTGAACAAAACTAAGCCACCTCCCTTAGTTTTCTGAGTGCAGGGAAGGGCAGTTTCTTTCTGGGCTTAGACCGCTATTCTTAATTTTGAAAAATAAATGTTACTCTCTGCCATTTAAACTCATTCTATTATTTTATGTAGTTCAGAATCAGCAATATTTTAAGCAAGCATTCCATAAACTCCTGGAATTGTAGAAGCCAGAGAAAACATGAATCATGTTCCCAGCCCTCAAGAACCATGCAAATGATTTGGGCAAGTCAAAACTCATATAGCTGCAATGAATGATAGATAACATGAGATGGTTTGTAACCAAATATTTAATTATCTCACACTGACTGTGATTGGGGTAGTCATGAAAGTAATCATGGAGGAAGTTGGACCTAATTAGGCCCTTGAAGAAACTAGAGGTCAAGAAAAGGCACAGAGAAGTACAATCTTCAGATGATGGAGGTTCAGCAAGTAATAAGAGTACTCTCACCAAGAAGACTGCAGCAGTCAGTATTCTCAGGTCCAAATTGGGGGTAGGGTATTAATAATCTTGTCTAGGGCTGTTTTAGATCAATATACACACAGGGTCTTACCTTAAAATATGTCAGATTTTTCAGGAACTACCAAAAACCTACTGATCACAATGAGGCTCTGAACTAGGCAAGCAATGGTGTTGGCCCAGTGCTGAATCACCTGGGATTGTGTCAGGGAAATTTGTAGTTCTCTCATGTCCAATGAGAAAAAGAGATTTACAGTTTGGTGTTTTATTCCCAACTATACTGTGGAAGTGTATGTATGTGGCTTTCCTACCATGTTCCTCCACTGTGAGTTGAGAGAAGACACCATGCTTTGTTTTACTCAATATTACCAGGGCCTACTAGCTATGTAATTAGTATCTGTTCCATTGCTGATGCCAGAATAAATGAATACAACACTCCTTGGTAAGCAAACCTAGAAGCTTCTAACCTTGTTTAGTAGAAAGTTTCTCTGGATGAGGACATTCTGGTGGAGTTTGTCAGTATAAGGAACCCCATGGGGTTCCCTTGGGTTTCTCCCTCTTTGGGGTTTCTCCCTTCTCTTGGGGTTGTCTCATTTGCATTACTGCTGCCATTACCGCAACATGGGCCAAGCATGATATGAAACACATTCTTTGTTTATCTTTTTCATAGTTAATAGAGTTAACATTTTTTCAGTAGACCAGTACTGAACATTAAAAAGCACAAGAAGAAATGTTTTCAGAATGTACAGATCTGTCTCCTCATCTGAGGTATCTGAACAATTGCAGAGACTTTCTACCTTTTTTCACTTGCTGCTCTGGCTGACTCTTTGTGGTTTGAGCCACTATATTTCTGGCTGTAATGGAGTCCTTTAAAAATAAGTCTGGTACAATGCTACAGTCACATTTCCAGTTATAGGTTTGAGTTATTGACAGACTGTGGTGATTAATCCAGGAATAATTCTCCCCTCTATGTAGCTTTTACTCTACCCAGAGTATTCTTTTTTCACTTGCTGCTCCGGCTGACTCTTTGTGGTTTGAGCCACTATATTTCTGGCTGTAATGGAGTCCTTTAGAAATAAGTCTGGTACAATGCTACAGTCACATTTCCAGTTATAGGTTTGAGTTATTGACAGACTGTGGTGATTAATCCAGGAATAATTCTCCCCTCTATGTAGCTTTTACTCTACCCAGAGTATTACATATGAACCATGCAGGAGCCCAAACCTACATATAAGAAGTTAGCACTAACGTTGAGTCATTTTCTATGTGATTCTTAACCATATTACTTTTCAAGACATTGCCTCTATTGAAATATCCTAATAATTCTATTCAAAAATGACTAGCGTTTATTGAATGCTACTGGTTTGCCCAGGACTGGGATCTTCACAGTTTTTGTTTTACTTAATCTATACCTTGACTGACCAGATACTTATTATTATTTGGATCTTAAAGACAAACCCCATGACTTAGAGAGGTTGCATAGCTGGCGAGGAGCAGAGCTGGGATTTCAGTACAGGCAGCTTGACTTCAGAACCTGTACCATACTATACTGAGCAGATTCACTTATTCCAGTATTTTAAGACATTAATACAGTTAACAATGATTAGTCATATTTTTCATATGTATATTAGCTCTATCTCTTTCTTTCTCCTGGCAGATGGATTTGAATTGACTAAAGAAAGACATAACTCCAAGAATCCTTTGAGTTTATCTACTTATGTTCTAATACCTTTATATTACTTACAAAGATAATGAAACAAAAGTCAGTTTAGTGACCTACCCAAGGGCACAGAATTAGTTAATATCTCTATGGCAATGAAAATTAGGGTTATTGGTTCCTGGTTTAATATTCATTTTACTGTATTACATTACCTCCCTTATTCCTCTTTTTTTAATCAATGTAATTCAAACTAAAAGAATTTGCTGATGACTGGATATGTTGAGTTAATAGCTCTTGTAAGCCAATAGTAATAATCAGAACATTCTGTGTGGTTTAAATTGATGTAATTGTATATCATTTTCTCTCAATTACAGGAATTAGGCAAGAAAGAGATGTGCAATAAGTAGTTTAATATGCCAATAAAGCATGATGTATGAACAGAAGCTTCATTTAAGTTTTCATATGAAAAGCCAATTGCTATTTTTCTTGTTTGTTTTATCTTCAGGAGTTTCAAAGACTTAATTTCTTTAAAATATATTTGCAAGATTAAAAGTAAATATTGCAATTGATGTCCTAAATGCTATAAGTTATAATCACAACAAATTCTTGGCCTTTTACTAGGGGACACTAGAAGTGAGAAGATATTAAACGTAGTCAGTTAAGGATTCTACTCCTTCGAAAATTGTGAGTTCAATGTTCCTCCAGAAAACATCTGCCAGAGAGAATATTCAGATATTAATTGCAAGAATAGATTAGCTGATATCCAAAATTTTTTTGCCTCCTAAAATTCTATAATTCTGAGTAAATATTTTCTTGTCTAAGGTTATTATATGTTTGGACAGGCATGAAGTGCTCAGAATAATGATTACAGCAACTCAAAAGAAAATCTTAAGGAAATGTTAATCTTAGCATGCTTATTCTTTTGAACACTATCCAGCCATTAAAAGCTATGCTTTGGGAAGATACTTAATGACATGAAAGGTGGAGATAAAAAAGATACCTACAAGTAACTTTGAGAAATTGTGTTTTGACTGGGAACTGAAAGACTAAAGACTAAGGGAATTAGACATAAATAACTATCTTCAAGTTGGTAAAGTTATTTCTCATGAGACATCAATTGACAATTCTGAACTTGCTTTACATGAATAGTGGGATTAGTTAATGAATAAATGAATAATTGGTGGCGGAAGCCAGATTTCTCACTGGGCAACAGGGAAGTTACAGGAAAAAGGGGGTGTTGGAATAGGCTACAATGAACCATGTGGTACTAAATTAGTGTCAGGGACATCATTATGAAGTCATACTTAGCTTAATATAGAGAAAGAAAGTTACAGAGATAATTTTCGAGATATATATATATATATATATGAGCACATACATATATTTCCTAGTTCTGTGTTGCAGAGAGGTCTTATAATGCCACTCCAGTAGAATGAACACACCCAGGACCTAGATCTTGGTTTCAAAAGCCATTCTCCAATAAAAGAAACCAGGGCACCTGGGAGAAATGACTGATTCCAGGTCTGGGGCAGAGAATGAATAAATATAAGATGATCCTGGAACATCTTGTCATGCCAAAAAGTAAGTGTTCAAAAACGAAATCTTGAAGACATGTCAAAGGGACACAAGAGTAAACTTGAAATAGCTCCCATAACCAAAGTTGGAACAACTGGCTCAACAAAATAAATGACATAATATTAATTATAATCCAAAATACCAAATAAATATCCATGAGCCCATACTATTATAAATAAATTATCAAATAAATAAATGGGGACTACTAGAGAAATTCCCCATATAGAAGAATTCTAAATAATGTATGTGGATACTCCTCCTTTCAAGATAGTGAGTCTTAACTCCCCTTGAGTATGGGCTGAATTTTGTGCCTGGCTCTCAAAGAGCAGAGTATGGAAAAGGGAAATAAGTAACTACTCTACAGTGGAGAAATCCAGAAAGTGTTACCCTGGCCATGTGTTTAACTTCAACATCATCAGTGATAAGTCATGTTGACAGCACGGATTAAGACCCCATATGTGTCTAAAATGCAGTCCTATCATGAGCATTTTATATGGATTTGGGCTCAATTTTGAAATATTATATCCTCATTAGGTCAGAGCGACCAGAAAGCCATCTGCTCCCCACCTTTTGTTTAACAATTTGAGAGCCCTTCTCCCAAATTATTAAGTGAGCTTCAGTTGTTTATAGAAGGATATTTTATTGTTGCCTACTTTTAGTTATATCTGAAGGCTATAACAACTATACCGTTCATATGGCCAGTGTTCTAGCCTTAGCACAAGATTCTAACTGTGGACTTCTGATATCAGTTTTATTTACTGATATAAGTCCCATCTCAGTGTAGTGAAATCTCAAATATGTTACAGAAGTGCCAAGAACTCAGAATATATTGTGATCCTTAATTGATCATATCTTCTTATAAGCCTACTTTTAACTGCTAAGATTTGGAGGTATAGGGGATCATCACAAAATATTAAATTACTAGTTAATGATACTACTGAGGCTTTGGTCTAACTGGTCACTTTTGGAGGACTTAGTCTTATTTGGTTAAGTCTATTTGGGGTAGCTTTGTCTTTCAGATCTCCCTCCCCCACCCATTTTCTTGACTTTCTTGCCTTACTTTGAGAAGATGCAGGAAAAGAACACCTCTGGATCTTTGCTGTGGAATCATTGGTTTAGCCTTATCTGTGAACAGTAATGGCTCAGCTACAATTTATCCTGTCTGACCTTTCAAGCCCTATTCTGGTCATGAATTCCATTTGCCTTCCAACTACCTTCAGCCCAAGTTTCCACAGTCCCCTTTTCTTAATGCTTCTGATGTCCACTCCAGGAGGTATCTGGAGTTGGTTCATCTTTTGTACCCAGCTACATCCCTCTACAAATGCCATAAAGCTGTGACATTATTCTTTTATAAGAAAGGCCTGCCACCTTTTTTGGGTCAGAGATGCCCTGCTGTGTTTGAGTGCCTTCATATTTATCTGGTCATTTTTACATGTCACCACATCCCCCTTAAAGTGGGCCCTGATGGTGTAGGGCAGTGGTTCTCAACCTTCCTAATGCCGCGACCCTTTAATACAGTTCCTCATGTTGTGGTGACCCCCAATTTCATTGTTACAGATTGAACATAATTAAAGCATAGTGATTAATCACAAAAACAATATGTAATTATACTGTGTTTTCCGAGGGCCTTAGGCGACCCCTGTGAAAGGGCCATTCGACCCCCAAAGGGGTTGCGACCCACAGGTTGAGAACCGCTGGTGTAGGGGAATAAGATCCTTGCTGTCTGATTCTTACTCAAGGAGAAGATCTTAAATTTCATGCCTAGTCCATGTTTCTTTGCCCTGATTCTCTCTCTCTCTCTCTCTCTCTCTCTCTCACACACACACACACACACACAAATTTCATGCCTAGTCCATGTTTCTTTGCCCTGATTCTCTCTCTCTCTCTCTCTCCCTCTCTCTCTCTCTCTCTCACACACACACACACACACACACACCACCCACTCATGTGCACACACTTAAGTGCACACACACACACTCTATCCATACACATATGCCCATAAACCCATACATACATACACTTGAACATATGCACACACAAACATATTGAATTGATGGCAATCCTTGGTTCATGACACTTTCATTAATGCTCCTGCCAAGACCATCTTTTATCTATATATTTTTAAATGTCTTTGTTTTATAGATTTTAATCATTATCAACTTGCCTTAGTACAAACACTTTAAATTTGACTCTTTTGTTCTGTCACCTCACATCTACATTTACATTAATAACCCTCTCAGCCCCTTTATCTGTGACAAGTCCAGAACAAAGGGGAGCTGGAAATGAGTCAAGCTTGTTCAAATACATTTTTTAACAAAGTCTTAATTTACAAGAAAATTACCTATGGTAAAATTTCAAGTATTACAAAGCATGTAAAGTCCAAAATCCTTTTGGACTTGGGAGCTTCCTTCACTCTTGTCTCTAAAATCCGACCATGACAGTGCGATCCCACACTCCCTTTGTGAAGCTGGTCTTGCTTCTGAATACTCTTTTAGTAACCAGACCATGCCAGAGGCAATGCAGTTCACTACGATCTATCAATGCTTGGCAGCTGTCATATTAGGGCCAATGAAGAATTTCAAAAAATTACCATAGCTTTGTTCTCCCAGGCCCCTCCTTTCAGCCTTTCTCAGTCCTCCTCTGATCCCCTCTCCCCAAGGCAGTTTTTGGAAGCCTGAGGCAAGGCAGCCACCCTGAACACCAGTTCCACTCTCTCAGCTGCCTGTAAGGGATGGGAATTTATTCGCATTTGCATGTTTGGGAAGGTAGAATCTCTGCAGGCTGCTTTTTCTTAGTACAGCAGTTTCACGTGTCTTTGTGTGGAGTGGTAAATTTGGGGTAGGAAAGGGAAAATACTATATGTTGAAAAACATACTTTGTATGTTTTATCCAATTGGGAAAGAACACATCACGTTTAGGTTTCTCCTTACACTTCTAAAATCCAACTGGCTGAGATTCTCTTATACTAGGAAGCATCTTCGTACTTAAAATGAAATGTGAGTATCAGAAAGGAAATGGTAGGCCAAAAAGCTGCCATGAAACTACATTAACATTTACTTGGCATACATTTGAATTACCCCAGTTGCACGGCAAGAATAGCACAATGAAAGAGTTCCTGGAATTAAAAGAACAGAATGTTGCCAAGGTTGAAACTATCAAAGGCAATTTAGTATGCTTCCTCCTCCACCCTGTGAATAAATGAGCTGACTTGTTTCCTTTTAACATAAGACATATATATATATTCAAATTTCATACCTATATTATATATGTAGATACTTGATTGTTTCCTCAATTAAAGCAATTTTAATATATAAGTATCTTCATTAATGATTTTACCACAGTATAATTTTTCTATGCAAAATATCATAGCATCACCCGCAGGTCTCTGATGGATTGGACACTGAGCGCCATTGCTTGGTGTAAATCCATTTTAGCTGTAGAAGATGCCCACTAAGCTCCCCTGATTTTCTGCACAATAGGAATATTCTTTAACAAAGTTGTGCCCACAGTGGGTTAGTTACTAGACTGGACTAGGGGAAGGAGGAAGAGTACTAATGTGTCTGAGACTCTCTACAGAGGTTGGTGTTTTCAATATATTATCACTCATATATTTGTTATCCCCAGATTTCAGGATCCCCAAGAAACCACATCAGGGAGCCAGCCAGTCCGATGTAAAAGCATAAGAGTCTTTATTCGAGCTAGCTCGGCTCCCCCACCTTGCCGACACAGCGACAGGAAGCAGAGAGAGAGAACTCTGTGTGGAGA
>NW_005370683.1:4551209-4557155 GCF_000412655.1 Myotis brandtii
GGGGGTTGGAGTAAGGGGAGGAGAAAGGACTGTGCTCTGCCGATTGGCCAGGAGCAAGTCGGTGTCTTGTTCCTGGGTGTGGCTAGCAGAGGCTTAGACTTCCGGGAAGAAGCTCCTTGCCAAAGACGTGGCCAAGGTAAGATGGAGGGCGTAGCCCTTACCCTGGGGCAAGATGGAGGGCGTAGCCCTCGCCCTTTCAATATTAAGGTGTCAGATGGGTACTAGACTTATTGGAGGGATCACTTCATAAGCTATAGAAATATCTAATCAATCTGTTGTACACCTGAAAATGATATAATATTGTATGTTTACTATAATTAAAACATTAAAATAAATATTATCACAGAGCTTTTAGAAAACCCTATGGGCTAGATGTTATCATCCCTAGCATGTAGGAAGAAACTCAGGTTTATCTACCTAATGTCATAAAAATAGTTTTAAAGATCCATACTTATGCTCATTTGATCTCATCATGCTGCTTATAGACATTTACATGCTGCTCTGAATGTTTAATGAAAGAAATAGAAAAAGAAATATAGCCCCCATGTGAGAAACATTTTTATACTTTGGGAAAAATGCTACAATTACCTAGAGTCCGGAAGAATTACTACCAATGTTTACTCAAAAGTTTTCCTTATCTCACCTATTTCACAATCTGTTCAGGTACCGTGGTCATCTTCTCCATGTACGTAGGCACCAGATTGAGAAATGATCTCTTTCTGGATAAGAATTGAATGAGTGGGGCAGAGGTGAAGGTCATTGGAAATGCCCTTAAAATAGTATAGGTAGAATGAATGATTTCTAAATGGTATATGCAACCAGCAGACTCCCTGGGTTCAGTATCATAGAATTTCTTCTATCCTGAAGTAAGCAGAGTACCTCACTTTATATCTTAAGAGAGAGAAAGAACTCAAAATGCCTCTATCTTTCTATCTACATCTATATTTCTATTTATATATAGATCAACATATATTATATCATACAGTATATAATATACTAGTATGTATAACATATAATACAGATAGAATATACTGGTATATCTTGCTAGGGGCTATATATGTCCCCCCCAAAATTCATGTGTTGAAATCCTAACTCCCAGGACCTCAAAATGTGACTCTGGAGATAGGATCTAATTAAGTTAAAATGAGGTCATTAGGGTGAGTCATAATCTCATATGATTGATGCCCTTATCAGAATAGGGAATTAAGACAGACACACACAGAAGCAAAACCATGTGAAGGCACAGGGAGAAGATGAACAAAGGAGAGAGGCCTCAGAAGAAATCAATTCTGCCAACACCTTGAACTCTAACTTCTAACCTCCAGAATTGAGAGAAAATAAATTTCTGTTGCTTAAGCCACCCACACTGTGGTCTTTTGTAATGGCAGCCCTAGCAAACTAGTGCACGTGTGTAACAGAAATACACTAAATATCACTAAAAATCAGGTCAGCTCAAACAATTAGTGCTTTAAAGAAATAACACAGAGTTAAATAAAACAAAAGCAACCTACTACCGTGGATTTTTACAGCTGCACTTTCCAGGGCCTGGATGCCTTTGGCTCATTACATGCTATGCCCAATCTCCTACAAGTTCAATATTTGCATTTCAGAGTCACAGCTGTAGTTGATTTGCAGAAACATGACCCTGGGGCACTTTATTATTTGCAGTCATGAAAGAAAAGATTCAATCATGTTTAGTCTATTATACTTACGAAAGCAAGAAATGGATTATTAGGTTTTAGACATATTTGCAAGTTAAAACAAAATGGGTTTTCAAGTTAACTAGAAAATTCAGTTTACTCAAACAGCTCCTTTCATCTAACCACGTGTTCAGGTGGAACAGACAACTGAAAGCAAGCCTCATGCTTACTTCTACATTTGAACAATAATACTATTTTACACACTTTGTATTTCCAACGTGCTTTATAGTCTACACAAGACCTTTGTAAGCATTTTCTGCTCTTCTGTGAAGCCTTCCTGGATCTGCCAGTAGATTCAACACTAATTGATCTCACAACATTCCACTTTCCCTCTGTTGTAGCTTTCATTGCACCATTATTGGTTTGTTTATGTATGTGTTGATCTTTTCAAAGGCAGGACTATTCAAGCCTGTTCATATATCCTTTCCCAGGATCCAGCTGAGTTCATGGCACACAGCAGGAGGCCAGTAAATGTTTGTTTATGCCTGACAGAGGTACTATTTTTACAGGCGAAGAACCCAAGATCCAGAAAGTTTAATTGGCAAGTAAGGTTAGGAAGAGACACAAAACTGGAAAGTTAGGCTGGGGAGGGAGTGATATGGGAAGATGGGCAGACAGTCAGAGGCTAGATCGTCTTAGGTGTTGAGATTTTGTTCAAATGGAGCTGGAAAGCCATGGATGGTTTTAAACAGATGCATGATATGATTTCATTTACATTTTCAAAGATCGCTCTGGATGATGAGGGAACCTAGGAGACCAATTAAGAGGACATTACAGGCACCCTTGAGAGAGATATTGGTGGCTTAGGGCTTAGACTATTGGTAAAATAACTGAAATGAAAATATGTTGATGGATTCCATATATGTTTTGGAAGGAAACCTGACAGGATTTGCTGAGGATTTAGATATGAAGAGGTTATTTGTTCATTTGACAAGTAGTTATTTATTACCTGTGGTGTGTCGGTCACTGTTTTAGACAATGAACATATCTGAGCAAAAGTAGAGAAGGTACCTGCTGTCAAAACCAGCAGTTTGTATTCTAGTGGGATTATACAGACAAAAACAAGCAAACAAACTAATTAACTACTGTGTTCCCTTAGTATCCCTGGGGAATGGTTCTAGGACCCCTGTGGGTATCACAATCCACAGTTGCTCAAGTCCCTTATATAAAATGATGTAGTATTTGCCTATAACCTACACATATCCTCCTATATACTTTAAATCATCTCTAAATTACTTACAATGCCTAATACAATGTAAATGCTATGCAAGCAGTTGTTATCCTGCATTGTTTAGGGAATAATGACATGGAAAAGGTCATACATATTCAGTACAGACACAACCATCGTAGGCCTAACTACATAGAACACGTTGGCAACAATGCAACATTTAAAAAATATATTTTTATGCAGTTGGTCAAAGCTGTGGATGCTAAACCCATGGATCTGGAGGGCCAACAGTAAAAGCCCACAATGATTTGTGCCATAAAGAAGATAAAGTAGAGCGGTGACCCAGAATTGCCACTTTAAATTGGTTGGCCAGGGAAATTCCTATGGATATTGAATTAGAGAACCGAATGACAAGAAGGAACCAGCCACAAGAAGGTCTATGAGAATATACCATGTAGAGGATATACCATTGTTAATGCAAAAGCCCTGACGTGGGAACAAGCGTGGCAATTTCCAAGAATAGAAAGAAAGACAGTGTGGCTTACAGGAAGTGAAAACATTGCGGGGGAAGGGAGGGCTCATTTGAGATTAAGTGGGTCCAAGAGACAATAAGTAGAGGGTCACCATAAGGAATATAGCAGGAAGCTATTGTGAAAATTTAGCCAGTTTTTTTTTTTTTTAAATGACTCTAATTACTATGTGGAGATGGATTCCGGCAGCGGTTCTCAATCTGGGTGACAAACAATGAAAATACATCCTGCATGTCAGATATTTACATTATCATTCATAACAGTAGCAAAATTACAGTTATGAAGTAGCAACGAAAATAATTTTATGGTTGGGGCTCACCACAACATGAGGAACTGTATTAAAGGGTCGCAGCATTAGGAAGGTTGAGAACCACTGGATTATAGGAAGGCAGTATGGAAAACAGTGATCTGTGCAAGACATGATGTTGGCATGGACCAAAATGGTAGTAGTGCTGATGGACAGGTGTGCATAGATTTAGGATATGCTTGGAGGGAAAATATATGTGAGAAGTAACAGATGGAGATGATTCAAAGATGACATGTAACTTGTGGCTTTGAGCACCTGGGAAAATGATGATGCCATTTAGAGATGGAAAATTAGCAGAGGAGCAGATTTGGAGATGAGAATCATGATTTCTGTTTGGACAGGTATCTATTAAATACCCAAGTTGTCAAATAAGCTAGTAGTAGAGAAAGAAAGGGAGAAAAGAGTTGTGACTTCCAAAGTTTCTGGTGTGAGCAATGAAATATTAAATGTTAATACAATGCTTGAGATACCTATTAAGCATTGTATTAGAGAAACTAATGTATCCTAGCCTAGTTAAGACCATTTTACCTTAGGCAAATCAATACAAAACCCCCCAAAACCTGTATTTATGAGTGAGTAGAGTCACATTGTTACATTGTAATTAGCTAGTACTATCTAATAAAGAGGGAATATGCAAATTGACCACCACACCGTCATGAAGATGGTGGCACCCACAGCCACAAGATGGCAGCACCTAGTCCCCTCAGCCCTGCCGGAGTCCCCCAGTCCTTTTAGCCCAGCCAGTGGGGCAGCAGGCGCACAGTGCAGCCAGACCTGCCCTCAGCTCCCAAGCCGCCCAGGGCGGGCCCAAGGCACAGGCAAGCCTCGGATGGCAAGTGCCCAGCCGCCCAGGGCCTTCTGTGGCTCAGGTAATCAGGGCTGGCCAAGGCTTGTGCTGCCAGCAGTGGCAGTGGCAGAGGTGTGATAGGGGTGTCACCTTCCCCTGATTACCAGGTCGCCTCCAGCCCCTGAGGACTCCTGGACTGTGACAGGGGGCAGGGCAGGCTGAGGGGCCCCCTCCAGTGCATGAATTTTCATGCACCAGGCCTCTAGTTATTGATAATAGAAAAGGAGCAAAAGGGAGGCCAGACATTATAAGCATGGCCATCTGGGAAGCTTCACCAGGTAGCTGCGACTTTACATTCCCCAAGGAACCATCAGTCCATTCCCTGAAAAATACTGGGGGAGGGGGTCCAACAAAAGGGAAGATGGGTGCATGTGCAGTAAAGTCAGGGTGAGGTAGGGGAGGTGCCTCCCAGTCTAATCTGGAACAGAAATCATTGGCCAGAGGGGGTGGGGCCACTGAAAGCTTTTAAAAATTTGGGAATACATAATCCCTCAGACAAAGGAGTGCTCTCTCTTGGAGCAATTGTGGATCTTTTGTTCCTCTGGCTTTGTCCCTGGCCCTGTGGACCCCACATGCAATGGACTGATGGACTATGGCTGGGAACACAAATTAAGCTGGTCTGATCCTGGGTTGGACTGTGAAAACATGGAAGGCAAACTCTGGGCAGGGGCATTAATCCTAGCTCTGCTGAGAGCAAAAGGGGACTTTTTCCTTGGCTGGATGGAGGGAAATGGGACCTTGGAAACTCGGGGGTTTCATTTCACAGAAATAAAGTTTTCTGCAACATCTCATCCTCCCATGTGAGTCTCAGGAAATGCCTTTTCCTGTGACATTGCAAGAACCCCACTTCCACCAGCAACAGGTGGGGACTCGAAGAGTTCCCCACTGACAACACTCCCAATGGTGGAGGCATGGTCCCAGCTCCTAGTACATTGTTATCAGACAAAGCCATGTGCTCATGGAGCAGGTGATGTCCCGTGCCAGAAGAAAGGGCGCACCACAGTTCATGCCTATTGCACAGGGATTCTGGAGCAACTCATTCCTAGATTCCCTTCCCCCTTCACTTCTTGCTTCCTAGAAATCATCTCTTGAGTCACTCCAAACTCTGGGAGCCTTTCCCTCACATTTGCCTCCTTGCTTTTTAATAGAGACAATAGATGTGCTCATGTTTCCACCAATTCCACTGTTTAAGACATTCTTTTAAAAAATTCTTAAAAAGGACACATATGTAATACCCTTTGTAATACTTTAAGCAATAAAAAAAATAAATAAAAAAATAAAAAATTCTTTACTATTGAAAGCATTACGGAAAGTTTCCACCAATTCCACAGTTTAAGATATTTTTTTAAAAATCTTTACTATTGAAAGTATTACAGCCCCCCCCCCACTGGCCC
>NW_005370683.1:4557211-4558683 GCF_000412655.1 Myotis brandtii
CCACTCCTGCCCCATCCCCAGGCCTTTCCCACACTATTGTTTTCCATGAGCTATGCATATAGGCATATAAGTTCTCTGGTTAATCTCTTCCCACCCACTCTCCCTCTGAAATAGGTCAGTCTTTTGCATGCTTCAATGTCTACTGTTTAAGATATTCTTTGGGAACTATAATTAAGCTGTAGCCCTTAGAAGTGTTAGCTTTAACTACATTGGAAGAAAACTTGTAGATTACATGTGTAGATTTCTTGGGGAAAATGTTACTCTCTATTCCAATACTTTTAATATACTGCCATATTCAACACAAAAGTCAATGAAAATGTTTACTTATAAAAATAACATA
Source organism: Myotis brandtii (assembly GCF_000412655.1). Lineage (NCBI taxonomy): Eukaryota > Metazoa > Chordata > Mammalia > Chiroptera > Vespertilionidae > Myotis > Myotis brandtii. Next base: position 4,557,552 of record NW_005370683.1, read on the forward strand.
AGCCAAACTAATTTTACATTAAAAAAAATCGTCTGCCCTGGCTGGGTGGCTCAGTTAGTTGGAACGTGGTCCCATACCATACAACAAAAGGTTGTGGATTCAATTGCCAGTTGCCAGATATCTAGTTTGTGGGTTCCATTCCTGGTCAGGGTGTGTACAAGAGGCAACTGATTGATGTTTTTCTCTCTCTTTCTCTCTCTCTCTCTCTCTCTCTCTCTCTCTCTCTCTCTCTCTCTCTCTCTCTCTCTCTCTCTCTCTCTCTCTCTCTCTCTCTCTCTCTCTCTCTCTCTCTCTCTCTCTCTCTCTCTCTCTCTCTCTCTCTCTCTCTCTCTTTCTTCTTCTTCTTCTCTAAAAAAATCAATAAAAATATCCTTGGGTGAGGATTAAAAATAAATCTTCCATTATTCAATTTTGTGAGCGACTTGACTCTGCAGTCATATTCCTGATGTATGTGCTAATGGCCTACTTTGCTGTACATATTCTAAAAGTACCCTATTTCCTATTATCCCCATTTCTGATTCAGATTCTGTGTCAAGCCTCCACTATGACCTGAGCAAGGTATTTTTCTATTACTTCATTTAATGGGTGCGCCGATTCTTTGAAATGAGAAAGCACAGCGGGAGAGTGGGCCAAGACTGGCTCAATATGGTACCCTTAGTAAGAGGAGGAGCTGACACCTGTTCCCTGCTTTTGAATAGTGATCACATTAGCGTGGTTTAAACATGTATTATGTCACCGTGCCCTACCGTAATATCTATTCTTTCAGCTTGCTGTCTATACAATTTACTGAGTCACTTGCTGTGATTTTATAGAAATGTTTACTTTTATTCATAAATTATTTTTACATTCCAAAAATATGAATTGTAGAAGCAAACAGTAGCTCCCAATCCTCTTTCTCTACCCTGGTTTTTACTGAGCCTCTGTGTTGCACCCATATAGTCTTAGTGCCTAGAACTGCAGACAATCAATATGTACCAAATGGATGATTAAATTGTATTGTTTGCTGGATATCTCATCTTGAATGTCCCAGAGACTCCCAAAGAGATCTCATTATTTTCCCCTTAATTCTTCTCTTTCCTCCTCCTCTCTTCTTCCTCTCCTTCCTTCCTCTCTCCCCCCCTCCCCTCCCTTC
>NW_005370683.1:4558721-4572618 GCF_000412655.1 Myotis brandtii
CTCCTCTTCTCTCCACATCCTGTTTCAGAATGGCACTATCATCTATTTGTTTTAATTTTCTGTACATCACCGCTACAACCAATAATTCATCTCTCTAAAAACTCTTCCTTTTTGTAACTATGCAGTCTGTCTGCTATCCTCTCTCCCATTTTCCCAAGTTCAAGTTATCACCTTCTTTCTCCTGAAATAACACAACAGTTACCCACCTATCTTTCTGTCTACATCATTGTCCCTATTTAACTCATTCTTCAATGAAGAGGCAGAATAAAATGTCTGCCTTGTTTAAAGTCTTTTGATGGCTCTCCCTTATGAACTTCCAGAAAATTTTACTAGGATTTCAAAGTTGGTATTATGAAAGTTCTGCTTGGGTCTTCAGCTTCGTCCTTGTCACTTCCCACCTGCAACTCTCTTGGCACTCTTAGCTCTAGTCTTTAATTAAAAATCAATGTCTTTAATTCCTATAAGGCTTAACATTATCACTTACATTTGGATCTTTCCACATTGTTATCCCCTCTGCCTGCAGCACTAAAACTGTTTTTTAATTGTGAAATAAAACACATAGGAAATAAAGACTTAAACATAGGTATTATGTGCTGAGTAATTATAAAGTGAACACCTGTGTGTCCTCCACTAAGTCAAGAAATGAGCAGCACCAACATCTCAGAGGCCCTCCAGTGCCTATTTTATGCTACACCCTCCTATCTTCTTCCCCCATACCCAAGCTAACCACTATTTGGACTTTCTGGTGATCAAGTCCTTGCTTTTCTTTATAGTTTTACCAATTACACATGAATTTCTCAACAGTATGGACTAGTGTTGCTCTTTTACAATTTATATAACCATGCTCTGTGTTTTCCTTCTTTCACTTACAATTATGTTTGTAAAGTTTACATGCTTTAATGAGTATCTCTAGTTCCATCAGCATGTCAACTTTCACAACAAAATTGGGATTTTGACTGCAATTTTACTGAAACTATGAATCATTTTGTGAAGAATTCACACTTAAACAATTTTGAATTTCCCAGTTCTGAACACAGATACATTTCCCTTTATTTAGGTTTTCTTTAATGCTCTCAATGAATTACATAATTTTCCCAATAGATGTGTTTTTTTTGACATATTTCTAGGGACTTCATATTTTAAGACACGATTGTAAAAGAGTCTTTTTAATAATTTCACTTTCTCACTTTTGTTAGCAGATAAGAATAAAACTAGATTTTATATATTGATCTTGTATTCAGTGAGCTCGCTAAATTCTGTTAGAAATTTTTAATGATTCATATGCAATTTATTTCGGGGGCTTTATTATTAACCATATCTCTTGTGAATGACAGTTTTGCTTTACCTTTCTTAGTTCTTATGCATTTTGTATCTTTCTGACCTTACTGTGATGTCTAAAACCACCAGTACAATTCCTGAGTAGAAGTGAGAAGACTAGTTGTTCTTGATTTCAATAATGTCTTTAGTAAGTGTAATATTTGCAGTGGTTTTGTTTGTAGTTTGCCTTTATTAGCTTAATAAGTTTTCTTTTGATTCTTAGTTTGCTTAGAATTATGTTATATATGGATGTTGAATTTAATAAAATTATTTTCTGCATCTGTGGAGATAATCATATGATCATATACATTCCAGTTAATGTAGTGAGTTACATTGATTGATTTTCTTTTCTCCAAAGTTTTTTTGAATCTTAGGTACACAGAATTAGAATAATCATAATTCTTGATTCAGGACACTATCTTATTTCTAGTTCATTTATACTCACATTACATACTCACTTAATTATTTTAGTGAACTATTTTTAATAATATATTAAGATGTCTAGTGCTACATGCAAAACAATAGCTATATCACTAACAATAATTGACATTTAGCACATGGCCTACTTCCATCTCATTCCTTGCCTACCCAAGCAAAAATAATTTGAAAACTTTTCTTTTAAAAATATTTTATTGTCTTTCTTTTTAATTTGTTTTTATGAAAAAGGTATCACAGTGGCATTTACTTTTCCCTATAATATTATATTGCTAAATTGTATTCATATTATTGAAGGTATATATAATTATTTGCTTTGACTACTGAATAAAATTCTATTGTATGAATATAACAGATTTTATTTGCTCATTCTCACTTTAAAGAACATTTGGTTGGTGTGCTTCCAAGTATTTGTTATTTTTATAAGTGCTTTTATGAACATTTTTATATCTTGGTTAATTTGCTAATATTACTTGCATAATCTGAGGTAAGCACAATTTAGTGACATTGTATTTTATTTTTCATATATTGTTAAATTTAATTGCTAATATTTCTTTGGAGTTTCTACATCGACGTTCATATGTAATATTGGGCTGTATTTTTCTTTTCGTACATTGTCCCTGTGTATATATTCCGGTGATGCTGGCATCATAGAACAAGTTGGGGTGTGTATGCTTTTTTTTCTGTTCTCAGGAAGTTTTAGTATAAAACTAAAATTATTTATTTCTTGAATGTTTGGCAGAAATCAATGAAGACATTTGGGCCTAAAGTTTTTCTGTGAGAATATTTTCTTTATAAATAATTCATTTTCTTTCATCATTAAAGATGACTTAGAGTCACATTTTAAGTTTTGTCTTAAGTTTGTTTTGATAAATTATAGCTTTCTCAACATTTATCCAGTTTTGTCAACACTTTCAGATATATTACTATGAACTTGTTCTCAATCTTCACTTAATCCCTTCAAGGTCTGCAGGATTGGTAGCCATGACTGCTTTTTCATTCCTGATGTGAGTTATGTGTGCCCTTTTTTCCTTTATCATTCTTTATAGTTCCTCAATATTAATTAATCTTTTCAAAGATCTAACTCTGTCTTTGTTAATCCTTCTGATTGTATTATTTCACTAATTTATGCTCTTTTTTCCTTTCTACATTTCTGGTTGTTTCTTTTTCTAAAATTTTGAAATTGTTACATAGTTAATCTTTTCACAGGCACACTTATTTTCTAATAGATATCAGTAAATTATAGTTATCTATTTGTTATTGATTTCTAGCATAATTGAATTTTGGCCAGCGTGTATAGTTTGTGCAATTTCAACATTTTGAAATTTGTGAAGACATATTTTATATTGTTTGTATATAATCACTTCTAAAAATTCTTCTGATGTGCTTAAAAATGTGTGTTCCATATTTTGGAGTTACGTAGTTCTCTATATATCCTCTAGGTCTGGTTTATTAATTGTATTAAATTCTATATTTTTATTTATTTTTTTGTAATAAACCCAGCTTTAATTCTATTGGTGTTACCGTAAGAATTTTAAGAAATACATCTTTATGAAAATCTAATATTAACGTTTTTACTTTTCTCAACTTTACTTTCCTCTTTATTCTTTTCTTGATGTTACCTTTCACCTGGTATCTTTTCTCATCATTACCTTTCCCTGAAGTAATTATTATTTCTTTAAGTGTTAGTTACAAAATCCTCCAGTTACTATTTGAAAATTGCTTAATTTTACTTTAATCTTGAAGAACATTTTTATGACTATAGAGTTCTAGGTTAAAATTCCTTTTTGCATTTAATACACTGACTATATCATTTCTGGTTTCCATTGTTTCTGTTAAGAAGGTGGCTGTTACTCTAACTGGTTTCTTTAAATGTAATCTGTCTTTTCTCTGTAGCTCCTTTGAGGGTTCCTCTTTGTTTTTGGTCTCTGTCTCTTTTACAGTGATATGCTTGGCTATGGATTTATATATATATATACACACACACACAAAATGACATACATATTATACTTGAGATTTCTCGTGATTATTGAATCAGTGGATAGATTTTATTCCTCAGTTTAGAACTTTTAAAAATTCTTCCTTTCTTTATTATTTTTTTCTTACATATTGCCATGGTACTATTCTCTTACACTTCTCTATCTGGGTTGCCAATTACATGAACATTAAACCTTCTCACTGTATCTTCTATCTCTTACACTCACCTCCGTTTTCCCCTCTCCACTTTTGTCTCTCTATGCTATGTTCTTAATGGGTTCTTCTGGTCTATTTCTAGTTAATTAGTTCTCTCTTTAATCCTCTGTTAATCCTGTTCTTAATTCCAGTCATTCATTTTTACTTATAGAATTTCTTTTTTTATATGCTATGGCATTTTTAAAATTTTTAGTTTCCACATGAAATTTTTAAGCTCCAGGTTTATTTTTGACACATTTCTTGAAAATTTTAAATATAGTTGTTTAATGGTTTATGTCTGATAATTCTATCTGAATAGTTCGAACATTGATGCTGTTTCTACATATTCTCCCTCTTAATAGCTTCTTTTCTTGCATACCTGGGCAACATTAGCTCTAAAATAGGCACTTTGTATTTGAAAAATGCTTTATAAAAGTAATTTGTGGCTTAAGATGGTAATTTCTTTCTTTGGAGTAGATTTTTTTGTTTCTTTTGCTTGGTCCTTCAGATCTTTCTCAATATAAGCTCAAGGTTTGAGGTATCATGAACTACCCAGAATGAAGTAATAAAGCTGGGATGAGCATCCACAAAGGGGTACTTTATTAACAGTTCACCCTGCCTTCAGGGTATAGGCTTTCAGGTCCTCCGTTTAAAGCCAGGGGTGATTTATCCCAGTGCCCGCCCATGTGAGTGACTGGGAATTCATTTGGAATCACAAGCTTCTCAAGTTTGTTGAGTCAGAGCTGATAGACAGACTCTTCCAGGCAAAACCAGCATCGATTGCAAGGCCTCCCTGTCTGGAATATCTTTCCTCTCTCTTTTGTCTCGGTAATTCTTAACTACCATGTTAGCTTTTTGATGCTTTAAAAGAATATTGTTTTTAGACCTGGCCAGTGTGGCTCAGTTTGGTTGGAGGATCATCTGGTACACCAAAAGGTTGTGGGTTCCATTCCTGGTCAGGGCACATACCTAGGTTGTGGGTTCGATCCTGGGCTGTATGAAAGCAATCAGTCAATGTTCTCTCTCACATGGATGTTTCTCTCTCTCTTTCTCTTGTCCTCTCTCTAAAATCAATAAGCAAATCTTGGGGTGAGGATTAAAAATAAAGAAATAAAAGAATATTGTTTTTATGTTACCCACCTTTTGTAGCTTTCATCAAACATTTGATCTGAATTTCCTACTTCCTTATTTCCTGTTGTTGAATTCTCAAATTACATCTACCTGGAACACTCATTCTTTATCCACTTAATTTTTCTTGTTCTTTAGGACTTGATTGAGACATCATTCCTTCAATAAAGCCTTCCATAGCTATTTTTTTAAAATATATTTTATTGATTTTTTTACAGAGAGGAAGGGAGAGGAACAGAGAGTTAGAAACATCGATGAGAGAGAAACATCGACCAGCTGCCTCCTGCACACCTCCCACTGGGGATGTGCCCGCAACCAAGGTACATGCCCTTGACCGGAATCGAACCTGGGACCTTTCAGTCCGCAGGCCGACGCTCTATCCTCTGAGCCAAACCGGTTTGGCCATAGCTATTTTTAAATTATTTAATCATTATTATCCAGTACACTTCATAGCATACAATAGTTAAGATAGCTGTTGAATAAATTAATGAATATCCTATAACCTCAGAACACAGATGAAACAGTACAAGTTAAAAATAAGTTAATGTGTTTTAAATATACACCTATAAAAACATTATTTCTGTATTCATTGAACCATAGTAAACAAAACAGGGTATCTGCAGATATTTGCTGAACACTGATGTATGCAGAGTGCTGTACTGTATGTAGGGCCCTGAAAAACATTTATAGACTCATGAGAAAAACCAGCCATGAAAGTAATTCTGTATATTTGATCGTGGGTTTGACCCCACCAGTGAAACTTGCTGAAGCATCCCCATTGCTTTAAACATAAATGTGAAGAAATTACAGATAAGAAGAAATGTTTATGTTTTGCAACATAGCAATTATAAGAAAAGTTGAAAAAGTTGAGTATAGGCAAGAAGGTGAAACATTACTGAATGAAGCAGTTCCATGTGGTGTACATATGCCAAGATCATAAGTGCATATCGAGAGGGGCTTTAAGTTGATTTTTACATCTCAAATGCCAGGTTAGTTGTACATCATAGTAACACTCAGTAAACATTTATGGGGAGGAGTATGGAAAAGGACAAGGGAAGGACTCAGAAGCAGGCCAACAGTGGGTTTCATTTTTACTAGATCTAGGCTTTTCATACATAAATATCTGTAAAAATTCTGTGGAGTCATAGTGAGGCTCTATCGCTTCCTTGCTTTTCCTGCTCCACATATGGTACAGAAATCCCCCCCTTTTTTTGGTCACTTTATAACTTTCCTCACTTCTTATCTAATCACATTATTCCAATGAACAACAGATAATTTTAAAAGTTAAAAATTCTTAATATTCTTGTGTCAATGTTTGGTTTTGAATCTCGCTTATATCTTTTTGTATATTACCTTTTCCGTGATGGTATGATCAGATTTAGGTCAGAGTAGAACTAAGGTCTTTACATTATGGGCTTCTAGGTTATTATTCTGTAGGATGTACGGCCAAGCTCGATTAATCAGAAAACTATACCCGAGAAACCCTGATGTGTGTGTGTGTGTGTGTGGGGGGGGGGTACTCTTCCTTATTATAATCTAAGAGATTAAATATTTGTCAGGTTTTTTAAAAATTATATTAAATACTGAGTATGAATCAATTCAAATCATTTATTCTTTAAATTTACTATTTAAGAAAAACAATTTTGGGGGAAACTAAAAAGTACTGCTGAAAGCTCTGGAGGGAATAGTAAGAGGACTAAAGGGAATGGTTCTGGTGGACATTGGAATGATTATCAGGAAAATAAGTAGTAGGATCAGGAAAACAAAACTGTCTATCACCCCAAGTTAGGTTACATTCTCAGATGTGAAATGACCATTTGAAAGAAATGCATTACGTGTGCAATGTACATAGCATTCATATAACTCCACATGTGCAGTCAGAATAATTATTAATGCATCATATTGTAGAAACTGCTTTTACTCATTCTATATTAGGCTAGAGATTTAAGAATTTTAATTTGATCGCAGTCTATCGGGTAACAAAAAGGTGAATAAATGTGAGAATTATAAGGTCCAAATTTCAAGCTGAGTCACATTAACATAGCATGAATGAGTTATATTTTATCTTGACAAACTATGTATGAAGGTAGAAGTTTTACTTCGTTAGTGGGGTAATGCACACTTCATCATTTTAAGTCTGTTTGTAAAAGATCTTGAGATACATTTAACTTTCCCTCTTGAGTAAAACTAAATAATAAGATATTCTGGGTTTAAACATTCTGTAATAGAATACAGGAAATGTATGTTTTCTTGCAGTAAACACATTTACCACATGAAGGAGAGCTGGAAACTAGCAGAATAAGATATTAATATATGCAAAATGCTTATTCTCTTTTTAAAGCAGACAGTGTGCTTTTGCATTGAAAAAACATATTTCAGCAGCATTCTCCATCATCAGTAATTTAGTTTGCTACACACTGTGTTTTAAAAATCCAATTCAGATAAGACGTTTAGTATCATCATTTAGACGTGCCATTTTCTCCTGCTACAAGGCGTTTAGGTGACAGCAATATATTTTGAACAATTTCTGCAAACACACTTTTTTAAAATCTATACACAAACTCAATTAGCGTTGAGGTCAGTAAGTGGGAAGGCATTTATAGAATCAATCATTTTGGGTTAAGGAGTAGACACCCTGCAAGCTTACTAATGGAATGGAAATAATGCCTGGAACCTCTCCAAACAGTGACGATCTCAATGGAGCAATTAAATATGTATGAAGAATGTTTGCTGAGAAGTTCAAACACATCAACCTGGGGTTTATATTTTTGGTTTAATTTATTCAGCACCTTCCCATGAGCTGGTGCTTGATGGTCTAGCAGCATTTCTGGGGCCTGCACATACTGCATCCTGCACAGAGCTTTGACTGACAGTCCCTCGGAAAGAGTGGCTATTTTTAATCATCTGAAGAAGTGCAAGCAAGGAGGGAGAGTGGGTGTTTGGGATTAGCATGCAGGTAACCCACACTACTTCCTTAATACATTTGGCAATATTAAGAGTTTGTCAGACAATCTTCAGCCCATTTAATTGAAAGTATCAGTATTAGCAAAACTCCCATTTCTGTTCACAGCAGTGGCATTTAGGCCTTCAAATTACAATTCACTTATGTTATTGCTGTAATCTGTATCTTCAGATCATTAATTTTCTCTCTCGCACAGAGAAGTCTGCATGGTAGTGACTGGCTGCACTTTATGCCATTAATGAATAATGGAGCTATTATAATATTACTGAGTAAATCAACTATAAAAAAGTTTTTTTGGGGAAAAAAGCAATAGAGCAAGAAGGCATCATTTTCTTCTGTGCTTTAGTGTTTTCTAAATTATAATGAATGTAAATATATTTAATAGAGAAAGGTTGTTTTCTTTGGTTTGTTTTATCTTGGGGGTTGTCTCAAACATATGTGGGACACAACTAGTAATCTCTCATTGGATAGATTTGCTCAGTTATTATTCTAGGCTGAAGTCTGCAGGAAATGGGATTATCAAACTAGAACCCATATAATGGGCAAACTATCCAAAGAGGGTCACGGTTTTGAGAGATTCTCGGTGACCCGATTGCTGTGACAGCTGCCCCAACACTCTCCCCATTGCGTGTGGTCTCGCCCTGGGGAGCAGTGGTGCCTGGGGAGAGAGCCGCTCCTCCAGAGTGAATGACAGCTCTGATGGATGCACTGCAAAGCCCGCGCGTTCATCTTTGAAAGAGATTTACAGCATTATTAAAGGGAAAGGCTGAAGCATCACCATAACTTAAGCGGATATAAAATGAAAACAACCCTTCTAAAGTGGAAACCTGAAATCCCACGGAGGCATTTAAAAGGTGGTTACTGATGGCCCTGTCACGGCCAATTTATGCGTCGTGGAAGCTCCGTGCTTTCAAAGCTGCTTTCAGGACCCTGGCGTTTAAAGCCTGGAAGGCCATTGGTTGGATGCTTTTCTTAGACTCAGGAAATCCTAAGGGTGATTGTGAGATGAGAGTCAGCTCCCCTGGGACATGGCATTTCACCGTCTTTGATAGCAACCGGAGGCCAAGCGTGGTTTGACCACTGTCCCGGACCACTGAGGGAATGCATTGCAGTTCATTCATTTCTATGTAAGGTAGATTTTAAAAACTGTGTATCAAGTTAACTTATAACCTTGACCAAAGCATAATTGGAAATACCAAATAATCTTATTAGCTGACACAAAAGAATAGTTAGGACCAGCAGTCCTAACTGTTGTTATAGTTAGTGACTCTGTATCCTAGGAGGTTGAAGAAAATGGCTTTAAGTCATGCACCTCTATTTAGGCCAAGCACAAATTTCCAAGGTCACAAACAAGTACTAGTAACAAAGTGAAACATCCAGCATCAGCCTCTTAAAGTGCTGATTGGGTCAGATCACTCAGAAACTTTTCCTCTGTGAGTGGTAATACCCTACCCAGAGAGAGTCCCCACCCCACTCTCACTGCCCCTGCCTCGGCCTCCTTCCTTACAGAAAAAAAAAAAAAGCAAGTTTCTTAGCATAGTGTACAAGGCCTTATAGCATCTGGTTCACCTCCCCCTTTCCTGTTTTCCATCTCTTGATATACTGACACACCAGTTTACACAGGATCTGCTCAGATGTCCACAAGCTCCCCCTGCGCCCTCTGGTGCCCTTGACCATGCTCCACCCCTACCTAGAGGGCCTTCCTCCCTCTTCCACCTGTTCAACTTTATCCACATCCAGATGTTCAGCTTAAATGCCTTTAAAAACAACAACAGAGTAGGATTTAAAGGCATTACAAATGTCAGGTCACTTCATCCAGGGAAAAAAAATTAATTGTTCTCTAAAATGAGAACAATATAGAATATGAAGGAAAAGTTTATTGGTTTTGATAATTATTTAGTTAGAAGACAAGGAAGAAAGGGAGAGGAGAGGGAGAGGTAAAAGGAGAAAAAAAAGCAATCCTCTCTATATGGAGCCTCTAATTTAAAAAATCACAGATGTTTGAAGCACAAATATCTAAGAATCAATACATTTTTTTAACTAAGGCTTTAACTGGTATGTGTCTAACATTATTACCTTCCCACTTTTAATTAAATTACCTGTTAAAACACAGGAGAGAAATAAGCAAGGGATTTTTTTTGTTTTCTTAATTGAGGTACAATTGACATATAACATTGTGTAAGTTTGAGGTAGACAGTGTGTTGGTTTGATACATTTACTATGTATTGCAATATGATTACATTTTCAAGTGGGTAACCAAACATTAATGAATAGTTAAGTGTGTATGAGTTGGGAGGCAGGGAATATATTTGATCTGATTCATTTAAATTAAAACATTCTGGCCCTGACTGGTGTGGCAGTTCAATTCCCAGTAAGATCATATGTCTGGGTTGTGGGCTTGAACCCTGGTTGGGGGTGTGCAGGAGGCAGCTGAACAATGTTTCGCTTTCACACATCAATGTTTCTCTCTTTCCCTCCCCCTCTCTCTCTAAAAATCAATGAAAATTCTTTAAAACACAAACAAACATGAAAACATTCTGGCATTGGCCCAGATTAATGTTCTCAGTAGATAAAGAATTAATCAATTAGCCCTAGCAGGTTTGGCTCAGTGGATAGATAGAGCATCGGCCTATGGACTGAAGGGTCCTGGGTTCAATTCCAATCAAGGGCATGTACCTCAGTTGCAAGCTTGATCCCCAGCCCTAGTCAGAGCGCATGCGGGAGGCAACCAATCAATGTGTCTCTTTCACAAAGATATTCCTCTCTCTCTGTCTCTCCCCCTCCCTTCCACTATCTCTAAAAATCAATGGAAAAATATCCAAAGGTGAGGATTAACAAAAACAAACACAAAAGAATTAGAAAAACATTATGAAAATAGAACAAGTTGATAGAAAAATACATAGAAATGACTACTAAACATATAAAATGAACAACTTCATTATTGATCATAGAAATTCAAATAAAAGCCACAAGATACCATATTTCACCTATCAAATTGGCCTTGATTTTTAAAAATATTTCTTGCCCGGCTAGTGTGGCTCAGTGGTTGAGTGTGACCCATGAGCCAAGAGGTTACTGGTTCTATTCCAGGTCAGGGCACATGCCCAGGTCTCGGGCTCCATCCTCAGTGGGGGGCGTGCAGGAGGCAGCTAATTGATGATGTGTCTCTCTCATGATGTTTCTCTCTCCTCCTCTCTCTTCATCTCTCTGTAAAAATCAATAAAAACATTTAAAAAATGTTTCTACTGTGTTAGATAAAAATAGACACTCATACACTGCTAGTGGAGATTGTAATTTGAATCAACCTTACAAGAAAAAAAATTTATAATATGGAAAGTACCCATAAAATAGCTATGCCCTTTGATTCAGTAATTATTCTGCTTTTGGAGCATATCTTAAGCAAGTACTAGATATTGACTAGGATCTAGAAACAACTAAATGTCTAATAACAATGCCAAATAAGTTCAATAGATTTTTGTCATGGGATATTACATAACTATTTAAGATAGTGTATTCGAAGGATGTTAAAGTTTTCTGATAAAAATATCCCCAATTTAACAAGTTAAGTGAAAAAAGCAGGATACACACTTGGACATGGCAGGATCACAATTTTATAACACACACAAGCATGCACACACATACACACACACACACACACATATGCATACATAGCTATAGAGAAAATACTAGAACTGAATACAACCAAAGAGTAAAAAAACACCGGCAGGAAAATCATGCATCAGATTGCTGCAGGATTAGTTTTATTTTCTACTATATACTTTCCTGTAATTTTCTGTTAGCATTTAAAAATAATATAGAAAATAAGTTTTGAAAAGCAATCCTCTCTCATTTCAGAATGAGGATATATGACTGGACACTGATGAGACCTAGGGATTGTTGGTGACATGAGCTGTTAGTCACCTGACAGTCAATCCAGCTCTGCCTCCAGTCCCCAACGGCATGTTTATTAAGTTATTTATATCAACCCTGTGTAACTCGACTTGTATTACTGCAAACACTAGTTAGGAGCATCACTGTTTTGTGTTTAGCAGTTTTGGAAAAGTCTTATTTTAAAGTAAATATATATATATATATATGTGTATATATATATACATACACACACACTTTATATGCACACATATGTACACATACATATACATATATAAAATGTAGCCCAGCTGCTGTTGCTCAGTGGTTGAGCATCAACCCATGAACCAAGAGATTACCAGTTGGACACATGCCTGGGTTTCAGGCTCCATCCCAGTAAGGAGCATGCAGGAGGCATCCTATTGTTGTTTCTCTCTCATGGGTGTTTCTATCTCTCTATCCCTCACCCTTCCTTTCTTTCTAAAATAATAAAAACATATTAACATATTTTTGAAAATGTGTATATATAGCTTATATGTAAATTTTATGTATATGCATAAACAAACCACATATATATTTTTTAAAGAATAGAACATGTTATCTGAATTTTTAAATTATATTTCTATATATTTTTTAAATTGCAGTTATATCCAGCCTACAGTATTTAAAGCTCTTTCAGTTGGATATATAGAATCTCATTATTATACTTAAAATAGTTAATATTAAATGTGGACCTAAAATGTCATGTTTTAACCTTTTTAACCTTTTAAATATGAAAAAGAGAAGAAATATGCAATCGCATATTTCAATAAAGCTAAATTCATTATAGGCCTCATCTCATTATTTATGATTTGATCTGAATCACAAGATGAAATTACTCTTATAAATAATACATGGGTATTTCATGTGGATTTTGATGTCGATTTATACAATGTGGAATTTTACTGCCTTATATTGCTATGCATTCTTGAATTTTATGCCGAAAGTTATGGCCAGTAGTAATATAATACATTAGAATGTAGTATGATGTCACCAACCCCTCAAAAATAATTTACAGATACAATTAAAAATCAGTATAAAATAACCTGGGCTTTTATTTTACTTGATTTCTGCTTCTGAAAAATAGCATTATTTGGGATAATAAAATAAATGTTTCTATTTTAAAAAATCAATGCCCTTAAAGCATTTTCATTATCTTAAAAAATGCACCATTTTTCTACAGGCTATTGATTTACCAGTCCCAGTATGTGATGATAATTTCGTTTTAAGTCTTTTTCAAAAGGGTTTGTAACTTGGACATTATGTAGATAAATAGCCCAGTTTTATGCTTAGTCTCTTCCCTTTTCCAGGTCTGTAACTGGGTCCCTGCTGGCCCCAGCAAATGACCTTTATCCATCCTAGTTACCCTTTCCTCACACAAAGGAAAAAAGGACTTATGAAATATCTATTATATACCAGATACTTACACATATGCTACTTCATTAAATCTCAAATAGCCCATATACTGGGTCATGTAAGAGACCATCTGACATGGGTAAAGAATACTAAGGGAAGAAGAAGTTGCATATTGATGAGAATTTTCCTATCCCAAGTCAAGTATTCCTAGATACAACCTGAATCCCAGATCCCTGGTTCTATTGGATGAAATTAAACAAACACTTCATGCAGGAGAACAAGAGATATAATATGCAATGAGGAGGAATCCATGAGAAAACATTTCTACCTTACATAAAATATACACTGAGTGGCCAGATTATTATGACCACCTGACCTTGGTAGGCAAATTAGCTATAATTTCGAGCTGAAGTTGCTAGAGGGCCAGACCATTATAAATAGGGAAGCAGGTTGTTTACTACGACAGTAGAAGTGATTTTTTTTCTGAAGATATGGGTAAACAATGCTATTTAACAGCCTTTGAACGAGGGATGTATTTGAATGTGAGTGGCCAGATTATTATGACCACCTGATGTTTGTAGGCAAATTAGCCGTACATTGCATCGTATGGGATATGGAAGC
>NW_005370683.1:4573402-4574140 GCF_000412655.1 Myotis brandtii
TTGTTTACCCATATCTTCAGAAAAAAATCACTTCTACTGTCATGGTAAACAACCTGCTTCCCTATTTATAATGGTCTGGCCCTCTAGCAACTTCAGCCCGAAATTATAGCTAATTTGCATACAAACGTCAGGTGGTCATAATAATCTGGCCACTCAGTGTATATTGTGCACAGATATTTTGGGGTTGACCCAGAATTACTGCTGGCATAGTATTTCTCACCTCCTTGCTGTTCAGTCATAACCTTGTTAGTTTTCATAGCCTTCTTTAGAATAATTTGTATCTCATACATCAAATAAACAGGTTCAGAAATCCTGGAGATTATTTCTATTTATTACTTTTATGAAGAGATAAAATCTAATTTGAAATGGGGAGATGTTGATCAAAGGGTCAAAGTTTCAGTTACACAGAATGAAGAAATTCTGGGGAGCTAATGTAAAGCTGTTGTCTATAGTGCTTTATATCACCTACTTACATAAAAACCCTGGGTGGTGTTCATGACGACCAGAACCTCGAGACCAAGCGGAAGGAAGTCAGTCCTGCAGGGGTTGTCTTGGCAACAGCTGCACCCTCTCCCAAGCTGTTTCTGGAGCTGTTTCCTGTTAGGGCGGGGTTAGAGGCAGGAACCCGCCCTGGGAGCGTGGAGGCATATATCTTTATAAAGTGTGCCACGCCAGCACAGCCAAGGGTGAACCTGAGTGGAGGCGGCTGAAAGGCTTAGAAAAGACAGACAAGAGAAT
>NW_005370683.1:4575778-4619954 GCF_000412655.1 Myotis brandtii
TACACCATAAGTATTTAATTAAATTTTTGTCAATTAAACCTCAGTAAAATTGGAATAAAAAATAAATTGCAAAAATAAATAAATAAATAAATAAATAAATAAATAAATAAATAAATAAATTGCATTATGTATTAAAATAGTTTGAATATTTCTTTTTTCCATGATGGAAACTTAATTTCCTTTTTCCTATGAATGTTCTTATTTTGGTTTAGCTTCAAATTTAACTCAGTAGGTACTAAAACATTAGGTAGGTATTTATGGATAAATTTTATCTATGGAATAACATTTGATGCTAGACAGTACAAACCCCGACAAAGCATAAAAGAACCTCCCTACTCATTCCATTAGGTTTCTTAAAATATGTATTTGTATTTTTGATTTGACATTTGTTCTTGGTACCTTAGGCAATTACTCTCTATAATACATGAACAGACATGGCCTTGGTGAATAATGGCTGTTTTATTTCTTTCAATAGTTTGAAAGACTTGCTGATTATGAAGTTTTATTGACTTATGAAAAAATTTTTCTTCTTCCCTGATGACATATGGTGTGTATTCTAGGAAAATATTTTTAACATTAAAGCATCACCGGGGGAAAAAAAAGATTAGAGTGTTTTGACATTTCTTTTATTTAAACTCTTACAGGAGAAAAATCAACCTTGTTAGATGAAAGAATCTATATTTTTTAAACTCCTTTGAAGAAACATTAGAGATGAGTTCAAAACATTTGTAATATTTAACTTGGAAAGCTATGCACAATTCAATAGTGTTTCTTTTAGGCACCTCAATGGAGAAGATAGATTTCCTTGAGAATCACATGTAAAATTCATGGAATCCAAAAATGTGTAGCAGTGCCTGTGCCCCAGGCTTCTGGAATATTGAAAAGAATATTGATAAATTCAGCCCACATGTTTCATAGGTCTGCATTTTCTAGCAGGGGAGATACTAGCTACATGTAGCCACTGATCATCTGGAATATAGCCAATCTGAATTTAGGTGTGCACTAAGTGTAACTGTATGTATACTTAGAAAGTATAGTGAATGTCAAGGATTTAGAGAAAAGAGAATGGTAAATGCTATTCATAAATTTATATTAATTATACATTGCAATGATAGTATTTTAGATGTATTGGGATGAATATGTTATTAAAATGAATGTCACTAAAACAACAAGAAAGTCCACTGCATGGGAGAACATATTTGCCAGTGTTATCACCGATAAGGGTTTAATCTCAAACATTTACAGGGAACTCATACAACTTAACAAAAGGAAGATAAACAATCCAAACAAAAAATGGGCAACAGACCTAAATAGATACTTTTAAGTATGAAAACATGCCCAAAGTCACTAATTATCCAAGAGATTCAAATCAAAACAACAATGCAATACCATCTCACACCTGTCAGAATGGCTATCATCAACAAATCAACAAACATCAAGTGCTGGTGAGAATGCGGAGAAAATGGACCCCTCGTGCACTGCTGGTGGGAATGCAGACTGGTGCAGCCACTGTAGAGAACAGTATGGAGTGTCCTCAAAAAACTAAAAATGGAACTCCCATTTGACCCAGTGATCCCACTTCTAGGACTATATCCCAAGAAACCAGAAACACCAATCAGAAAGGATATATGCAACCCTATGTTCATAGTGGCACAATTCACCATAGCTAAGATTTGTAAACAGCCTAAGTGCCCATCAACAGATGAGTGGATTAAAAAACTGTGGTACATCTACACAATGGAATACTACGCTGCGGTAAAAAAGAAGGAATTCTTACCATTTGCAACAGCATGGATGGAACTGGAGAGCATTATGCTAAGCGAAATAAGCCAGTCAGAGAAAGATAAATATCACATGATCTCATTCATTTATGGAATATAATGAACAACATAAACTGATGAACAAAAACAGATCCGGAGATAGAGAAGGATCGATCAGACCATCAAACCTAAAAGGGAAGGTAGGGGAGGGTGGGGGTAAGGAGGAGACATCAACCAAAGGACTTGTATGCATGCATATAAGCCTAACCAATGGACACAGACAACAGGGTGTGAGGGCACAAGTGGGGGGGGGTTGAGAGGGTAATGGGGGGATAAGGACACATATGTAATACCTTAATCAATAAAGAAATTAAAAAAAAATAAAATGAATGTCACTTTTTTCTTTTCACCATTTTTTAGTGTGGCTACTAGAAAATTAAAATTTACATATGTGGCTCACATTTATGACTCATGCTATATTTCTGTCTTTGTGTATAAAATATTTAAATAGAAATACGCTTCATTTTTTATATTGGTGTTCTGTTATATACCTACTAGAGGCCCGGTGCACAAAATTCTTGCAGGGGTAGGGTCCCTAGGCCTGACGGGCGATCAGGGCCAATCTGTGGGGTGACCAACGGGGCGATAGGGGGTCCCCACTGACACCCACCTTGGTCAGCCTGGCACTGCCCACTTGCTGGCCCCAGCCCCCCGCTGCCGCCGCTTGTTGCCTCCCTCTGCGGGACGACTGGCAGGGTGATCGGGGGACCCCTGCTGGCACCTGCCTTGACTGACCTGGGGTCTGCCAACTGGGGGCAGCTCCTGTGTTGAGTGTCTGCACCCTGGTGGTCAGTGTGCATCATAGCGATTGGTTGTTCCACCAGTTATTCTGCGGTTTGGTTGATTTGCATATTAGGCTTTTATTATATAGGATAGCATTTTCTAGTCATTGTTCCTTACTAAATTACATGTGATTTTGAGCCGTTCTTCTAATTGACTGAGAGCTATGTCTTACAATGAGGTGGTAAACCTTATCTTAAATGTTCTAGTCATGTAATATAGCAATATGTTTCTACAATGTGCTGGGTGAGTTACATAATGACTTCATTTACTCTTCATAACACACCATGATGTAGTTTTTATAACCCTAGTTTTAAGATGAGGAAACTGCATTTCAGACAGATCAAAAAACCTGTCTAATCGTACAGTGACTAAGTGGCTGTGTCAGGATTCAAAACTAATGTGTGAGCCTTTACAACCCATTCTTTGTTCACTGTGCAACTGCCTATCTTATATCTCAAAGCATCCCAGGAATCTACAAAGCTACTGACTTCTATCAAGGAATGAAGTCAAAGTGTCCTGATCTTTTGGGGGTGATGATCATCATTGGAATGATGGTGTGTAGCAGTTAAACAAGATTTCCCCAACCTAGGTGCTCTATAATTAAATCTATACTTCAAGGAACGATAAATCATTGCATTTCCTGAAATGCACACTTTATCTAAATATTTTTGTGTATATTACCATTGCAATGACTTAATAATAACATTTGATATATTAAAAATAATAGTGTCAGTTTCTCAGTGGTTAGAGCATGGGCCCATATCCTGGACAAGGACATGTACCTCAGTTGCAGGTTCTATCCCCAGCCCTGGTTGGGGCTTGAGCCAGAGGCAACCAATCGATGAGTCTCTCTCAAATGAATGTTTCTCTCTGTCTTTGAGTTACAGAAAAAAGCATTTAAAACTAAAAACATTATTATTCATGCTCTGGCTCATATTTTGTACCACAAATATTTGAATAATTGAATAATAAAACTGATCAGTTTATGAAATAATTTTTATTTAAGAACCAATAGTTTCTTTAAAAAAACTACTATGAAAATGACTAAAGAAGCACATTAGAACATTGTGTTGAAACCTACCTCAAGTAGGTTATGCTGGTTTTGTTCACTGGACAGAATTGGCTGTGGACATCTCCCCTGTTGCTCCCAGGTCCCCAGGTAGGGACTGGTGGTAGCCATAATGTCCTTCCATTGCTCTACTGCTTAGAAGATCCTCTTGGTCACCAAAATAGTCCACACATATCTGCAGGTTAGAAAAGGGTAATGGAGCAATCTCTCAAGCATCTGTAGTCATCACTGCCCTTACAATGGTAATTCCTATGAGATTGTGCCTTCAGATTCATTTGTGATTTTCCGACTTGTCTCTTGGCTGAGAGGAGTTCTAACCTTTTCTCAGATCTTGCCTCCTTTAATGTTAGATAAAAAGCCAAGTGATATCAAAAGAGAGTGTACGTAAAAATGCTGTAATTCCTAGTAGTAAAAAACTTTCCATTTCTAGGCATTTTCTAATATCCTTTATTTTTAATCCTTCGGTCACATAATCTATTATTATCTCCTATAGTAAATATTAAAGCAAAAAGTGTAAGTATTTATTAGTTGGTATTTGGGAAAAATGCTATTCAGAATGAAATCATTTTAAAGCTGGCTACTTTGGCGATTATTATTTGCCTTGGCAGCCTGTCCATCAGGCTATGCAAGTTTAGAAGAAAAAAAGACAAATATCTTTTCATGGATAGCGATTAGCTTAGTTTAGTAAACAACCCTCTCTCTCTCCTGACTCCCCCCCGCCCCCACAACCCACCACTATTTTTGTTTAGTTTGAAACCATATGTAAATCATGGATTCTGGGAGCGGGAAGAGAGACAGACATAAATCTTGAAGTTAAGCATTTTAATCAGACTCCACAAGTAAACAGAGAGAGGAAAAAATAATTTTAACAAGCTGCTTTTAAAATATTCTAGTTTTAAATTATGAGTTGCATATTAGACTTTATATAGCAGATTTCTTCTTCTATTAGTATCTCTATTATGGAATAAATTGAGTCCTCAGTTTGTCTTGGATTTTTTAAATGTATTTTTGAATAGCAAGTCTATAAAGGTTGTAAAATTTACTGTATGTTGGTCCATCTTAATATATAATTTTTAGAAAATAGAAATTTAAAAAAATAATAAAGCAATGATCATGAATGGAGTACCTGACTCAAAAACTAATCTCCCATGCTACTGCCTCCAAAATACGAAACTGTAATGTGGAAAGTGCAAAAAAATCTGAAAATGTTTCTATTGGTACCAAAATTCTGGACTTCTGCAATGATAGAAAGAAAGCCTTTTGATATTGAGGATTTAGCCTTTTTTGTACTGCATTTACCTACAGGCTTATATTCAAAATCCTTGATGCTGTTGGTACTTATGAGTAGTTGTTATAGGGAAAATTCATATTAAAAATGGAGCTTACGGAAGCACTCCGATTTAATAATACAAACTTTTATGGAAGGTACTGTGTTGTTCAATAAATCCTGCCATTGATATTATGATATTTAACTGGTAATAAAACCCATTGTAATTGTTCCAGTTGAGTGGTAAATGGAGAAGTAGGAATCTGAAAAACCTTTACATGTGCCATCATTTTGAATGGAGTTTGAAACAAAGCATTAGAGTAAAACTCAATTAAAAGCATGTCAGGATGCCCCTCTGATTGAAGTTCTGGATTAGACTTTTTTTTTTTTTTTTTTACTTTTCACCTTGTAAAACACATCTTATTGTAATTTTCTATTGATCTGGGCAGGAATTACAAGATAATGACCTTTGTTCAAAGCTGAAAATTACCCTGTTTAATGAAATGGAATGTAAACAGTCAATGTTTTTGCTATTAAAAGAAAATCCATATGAGCTTTCAGTGAAAGGAAAACCTGTAAGGATTAATATAGGTATAAGCTGGATTCTCCAGAGCTTTTCCTGGACATGTTTATGCAAAAGAGAAGCTCTGCCTTAAAAGTAAGGAGGGAGAAGTGTCATGCTAACTATATTCAACATTCTAAAATTTGAGTGGTACCACAGATTTTTCAGTTTACACACACATGCACGTACAACACACACACACACATTTTGCAATGTGTATATATCTGTGTGCATTAATTACAGTTTCCATAAATTTGCATTAATGGTGCATATATGCTCATACACTCATTATTCACTTATTTGTTTCAGAAAACTATAATAGAGAGATAAAAAAGAAATTCACTTTTCATTGGGTGGGAAAAGAAAACTGAAGCAGAGTAATGACATGATCAGGGAAATTTTGTTCACCCATTGGTAGAAACAGAACAGAGAAGTCTGTTTATTCCTGTTGCTTCACGTTTGCTGTATATGAAGGAGGTATCTTATCGGAGGTACAAAAGTAATCAGTAGACAGACTTACTAAGCTACCAGAGTATGTTTCCCATGGCTTATATTCCATATTATATAACTTTATAGAAGATAAATTAATATCATACACCATTATTTTTCATGGCATGAGATTAATTTTTAATATTGCTATCCTACTAAATGAAAGTCACCTTTAAGAATGTAAGCTAGGTAAAAAAAAGTGCTCTACTTTTTATGTACTAATTCATTATTGAAATTGTGCTTTTTATAAGGCTATAACTTTTCTTTTGCTGTGTCACAGAGAGCAGCATTTATAACAACACTTACATTTAATTTAAATAAGTTGGTGTTTGAAATAGATAACACTTTCATTTTGGAAAGTTAATGATATGGTAAAATAAATTCAGAGTAGCCTTTACCTATTATGTAAAGTTTTTTTAAAGAAACCAAATGTTTTTATGTTTATTTATTTTGATTCCTCATGCTTTTAGAGAAACATGAAATCTGTTATTTTAACTATTTCCTGTATGATATGGGACATTTAAGGCAAGATAAATGTCATCTAGATAAAAGGGCTGAAGATAATTAGCCATTTGGCAGACCTGCCATCAATGATGCTATCCTTTTTTGGAATTATTTGTCATTGTGTTTCTCATAAGGAAAAATAATGAAAAAACACATTATTGTACGTGAAAATGCACATATTCCTTCACCTGCTTAAAAAAAATAGAATAATCAAGCTCTATTCTGTTAGTTCATAATTTATTTTAGTGAAGGTGCATTTATATCCTGGAGGGTCACATCAACATTGTCAAAGTAACAGAATTGTTTAATGTTTTATAACAATTCAACCTAATAATTAGAATCCCAGATTTAGGCTCTAAAATGTTACTCAATTTCATGGCTTTCTAAAGAATATAGTTCTCAGTATACCTACAAATAGACTAACAGTGCCTACATAGATAAGATATTCAGTTTAATAGGGTAAAGCTATATTAAACTGACTAGGAGATAACCTATTTGTTTCTAGATAACCTATTTTTGTCTGAATAGTTTGTTTTTCATCTGCTTGTTTGCTCATTGTTTCCATCTCTGTTGTCTTCCTAAAAAATCTTCCCCTAGCTAGAAATTCAGAATCCACTCTCAGTGTTCTCCATCACCTCCTTGATTTTAAAACTGTTAATCAAGCTTCACCCCATGGCATATGTTTTCTATCAGCAGTTTTAGCTCTTAAAATAAGTCTGATTTATTTTGAGATAATTTTTGTGTGTGGTGTGAAGTAGCTATTCAACTCTATTATTTTGCATGTGATTATCAAATTATTCTAGCACCATTTGTTGAAAAGACCATTTGAATGGGATTGTCACCCTTGTCAAAAATCAATTGACCATAAATAGGTAGGTAGATTTCTGGACTCTCAGTTTTATTCCATTGACCCAAATGTCTGCTCTTACGCCAAATGTCCCTTGTGTTTTCATTTGAATTTAGTACCAGCCTGTCAATTCTGCCAACAAAGTAGCTAGGGTTTTGATAGGGTTTGCACTGACTGTATAGCAATTTTTTTCAATTTGAGTAATATTTCCATCTTGATACTATATTAAGTCTTTCAATCCATGAACAAGAAATGTTTACTTATTTGTGTCTTCTTTAACTTCTTCCAACAATGTTTTATAGTTTTCAGAGTATAAGTTTTGCACTTATTTTGTTAGGTTTATTTGTAAATATTTTATTCTTTTTGATACTAAAATAAATGAAAATTTCTCAATTTTGTTTTTAGATTGTTCATTACTAGTGTATAGAAATACAATTAGCTTTTGTATATTGATCCTGCAACCTGCTTAATTTCTTTGTTAGTTCTAATAATTTTGTGTCTATATGGGTATATATATGTGTCAGTATTACTTTATGCAGGTTGTGCAAAAGTAGGTTTACAATTATTAGTATGGAAAATAAGATAATAAGTAATAATAACACAAGAATAAACTCTGTGTTTCTCATATTCATAACTGTACACCTACTTTTGTCCCACCCTGTCTCAGGTCATTTTTCATTTTAATTTCTTTTGTTTATGTTTCCTACCTAATTGCCTGCTTAGAACCTCTAGTATAATGTTGAATAAGTTGTGAGAGCAGACATCCTTCTTTTTTCTGATATTAGGAGGAAAGCTTACAGTTTTCACCATTAAGTATACTGTTAGTTATTGGTTTTTCATAGATGGGTTTTACCGGATTGAAAAAGTTTCCTTCTATTCCTGGTTGGTTGAGTGCTTTTATCATGAAAGGATGTTGAGTTTGGGGTTGGTTTGGCCAAATGCTTTTTCTCTGTCTATTGAGATGATCATGTCATTTTTTTTTGTGTGTGTGAGGGGGCCATTTTTCTATTAACAAGATACATTATATTGATTTCCACATCATAAACTAATTTTGCAATCTTGGTATAAATTCCAGATGGTCATTGTGTATGATTTTCTTTTATATGTTGTTGAATTTTGGTTGCCAGTATTTTGTTGAGGTGTTTTTCATCTACATTAATAAAAAATATTGTTCTGTAATTTTCTTTTCTTGTGATATCTTTATCTGATTTGGTATTAGATTAAGTTGGCCTCATAGAATAAATTGGGAAGTATTCATTTCTATTTTTTGGAGTAGAGTGTGAAGGATTGATATTAATTATTTAAATATTGGCTAGAATTTACTATTGAATGCCATCTGGACATGGGCTTTTCTTTGTAAAGAGTTTTTTTAAATTATTAATTCCATCTCTTTACTTGTTAAAAGTCTAGATTTTCCATGTACTCTTGATTTAGCTTGTTTCTTGATTTAGTTTGTGTCTTTAAAAGAAAAAGGCCATTTCACCTGGGTTATCTAATTTGTTAGCATACAGTTGTATACAGTATTCCCTTATAACGTTTTAAAATTATTTCTGCAAGATCAGTAGTGATGTCTCGTGTCTCACTACTGATTTTAGTCATTTGAATCTTTCTTATGGTCAATCTAGCTTATGATTTGTTAAGTTTGTCAATACTTTCAAGGAAGCAATATTTTGTTTTATTTATTCTATTGTGCTTTTATTCTCAATTTATTTATTTCGTTGTTAATTTTTATTATTTATTTTGAGCAAATGGCATCTGTTGCTTTTCACCAGAGTAGCAGTCTGCACACTCAGAGTCACTAAGGAAAACACAGTGCCGTCAAGCATCAGATAGAACAGTGCTTTACGCACAGAGAAGAAAGAGCAAAATCAGCTTTAGTATTGAGCATCAGTCTCCTATTCATGTCCCCTTTGCCAGTGGGTTTCTCTCAGCAGTCAATGCAGAACAAGTGGCCTGTATGCACCCCTCTTGTACCCCAGAATGGAGGACTCTGTCCCCTGCCTTCAGGGGACAGGTGTAGCAGTGGGGTTGGCCTAGTGCCATATGAAACACATGCTTAAGCAGAACAAAGGAACACACATCCAGTCGGAGACAGGGAAATATATTTCTGTACAGGATAATTAGTCTAACACAGGCTGTGCGGACTCTTTATCTCTTTGTAAGCAAGTGTTCCAGGCACAAAGCCTATTCTTTTGTAACTGTGTATGCATATGGGGAGGGGGAGTCTGGGGAGGTCAAAAGACTGCCTGGCACATAACTGCGTTTCTCAACAATTTTCTTCATTCTGTGCTTTGGTTTTAGCTTGCTCTTCTTTTTCTAATTTCTTAGGGTGTAAGGTTATTAATTTGAAATCTTTCTTTTTTTTAATATAGGCAATTACAGTTCTAACTTTGCCTCTAAAAATTGTATCCCATAAGTTTTGATTTGTTGTGTTTTGGTTTCATTCATTTTTAAATATTTTCTAATCTTTTTTTGCAATTTGTTTTGTGACCCATTGGCTATTCTGTGTTGTTTAATTTTCACATATTTGTGGTTTCCCCAAATTTCTGTAACTGCCTTCCATGTTTAGTCTATTGATTCAGCCCAACATTTTCAAACCTACCAATGGTTTTTAAATTATATGTTATATTTTAAAAATTGACTCACTGAAAAATCAACTAATATGACTGGCCATACAATTAAGGTGATGACATTAAATCTGTTCATGTGAAAGAACATGCAACCAGTGCTAAGGTCACGTAGATTCGCTGCTTTCATAGTCAAACAGTTGCTCAAAGTCATGGACAGTCAAGAGAGAAGAAAGAGAAGTCTGCCAGTCTTATTTTCACTGCACTTGCCTTCTTGCTTTTCATCCATGCCCTCTTCTTGCTTCGAGTCTCTTGGGAATGTCAGTGGAATGAAGGGTTCTCCTCTGAGCTTTTGTGTGTGCCTATATTCCTGCTGTCTTCACTGAGTGTCGCATATGTCCAAATCCAGTGTCTTCTTTTACTGAAAATTCATCAAAATATCTTTCTTACTTATGTGTTCTCATTGCTATTAATGGATTTATTTCCTTTTATAGATCTTCATTAAAACAAGATTTGGAGGGGTTTACAAAAGTACTCATGTTATCTATCATCTTGATATAAAAGACATATCTTTGAATATTCAGGAAATTGCCTAAAAACTTTATTTGGTTTCTTAATTTTGAGCTAATTGGGGTTTAATATTTGCTAACAGTCCATTACTACACCCTTAAAAACAAAGGTATTGGTAGAAAAGGTAAAAATTTATGCTTCCCTGACAAGTGTAAACATTTAAGAATTTGAGGTTTGGCACAAGCACGCACAGCAGGTTAATCATGGCTTATTTGGAAAAGCAAAGCATGGATTAAGGCATTGGAAAAGATACATTCAGAAACCTCTTTCCAGAGTTATACATCTAAGTACTAGAAGAAGAAATTTAAAAAACTAATTTATTTTCACATAATTTTTTTCTCTATTTTGTATTGTTCTCTAGTTAAACTTTAATTTAATGTCAGCATTCTCCACTTCGCCCTCCTGCACACGCCTTCTCCCAAGTAGTAGTCCTTCTGGAGTCTGGTAGGAAAATAATGTGGGAAGAAAGAGTTCCCACGAAGCAGTACCAACCTTATAGCTTTACACCTCCCATAATGAGCCTTTTGAAATATTATCACAGGCATAAGGAGCATGGAGGTTTTCATGGTTTTTTGGAGTTTCCTATCCAATGTGCTCTAACAGGGCTTATTGGACTCATGCAGCTCCAACATCTTATTGCCAAACATGCAGTTAAGTTCACGTGGCATCACCAAGGTCAACAGATCTATGCATCACAAAAGGGTATAAAAGTGAGTAAAAATAAGGAAAGTGGGAACAAACTAGAATTTGACCTTCTAAAATCCCTAAACTCAAAAGGAAGGCAGAATTCCACTTAGAGGCCTCTGTTCTTACGTAAGGAAATGGAGGATGTTAGAGAGCTAAGTGCCTACATTGTTATAAGGAATGAGGCCAATAGACTCAGTGAATTCACAACTTTGAAGTGGGTAAGTTAAGTTCATCCAAATAGTATATTTTTATAATATCCTCTCTTCGAAAACTACCTAATGAAGACTGGTAGGGCCTCAGTTCCTTTAAATGTTTTTAAAATTAATCATAATATAATGATAATTTTTGAAAGTTACCCAGTTTCACCAAGTTATGGCCCATTCCACATTAGGCCAAATCAGATATTTCTGTGCCTGCACCAGCACACGCCCAGCTCCAGTGTGAATGGCCCTTTTATCACTTATTGGCACCCAAAAAGTACAGAAAAGTATATGAAAAGTTTGGTTTTGTACATTAAACACACCATCTCTAATTAAAGAAAACACAACTCAGTTTTATTACTTGAAAAAAACTTTCCCAACTACTCATGAGTGAGATAATATTAGTAGCTTTATCTTTGAATATGTGTTGAATAATTTGGAGAAGGAAATCTAAAGAATGACTGGACTGCTATATTTTAAATATAACAACAACATTTAAAGTTTTCATTGCTGTCTCACAGACATTATTTTATTCAATCCCAACAACATCATAAATAGGTAAGTCAGAATGGCATAATGGCTAAGATCTTGTCATTGGAGTCAGAGAGACTTGGGTTTAAATCTAAGCTCCACATTTGATAATAGCTTTGTATTCTTGGACAGCTTACTTAGGTCTAATATTCTGTATGCAAAGTGAAGTGATTAATAATATTTACCTCATAAGATTGTTTGAGAATGGAGTATATGGATGTGACAATTTAATTACAACTTAATGTATTTTAACTCATCATCACCATCATCATCTACTTCTTCTTTATCATCATCATAATTATTTTTATCATTTCAGAGATCAAGAAATTAAGCATGAAAGTACACATAAATAAGTAGTATGAACCACAACTAGAAACCAGTTTCTCTCTTCTCTTTGACAGAGTTTTCTTTTTAAACATATGAGTTTTTATCATTCAGTAGATCCTATTAAATGGATTCTAGGGTTATAATAAGTTAAATTTAACTAAGAGAAATTGCATTTAGATATTAGTTGGCATTTTTATATGCTTGAATGAGCTTTGAAAGCATCGTTCTTTCAGTTAAATTTTAAGAAAAGACATAGAAACAGCCTTCCCTGTACAACTATTTATACACTGGGAGACAAATAGCTGGACCAAATTTTCTGTTAAGACTAATTTTTGTTTTCTAATTCAGTGAGCTATTTACTGTGAATAGATGTTCCAAGGAAACCTAGGTTTATTCTCCAGTTCGGATAGGTAATGGTTATAGTTGATTTTAATTATCTTAGGTAAGCATTTCTTTTCTTAATCTAGTTTGGAAATGTTTCCAATAAGCAATCATATTAGGATTCCAGGAATCCTACATTTCTACAGCCATATTAGTTTTCCATTGCTACATAACAAATTACCACAACTTAGTGTCTTAAAAAACAACTATGTATTATCTTACATAAATTATCTTACGTAAGTCCTGTAAGTCAGAAGTCTGACCAGATGGGCCTGGATACTCTGCTCAGACTTAAGCTGTCAGCCGGCTGCATTTTCATCTGGAGCATGGGGTCCTTTGCTAAGATCATTTGTCTTGTTGGATAATTCAGTTCCACGTAAGTATAGGACTGATGTCCCCATTTTCTGGCTCATTTTATCCCTAAGGTGATCCTTTGTCTCTTCCCTCAGTGCACCAAGTAATTCCAGTGCCCCCTTAAGACTTTCCTTTATTCCTGATTGCACTCTGATACATGATGGTCTTCTCTTCCTAATTACGTTATAACTCATTTCCCTAATTATGTGTTAACGTATTCAAGAGTAGATATATTTGTGTCATATTTCTGTGCTGATATATTGTTGTCCCTCAAATATGCATGCTAACTACTTTCTCTTAATGAGGAAATGATTAAGTCAAAGTCAAAATTTGTTACCGAGAAATACATTCTATAAAACAGAATGACTTGAAATGGCTGTTCTTCATTGATACAACATACCAGAAAATTGAAACATTAAATACCTTTGTCTGATATATTTGGGTAAACTCTAATAAAAATGTCAATTACTTGGCTAATCACAGCCAAATATTTTTAAATTGAATTACTCAGTTCCCTCAATTTTCTCTTCCTCTTTACTGAAGATCCTGGGAGCAGAACACAAATTAGTCCCATATCTGAGTTTACAGGGGAAATATCTGTAACTATATTTATATTAAATTTTGCAATTTTCAGAGGAGTTTTATGTTGAAGAAGAAAGTATCCTCAACAATGATTCCTTTTCAAAATTATTCAATAAAATTTTCTATGTAGCACTTGGAATTTGGGAGGCATGAATTTATTCTTGAAATTGTCTTTCTCTCCCTTCTATAATATTGTTTTCTTCTGGATCTCTCATATATTTCTGGTCTTATTAGTCTTCATCTTTCTCTGTATACTTGATAGAAAGAGGTGATCTTCTGAATTCTGCCCTTGATTTTTTCCTCTCCATTCTTTTAATATTTATTTTTTAACTGGAAAATTGTATTCATCCTATGACTCTAACAATTATGTCTGTTTGAATGAATTAAAATTGAGGACCTGACCTTTCTTTGGCCCAGATTCCTATCTCCAGCTGACTGTTGTTCATTCCTGTATATATGCTCCTACTAGCCCTTTAAACTCAACAGTGTGTCCAAATGAGACTTTCATCCCTGCCTTCTTTCATATTTCTCACTTCAGTTAATGGCTTCACAATCCTTTTCGTCACACAAACTAGAAACTTCGAAAACTTCGCCATTCTTCCCTTATGCTTCATTACCCATCCACTAATATTTCCATATTTCACTTCAAATTTGTCTTTTGCCTGCAATATCCATTCCATTGTAGAAATCTACCCATATTTTAGGTCTAATTTAATTAAACCTCCCAGCTACCCTTCATACCTGATAAAAATGAATCAGGTAGTCTTGGAAATAGCCATAGCTTTATGGTTTTTACTTGTGATTATTTTGTATGTACTGCCATTCTTCTACTAGCAACACGTTTCCTTAAGGGCAGAGATTATTCCTGTCTTTTCAATTTAGCTCTGTGCCTTTGGCACAGTAGATGCAAACAAATGTTTCTTGAATTCTCTGTGCCCTTGCATGCATTACAATGTAACTTTCTCAAAAAGCAATACTATTTCCCAAACTTATACATTACTTGAAACAGCATTTTCTATCAATGAGCTTTCTAAGTTCTTGAGGAAATTACACATTTTATACAGCTTCAAAATTCTCCACTAGGTTGACCAGACAAAGCTGATGATCTGCCCTTAAAATGCCAATAAGTGGCCCGGCCTGAGTGACTCAGTGGTTGAGTGTCTACCTATGAACCAGGAGGTCACAGCTCAATTCCTGGTCAGGGCACCTGCCCGGGTTGTGTGCTCAGTCCCCAGTGTTGGGTGTGCAGGAGGCAGCCGATCAATGATTCTCTTTCATCATTATTGTTTCTATCTCTCTCTCTCCCTCTCCCTGCCTCTCTGAATAAATAAAAATATATTTTTAAAATGCCAATAAGCAATTCTTAATCAAATCAAAGTTATTAGTTGGTCCTCTGATCACTAGTAACCATGCTCATCTCCTATTTTTGAGTGAGATATTGTTTTTTCAACAGTTTGTCCTGAATTCTTCTTAAATAAACAAAAAAAATCTTCATGAGAACCCAACAGAAACTAAATATATATCTTCAGTAAGAAAGCCTTAGATGCTTTAAAAAATATTTTCCCTTTGAATTCAAGAATGAAGTGTATTTTTTATGAATCTGAATACTAATGCTTGATCTTCCATTGTGACATGACATTATTTCTATAAGTATTTTTTACAACTTTAGGGAATTTTTGTTGTTCTTCTTGTCTATTTCATGGTCTTCTTTCATAAAAGTATTTTGTGTTTATAACATCTACTTTCCTAGAAATTATATCATGAGCTGAATGTCATTGAAAATATTTCTTTCCAGGGGTGCTTGTGGAGAGTTCTGAACGTATTCTTCCCAATGGACAGGCTCCTATTGACATATCCTGTTCAAGAGATGTTTGAGATGCTATTCAAAATAAACTCATGGCCTTGGTTTTCACTTATGTAAACATCTTGGCTTCAATAAAGTCACAAAATTTTACTTGAACTTTTATATTTAACCCAGCATGCAAATTCATCCTATTTCTTAGAAATCAAATAAGACATACTTTTGTCCTGCTCACTCCTACTTAAGGAGATCCTGGTTTTTCTTATTTCTTTTAAAAGCAAGGGATAGTAGGGGAGGGAGGGGGCAAGGGGACGAGATCAACCAAAGGACTTGTATGCATGCATATAAGCCAAATCAATGGACATGGACAACAGGGGGATGAGAGCATGAGTGTGGGGGGACAGGGGACGAGGAGGTTGGGGGTTAATGGGTTTTAAAAAAGCAAATTTGACAACAGGAAAAAGATGAAGCTTGGGACATTTAGTTTAAAATTTCTACTTTGCATTTTTAAAAGTCAAAAGTATGTTTGGAGTATCACAGCTGTCATTCCATTTTCCTTAAAAAATAATGGTTATACTGCTTCCTGCCATTATCTGTAGTTAATGGGCATTTACCTACAGCTCTATCTTTATTACCACTTTCAATATTGAATTTGTGCTAATATTTTATACCCAAGGTAACAATGAGTAGAGTATGTCTTATATGTTTTATTCTACTGAATTGGTGAATGATTTAGTATATAAAAAGCAATTTTCACTAGGAAGAAAAATTGGCCTGGGGAGTTTGCTGAGACACACAGGATTAATATGCCCATTAGGTCCATCTGATCTAATTTTGCACTGCCCGGGCCTCTTTCTTGGAATCTCTGGAAACACTGGAGGGAAGTATCATCAATTGCAGTAGTATCTGTGCTTGGTCAAGAGTAAGGGATGAGTATTATCTACTCCAGGTTAAATTAATTCATTTATTCATTCAACTGTTATTTAAGTAACAGTGATGTGCCAGTCATTAGTAATCAGTAATAAATGACACAGCCTCTATCCTGAGAATCTTGCAGTCTACTAAATAGTATTTTTCCTAAACCATGTTTTACTCCATGCCTAAAACTGTGAAACAAAAAGGAAGAAAAAAAAAAGCTTTCTCCTGACCAAAACAAACTATGTTCTATATCACTTAGCTATTTTTCACTACCTCTGGGTAAACTAACATTACTCAGACAGAAGAATTCAAGCAACTAAAAAATATATGGTTATTTCATTTGCCACCTCTATTAGAAAAATTGTTGCTGCCCAGGATCCCACACAAGGATGCAGTAGTTGAGCACTGAAGAACTCCAAAGGTCATTGTTTACATCGATTAGGATGTCAGGACACTGTTGACATAAATTACAAACTTCAAGGCCAAATACCCTGACCCAGAGGTGACTTTTCGGCCTCTTCTTTCATGGCCTTTCAGGAACCAGAGTTACCGAGTTGTTTCTTCATTTCAATTTCTTCAGTGCTTTCTGAGCTCCTGCTGTGTTCAGGGCACTTCTCTTCGTGGGTAATAGAGAGATATAAAGATAAATAACACATAAATGCACCCTTTAATGGACAACATTAGAGTCTAATCATTTATTTTACAGACTCCACATCCCAGTGGAGCCACAAACAAGATTAGTTAATAACTGCATCTCCTTTCTCAGGGATCCCATCTTAACAAATGTGTTCGGGTTGGCCAAGAACTGGCAGTGGCATTTACTTAAAAGCCATACGGAGAATCAGTGCTCCTTCACTAGGTCACTTAGCAAAAATTACTTTTGTCTTCCCTTAGTGCTTCCCCATCTCAAGAGTAGGAGACCAGAAGGGCACTAAGCCATTTCCTTATTATCTGAGGAGCAACCTTGACTTCGTCAGCTAGGTTATGCTGCTGAATAAACTCACATATTTCACAACAAACTGGCTTGAGGACTCGCATGGTGATTGTTTCTCTTGCAGAGTTGCAGTGGCAACATTATAATTAAAACAAGCAAAATGAAAAGGGCTGGCATTCTCCCATGGCCATCTGTGACTTCTGTGTGCTGGTACTTAGAGTCCAAAGGGGAACTGGATGTTTGCAATGAAAATGAAAGAAAGCATTCTTCTTCTTATGCCTGTTATATTTTCCCCTCTAAAAAACATGGTTAGAAATTATGGTATTAAATAATGTTAAATACCATTGCCATAACCCATTCATTTATTATATTTAGCACTTGAAATATGAGAATATATAAGTTAATTATAAAATTAAACTTGCTATCTTGATTCATGCACTCTTTTATCATAGTGCTAACCTGAAACCTTCCATTTTTAATAATATTTGCAGATTTTGATTTTACTATGAGAAATTATGATACATGATCTGACTTGTTTTGATTGTTCTAACATTTTAACATAAGTATTTTTAAAAGAAGTAAAAGTGATTTTTTCCCCCTTGTAGATGTTACAATAACTGTGTAGTATATGATCTGACTTGTTTTGATTGTTCCAACATTTTAACACAAGTATTTTTAAAAGAAGTAAAAGTGATTTTTCCCCCTTGTAGATGTTACAATAACTGTGTAGTATGATCATAAAGGAATATGAGATTCATCACTGGAATAGAATATTATAAATAATTTAGATCATGAATAATAGCTAATATATTAAAACACATAAAAGCATATTATATCGAATCACTTATAATTGCTACTTTTAGTAGGGTAAAAGGTGGTCAGATTTTGGCAATTTTGTTTGACTCAGCTCATAATATATTAGTTAGGAGAGTCTGCACATTCCTGGTTTAATCAAAATGAAAGTGTGTAATAGCCCTGTGAGTTAGCGCTTAAAACCTAATGCCAATTCTTCTCTCCCTTGATTTAATGTCTGCTTTCAGGCAATTTGACTATGCTATAAGTCTATCTTAAAGTGGTTACGAATGGAAGAAGGAAAACAATAGTAACTACTTTAGTTACTTAGAGTTAAGTATTTTTGAAAATCCAGAAGTTAGGTTAGAATGACTCAGACCATGAAAAAAACCACGTTTGGGGGGATTGTCTACATTTGCTTACATGGATGACTCTGTCTCTGATGACCATATAAAATAAATATTTGAAGAGGCTATTAAATGCCTATGTTTCCAAATGAGATCAAGATGATATGAAATTTTTGAGAATATCTGCAGATTTTCAGCTGAAGAAGGAAAGTGGTTTACCACAGGACAAATCCTCCTCAGAGTCAGTAGATCTAAGTTCTCACTGAAGTTCAGTCACTGGCTGTCTGTGTGACACAAGCCAGTCCTCTAACCTGTTGGGAAGCATTTTGTTTGTTCACTTGACCGGCAACTCCTGGTGCACATATGCATTCACACTTGCTTAGCAGCCGCTCCATGGCACCCAGGAGCCCTCCCAGAGGTCAGAAGCCATTGGCTCAGAAAAGCTCTGTTAGCCCTTCTTGTCTCAAATTCTAATTCTTATTCATTTAAGCTAAGAGGAATTAGCAACAATTGAGGAAAAGCAAACAAATTAGAATTTGAAAACATGAAAGTGAGATTCACCACTCAAGCTGATGATTATTTATGAGTTCTTTCTATTTGGTGGCCATCAACCAGTCAGTGATATTGATGAGCCAGGATGTCCTGCTGGTGCTGGCTGCGGCCTGAAGGGAAATAATCCAGATAATTGCTTAATTAGATGCTTCTTAAAGAGAGAAGCTGGAACTCCCCAAGAAGCATGGTCCAGAGTAAGCATCTTTTCCACCATATTGCTTCAGTAAAACCGAAGGATGTTGTATGGATGGCCAGCCTCCCTCAGGTTCCATGTCTGCTGCCATGGACATATTCCTTTTAGCTCTTCCCTGGCAGTGGTGTCAGTGTCTGTCAGTTTTAGTTTTCACTGTTACGTATTCCGGATGATAATTTTCCAAGGAAAATAAATGAACTCTTAGCTACAAACATTGGAACAGGAGGGTCCTAGCAGGTGTTTCCTATGAGAGGCCACGTGGACAATGGTTAGGACAGACCGTCATGAGTGAGCCTGGGTTTGAATCATCTTATGTCACTTATATCTGATATTTTACATAACCTACAAAGTCTGTAACCCTAGTTGGGTTATTTGAATTTTCTATAACTCAGTTTGAGCAATAGTAAATCGAGGGTGGTGATAACAGGGTTGTGGTAAGGATTGTATGAGTTAATTTGTGTAAAGTACTTATGCCAATGCTGTGCACATTGTAAGTGGCATATTGCTGTGATTGCAATTTGCTATTATTACTGTCCTTTTTTTCACATAAAAGTTTTATTTTTATTTTTTGTAAATCCTAACTGGGTCTTTTAAACTGGTGTTGTGACTGAATTATCATAGCATGGTAAAAATATAACAAATATAAGCAGTGGCTCAGAAATCAAACCACATGCAACACATTGATTTTTTCAGCCAAATCTAGCCAAAGCACTGAATATAATTTTGGAGCTCTAATGACCAATTAATGTATTCTGGTTCCCCTATTCATTTTCTTTTTTCTGTTCTCCGGAGTCTTTATTTTTAGGGCTCTTTCTGTGAGCTGTATGTGTGCATATTTAATAATTGCCATTTTTATTCTCTTTATAGTATTAAATATTAAATGTCAGACAGAATACCTCCTTTAATTTCCCTTTGGAGTAATAAAATATTACCAGTAACTTTTTCTTGAGATCTATGGCAATACTCTTTGTCAAAACAGAAGTACTTAATAAAGTCAGGAATACACCTATGAAAAGCTCTTAGAATATTACATATTGGAGTAAATGAAATATATCAAAGCAAACATCTGAGAGGTGAATTGATACAGATTTGGTTTTAGGAAGCTCTCACACAACAGGCATTATGAGAAACTCCAATCACCAAAAAAATGTTTTAACGATTAATTTTAGTGATTTCATTCACAATGAGATTACCAACATGAATAAGAACAATTTATTTAAAAAATCTTATAACAGATGAAGTTTCTGATTGCTCAGCAGACACTTAGTCCAAACTCACAGATTTTGACATCTAAAAGCGTTGCTCTGAATATTTAATTTTACAGCATCAGTTTACATATGTAGACCAATGAAGTAACATTAGAGTATGAATTCCTATATAATCAACTTTCCTCACTAAAGGAGCTTCCAGGTATCTCTTAAGGAAAGTGCAGGGGAAGATATTAAAAATACTAACCTGTAGACCACAGACTCTGAGCAAGAGAAAGGGCACTGCCCCTAGAGCTGGAGCAAGGTGCTGGAGCATCCTGTCTCCTGGGCTTCACACCTTGGTGCTGAGTATCAGGGAGGTGAAGGGCTTCATGAAGGAGGCTGGGGAGGCAAGGAAGGATGAGCTTGTGGGAACTGGGACCCTAACTATTTACCAGCCTCTTCAGCCATGCAGTGCAGCCTAAGGAACTATATCTATTCACAGCATCCTGTGGGACATCATTTGAAAAGCTAAGCGTGATGAGGAAATACCCTTATTACCAAAAGGAGCTTTGAAGAATAGTCAATATTTATCTTTCCTTCATTGAGGTTGTTATATTCCTTGTTGGCAAGAGAAATTGTGGTAATTTGATTAAAGTTTCTCAAACTCAAAAAAAACCCAAAACACAGGTTGACTTAACCTGGAGAAAAATTTGTTTAAAATCACATTTTTCTTATATTTCACTATATAATATTTGCAATGTTTTTATGTTGAATTGTAGAAATAATTTTTACAATTATTTAATCCATTTGAATTTCTGGGAATAATCAAAGGTATTCTAAATGGTAATAGAGACGATCTGTAATTTACATTTTGGAGATCATGAGTCAAATTATTTTGAGTTTGTAATTTTAATAATATAAATGAATTTTTATTATAAATTTTGGTTTTTCAAAAATAAAATAATATATTTTTATCTCTGGGGGTAATCTAAGAAGGTATTTGTTATATCCATTATATCAAAATTCAAAATTTATGCTAATACTTTGTTCCAAATAAGATGTTTTGAAGAGAAAATCCAAAATTTTGTTTTAGAAATTTGTATTTTATTCAATTCAAAAGAGAAATCTAAGATGATTTATATCATTGTTTTTGGAATATCTATTATAAAAAATTAGAGGGCAAAAACAGTTTGTTAATTCCCAAAATGGATAAGTATTCATCTAAGGTATAATTCCATATTTATATATTTTTTCTTTTTTCATTATTTTCTTTTATTACTTCTTTAGATATATATTTCTTAAAACTAATTTTCTCTTTTATTTTCCTCTTTACAGTTCAAAACAATATTGAGGTACCAATATAGCTCTGAAAGAACTGCATTGTGGACAATTCTCTAGCAGATTAAATCCGTACATCCCTCCCTGGGCCGGATCATGCACCGGTGGGGTCCCTTGGCCTGGCCTGAGCCCTCTTGCTATTCGGGGCCCCTCAGGGGATGTCAGAGAACCAGTTTTACCCGATCCCTGCAGGCCAGGCCAAGGAACCCCATCAGTGCACGTGTGCACCGGGCCTCTAGTTTTTTTAATGAAGAGCTTAATTGATAATTATTATAATTTTAAAAAATTTTCATTGACTTTTATCTGCATGTAATTATGCAAGATTTTATGGGACCTACAAAGATACATAAGAGAAAAATCTCAGGCCCCTAGTATCTTATAACAAGCAATGGGCAATCAGACATGATGTGACCTACATAGATCACTAGGCCACAAGCTATCTATGTCATGAGACCTATGAGGAGAAGTTGGCATGTAGAGGTGGTTTCTCTATAGAGCTCATCAGGCTATTAGGAGAATGATGGGAGGTCTAACTATCTCTCTCTTTTTGTTAAAAGCTAATAAAGTCCAAGGACTTCCTCACCCATTTACCATCTGTCTATGCTCTTCCATAGACATGTTCATTGCCCTCAGTAAAGGATGTACATGCAGTGAGAATGTACACACCAATGTCCTCTTTGCCACACATTGCACTAACCAAGGTCATTTGTAATATTTTTGTTGTTAATGTCTTGCTCTGTAATCATTATCTTAATTTCCTTAAGGGAAACTCTTTGAGAAGATGCTATCATATCTTTTTTCTAATTGAGAGACAGCACTTAATTTACTTCTTTTTTCATCTTTCTTTTGGTGAATGTGCCTTAGGGTAGGTACTTGGCCAGGGGTAGTAGACATTTAATATACTAGCACAGATGACATGCACTCTCCACTGTCTGTGTGTTCTTATGTCTGATGTTCTTTAACAAGTGTCTTGTTCCTTGCAGGACGGTTCTGTTCACTCTGACTTCTGTGGTTGTACTCGTCATTACAACTGACTGGATCAGCTGGGACAAGTTGAATCGGGGATTTTTGCCTAGTGATGAAGTTTCCAGAGCTTTCCTGGCTTCTTTCATCTTGGTCTTTGACCTCCTGATTGTCATGCAGGTAAGTGTCTTTGTGTTTCCCTCTTCTCATGGAAGCTGTGCTGCGCTTTGTTCTCAGTCTAGCAAACAAACACTATGCAGGGAAAGGCTCCATAAAGCTAGAGGAGGGCATCCTTCACAGTTGCTATTAATGGGGCCTCCTCTGATCATATTTTCAGCAATTTTTCCAGGATAAGCCAATTAGGTTTTTATGAAAGGGGCACCAAAAATTCATTGAATGAGCATTGCAAAGTGGGCCCCTAGAAACCATACAGCATGGTGGTGTTTCCTGCCAAGGCTTCAGGGGAAACAAAGCAAAACAAAACAAACAAAACACAAAAGACCCCCTGTCATTCAGTAAATGGAAAGCTGCAGAGATGAGGATGATATAGAGCCAGCAAAATGGGAATAAGCAATTGCCAAAGCAACTCAGGGTTTATAGCAGTTGAAATGGAATGATATAAAAATGCTCTTTCAGTTATGGAAATTATCACTTTCTTTCCGGATTCACCAGAGGTCCTTCTATTTTTATGTAAACAATATTTCTGCCCTGCTTAGCAACAGACTGTTTGTACAATAGCATCCTGCTAACCAGTGCTGCTCATGTAATCTTCCAGTGTTAATGCTTTAGGATCTTAGGAGTGTCCTTTGAATGGGACAAAAAGAGACATTAACTATTTCTTGGCATTTTATCTTGCTCATTAAATGTCCTTCCATTTACTAGACATTTTTGTGTTGCTTTCATAAGGTAATTTTGTTTTTTTTCTTCCCAAGGCATTATGTTATTAGAACAAAGGCTCCATTGCTGAAGGGAAAGTATAGTCCTTTGTGTTCTGAATTTATGTGAGATTTCACAGGATAGCAGATTGGTTTTCTCATTTCTAGAGGTAAAAAGAGACCATTTTAAGAAATATTCTGTAGTGTTTAAATAGAGAAAAAGGAGAAAAACAATCTATTTTTTTTTATATAATGTAGCTCAAACATTAGGTTCAACATGGTTCCTGGAGTATATAGCTATTTTAATGGATGATAACTTAAAAACATCATTGCTTTAAAAATTATTTGAAGATATAAAATTAAATTCTTTGTTGCACCTAAAAATTGATGTATTTATCATTTCTTCCACATAGTGGACAAAGCCCTGGGTTTTGAGTGAGAAAGTATTGGTGGGTTCCATATCTGCCTCTCCTTACTGTAGAACGTCCTCTGGATGTTTATAAGACTGAATTTATAGTACTTATGCAATGATGCATAATACATTGCTTGTTTAAAGGCTATTTTTTCTCTTTCCATCTAATACTCCTAATATACTTCCTTAAGTGAAATATCTGCTTTGGCCAAGTGGCCCACTTGTACCTCTTTGAATCCATTTTAGAGTCAAAGGTATAAGTAGACAAGTGCATCACTGTCTTTTGAATTTGTTCAAACGTGTATTTGTGAAAGCAAAAGTTTTCTGATTTCCTACTACCATCCACTACCTCTACCTTATTTAAATAGTTTAAATTATTCTTCCTCTAGTTCACTAAAAGCAGGGACTTGAAGTGGGAAGACATTACAATGTACAGATATTATCACTCACTCAAAAATTACCTAAAGGAGAGAGGTGGAAGAAAGGAAGCATAGTCAGAATTTCTACAGGCGGAATCAGCAAGATTGGGCAGGGGAAAATATTCTAGATCATTGGTTCTCAACCTTCCTAATGCCGCGACCCTTTAATATAGTTCCTCATGTTGTGGTGACCCCCAACCATAAAATTATTTTCGTTGCTACTTCATAACTGTAATTTTGCTACTGTTATGAATCGTAATGTAAATATCTGATATGCAGGATGTATTTTCATTGTTACAAATTGAACATAATTAAAGCATAGTGATTAATCACAAAAACAATATGTAATTATATATGTGTTTTTTTCCGATGGTAGGCGAACCCTGTGAAAGGGTCGTTCAACTCCCAAAGGGGTCGCGACCCACAGGTTGAGAACCGCTGTTCTAGATGAAAGAAATGGCATGAAAATGTTTACTGATTAGTAAAGTGTTGAAGTGATCAGAGTAGTCAGAGCACCAGATGACTGAAGATAGTTTGCACTGAGGAATATATCATTTTTGCTACAAATAACAGTAACCCTGCCAAGCTAGCTTAATCCAAGGGGGAATGTATTCCTGTGTCATAGGATGTCCTACAGAATCAGGGGAGGGATGCATTTTGGAGACACATGAAAGCCAAGACTAAAGTGTAAGAGGGAACCCAGACCTACCTTTTCTTCTCTGCCTCTCATACTTTTTTATCCACCTCTGCTTTATTTTTCTCTTTCTATAAAGCAGCTTCTTCAACTTGCCAGCTCACAGATGGACACAACCAACACCTCATAGGGAGACCACTCTCTAGGTGCCTAATTCCAGATTCCTGGCACAGGATTGAACTGTGCCCATCTGTGAACTGTCTGGAAGTGAGGCAGTCCCCCTCCCCCGCCTCCCCACCCCTAAGAGGAGAGAGGTTGGACCTCAACAGCCAAGTTAGTAGTTATCTAATACAAAGTGTAAAAATTAAGGCCCCCAAAGTAAGTTTTTTAACTCCTCTTTCTCTCCCCCGACACTGAGTCAGCTAGCCAAGCCTATTGATTCATCTTTTGCTCTTTCTCTTGTAGCTTAATCCTTCCTTCTCATTCCTCTGCCACTATTCCAGTCCTGTGTATCCTCTGTATTATCTATATATATAAATACCTAAGCAACCGTTACGACCGAACGACCAGAATGACTGGTTGACCAGCTGCTGTGACACACACTGACCACCAGGGGGCAAACGCTTGACACAGGAGCTGCCCCTGGTGGTCAGTGGGCTCCCACAGCAGGAGTTCCACTCAGCCAGAAGCTGGGCTCATGGCTGGTGAGTGCAGCTGCAGTGGCGGTGGCGGCAGCAGGAGCAGTGGGACCAGGATGAGCGGCAGTGGAGCTGCGCCCGGCCCCGGCTGGGGTTCCTCCCTAGCTGCTTGCTGCGTCAGCACTGCTACATCCCTCAGGGTCCCAGATTGCAAGAGGGTGCAGGTCAGGCTGAGGGACCCCACCTGTGCACAAATCTGTGCACTGGGCCTCTAGTAATAAAATAATCTACCTTTGGAACCTTCTGCCTCCAAATGTCCCGGGTCCCATATACCCTGTGCATAATCTTCTAATCTGAAATACCATGTTGTATGTGTCACTTCTTAGCCAAAAATAGTCAGAGACTCTTCATTGTCCAAGAAAGTAGTCAGTGACTCCTCATTGTGAGTGCCCTCCACAGTCTGGCCCTGACTGTGTTTTCTCCCACGTCTCCGGTGTTCTAGCTCTACCCTAGACCAAAGGGCTTTTTTCTTGGCCCTTGACAACAGCACACATTTTCCAGGATGTCTCTGAGCCTCTGTTTCCTCCCCAAATGAGTCTCCCTTCTACTGTGCTCATCTAGATCCTACCATTGAGGACTGTTCCAACTCCCCTTCATTGCAGCCATGTGATTACTTCCTGCTCTTAACTTCTTGGAACTTTGTACCTGGACTGCAAATCAGCATTTCCTGACCTATAGAGCAGAAGCCATTGCTTGTAACTATCTATCCCAGGAGGCTCCCTAGCACACGGGCAGCCGTAGGCCCAGAGTAATAACTGCTTGATGAGGATAAAGAAGTCTCATTTCAGCACTGAGTCTCCTGTAAACCCTGTCCCCTTTGGAAGCATCATATTGTAGTTCTGGGAACTAATGCATGTGGTAAGAGAGTGAGTTTAAAGAAACAGAGCCCCAGAAGGCTTCTAGATTCCAGACATTTAAAAATATAAAATACAAATATCCTAACAAGACTCTAACCAACTAAACTGTGATCTAATCCATTCCATATTCACATATTGCAGACAAAGGAAAAATAGAAAAGTAGCAAAATTAGTGGAAAAAGAGCCAGTACTTTCACTAAATGTTTGTCCTCATTCAAGTTATTCAAGTGGTGTAAAAGCAATTAACCCTATGCTTTTCTAATGATAGAAAAATGTAACTTACACTTCCAAAAGATATTTTAATGTTTGGTAAAAAATAAAATAAAAAGTAACCATAAGAATATAGTACTATCGCTGTAAATTTTTAATTTTACCAAAAGCAGCCATCTGATTCTGAATATTTGTAGTGAAAGTAGAATTATTTTTATGAGTATGTATTATAGGATTTTTCTACATTTAGTGTGAAAACTATTTGTTGTATCACATTTTTCTGAAGTTCTAGTCAAGTCTCTAGAACTAAGGCAAAAACAGATGCCAGTTAAATATAACATGACTCATTACTAATCACCCATTATTACAGGA
The DNA here is from genome assembly GCF_000412655.1 of Myotis brandtii. NCBI lineage: Eukaryota > Metazoa > Chordata > Mammalia > Chiroptera > Vespertilionidae > Myotis > Myotis brandtii. Next base: position 4,602,824 of record NW_005370683.1, read on the forward strand.
TATAAGAAGAAAATTATAAAGAACACTTCCTCAAAGGAAGTTTTAGCTCAGATTCTATTTAATATTTATAATTATAGCATTGATGTTATTATACTGCTTCAGTTCATTAAATATTTAATTTGCAGTTATGTCCCACCCATTCATCTCCTTTGCTTGATTGAAGAACAAATATATCTAAGATATATGAATTAAAAATATAATGTATCATAGAGTAAGCAAAGAAAACAAAGTCTTAGGGGAGAGAGAGAAAAAGAGAGAGAGAGAGAGAGAGAGAGAGAGAGAGAGAGAGATCAGAGTAGACAGAGTAGTAGGAGAAAGCTTCAAAGGAGAGAGAGAAGGGCAGGCAGCTAGAATTTGAAAAGGCAGAACAATGAACAAGAAGAAGTTTTTGAGCTGAAACTAGTATCATACTCTCCAAGGTAAGAACTCAGTTTTGTCCCATTAAGTTCAGAAAACATTTAGGAACTCATTCCTAGTGTGCATCACCTCAGGTGCTAGAGACAGAAGTCAGGGGAAAGGAGATCAAAGATCATGACACAGTCCTCAGGAGTTTGAAGTTGCGCAGAGGAATTAATAATTTAATAGACTGAACAGGAGTAGAAAAGTAGAGACATTTTAGAAGGAATTATATATTTGGAAGAACTATTCAGGTAGAAATTAATCATTTCCACCTTTGCCACTTTTAAATTCATCTCCCCCACTGACCCAGAATCTAGTTGCTGATATCAAGGGTTCAGAAGACAGGAAGTTTCTCTTTCTAACATAAAGAGTAATCTGTGCTTTTTACTAGACAGGAACAGGGAGGAAGAGAGAAGGAAGAGAGGGAGGAGAGGTGAGGAGCCAGAAAGATAGCTTTAGGTGGGGATGATTTGAGGAGCCAGTAAAATTCTCCAGTGTGTGCAGATGGGTGGAGGTGGACAGGAGTAGACAATGGTAATGACCATAGAGACTGATGAAGTTATATCTGTTGTGAAGTTTTCAATGATTCTTTGTCTCTTATAAATGCTTTATATAACTGAACTCTAGATATTGGGGTAGGGAAAGCATCAAGATAGCATCTGCTGAATAAAGTACCCAGAAGAAATACTTTGCAAGTATCTATCTATGTCTATGTCTATGTCTATGTCTATGTCTGTGTCTATACCTATTGTCTCTCCTATCTATCTATCTATCTATCTATCTATCTATCTATCTATCTATCTATCATCTTCTTGAAACTTTCTTTGCTTTTTCAACCTCTCCTCTAGAAGGCTTCTCTCATCAGGTTTGTGTGTGTGTGTGTGTATATCTTAGATATATGTATACAAACAGATATATAACATAAAAATACATTATATATGTAATATCTTAGCTTTATGGATTTCAAGGTGATGAGAGAAGTCTTGTAGAAGAGCAGCTTTTAAAGAGAAGAAGAAAGATTCAAGGATCATATTTTGATGAATCTTCACATTGTTGATACATTTTTCAACACTCCTTTCTCATAGTTTATCTATATACCTGCCTAATATCTTTGTACCTACCTACCTAACATGTGAGTTCCTCAGAGAGGAAATGTGTTTTTCAATTTTTTCATTTCCACAACTAGCTCATGTTCAGTGCACTGCAGTTTTACCATAAATATTTGCTGAATGAAAGAATAAAGGAAATGAACAAAGCATTATTTCAGAAAAGCCAAAAAACATGAGATTTTTCATGATGTAAAATATTTACCAACAGCAGGAGAATGAACCATCAGTAATATTAGATTAGGTCATTTCCACTGAATTACAATTTTATAGATATTGAATATCCAAATAAAATATGAATAAATTCTTCTGTTAAGTGTTAAAAAGGACTATTGCTCTAGTTGAAAAGCATTTAGAGAAAAGTGATATTTCCTGAAAAGTAATTCTTAATGCACTGAAAAAATAATTACGAAAATTACATTCTACAAACATTTCACTGTGCAACATCTAAAATGTGTTTGCTTTCTGTTTTGTGCATGGTTCTCAGAAGTAGGTTGACCAGTTTAAAAAATAGACATTATGACTCTTGGTAGAATGTATTTTAAAACCCCATTGACCTGACTTTAGTAGGGCATTGCTTCTGAGGTCTTAGCTGTAGAAAGTAAAATCAATCACTTTAGAACTTAGGGCAGAACAACAAGCATGAACCTATTTTAATTAAACAGCCATGCTGTTTAGACAAATTGGCATATATTTTCAGAATGAGTGATTCCAACTGATTTTGTTTACAGGCTACTTAGAAAAAAAAGGTTGTTTAAATGTCTGTCCACCATTTTAACATATTCTTCAGCTTTGTGAATACCTTATATAACCTTCTTCAAATTATTTTAAACTCCTTTCACAGTTGTTTTACATCTCCATTTTTTTTACTCAAGGTTTACACTCCTATTTGAAAACACGGTAATGGTAATTTCTGTCATAGGTCCCAGCAAGGGTATATAATGTAAGTATTGCCTGGATTAACCATAAATGCCTACTATGTTTAGGTGCCTAAGACTTTGAATCTCACCCTTATTTACTGTCATGATTTTGTGTACCTGACATCACTGCTGGCCCAATGGAAAGAGAGAATCTCTGTTTAAGGATAATCATAAAGGGGAACCTCAATGTATTTACTAGAAGCCCCAACGACTAGCCCCCAAACAGTAGACAGACTTACCCTGGTAAGTCATATCTGCGCAACATGGAGGAGTCCAGCCAAGTGGACAGTCTTCAGGGTTTGCCAGAGAACACGTCTTGGCAGGTGACTCATAATAACAGGAAAATTTCACCAGAAGGGAATAGTTGAACTGGACGTATTGGGATTAACGAGCAAAAAAAAATTAGGAGCTAATCATGGGTACTGGAGTGACAAACACACTTGAAAATGAAACTAATAATCTGGTGAGCATATGCTACAGATCACAATTTTGAAACAGGCAGTAAGTTTTATGAGGATTATTGTGAGCAAAAGAGATCACTCAAGTCTTTATGGATAATGTGGGAAGAATGTAGCTTGAAGGAATGATAAGATTTGGTTAAGCAACTGGAAAATAGAAACATTTAAGTTTTATCCCAATTTAAATACTCTAATCCCCAAGGTATTTTTTTTAAAGAGCTGGAACATGATTTAAAAACTGGGGAATATATAAATTCTTTACTATTGCACATGAGCAATAATTTTTCAAAGCCACATGAGGCAACAAGATATAACTTATTTGAATTTTGCTTTTCCAGCCAATAGACGCATGATTGTTTCTAGGTGCTGTGGAATGATTAGTGCCTGATCATTGCTCCAACACAATGCACCATTTTGGGTCTCACCCCCATTTTTGCACGTGTGTTTCACAGTTGGCCCTGGAAGTCATGTGTAGCAGTTGCCACTTGTCATTGCAACTGTTTTACAAGATTTAAAAAGTACAATGTTGAAGACTGACCCATTCAGTCATTTCGGTAGGCCTCCAGCTCCTCTGTGGCAGGTTTTGAACTCAGAGTATGGTTATTCTTCAGGTCAGAATGTTATAAGCTCTGCTAAATGTAAGCCATATTGACAGACATTCATTTCAAATATCCTTTCCCCAATGCAGATGGGCCAATACTTTGTGACTACTCTCAATGGAGTGTCAAGCATTTGAGCTTTTTCTATGGGCTAATTTTTTAAGGTACAATCATAAAGTTAGAAACAGTTAAAAAAGAAAGGTTGGCGGCAATGAAAATTTGAAAAAGCCAGTACAACAACCCCCAGTAACTCAGAACATTTATTTAAACCCATGCCTAAAATAAAAAATGAAAAATAAATATTTTTAGACAGACAACTTTAATATCTTAGAGTCATAACATTTTAGAGCAGGAGGAACACTTAGGAGCGTATGATCACCTCCTGATATTTACAGCTGAAGCCTGAGGTCACCAAGTTAGTCAGTGGCTGGGCCCAGGCTAGAACCTGGGTCTTCCAAATCTCAACCCTCTATCCCAATTAGTCATTCCAGGCCTCTTTTGATTTTAGCTAAGGAAAACGATAAAGTGATGATACATGAAGAAGTTAAGAGTCTGAGTCACAATGCATTGTAGCCATAATCTGCTCATAGAGATGCACACTAGGGGATGATTCTCACCCTTACCTGATTATAAGAAACATCAAAATTCTTAGAAAAAATTGAGTTCTCTGTTGATGGAAAGGTTACCTGAAGTTTCTGGTTTGGTAAGCCAGCAGTGGTGCCTTGGAGTTACTAGGCACCACAGATGATTCTTATGACAGTGGTCACCGCACTAGAGTCAACTGTGTGCTGGTTAAAAATGCAGATTCTTCAGTCTGCCTCTTATCTAGTGGCATCAGAATCACTGGGGAATTTGTTCTGAGAGGTTGACTTTTTATTTAGTCCGGATCTTATTTCTCTGAAACTCACTGCTCTAAGTTAATACACTGGTAATAAGTGAATGTTTGTTGTTACTTTGATTCAGATGACTTTATATAAAAGAACCCCAAGAAAATTCCAAATTGCCAGGTATTACTTGGAATTTATTGCGTTTGATGAACTTTGAGGAATTGTTCAGAATTTTGCATTTCTCCTATAAAACTACATCATTCCTGTGGTGCATATTATGAACACTGAACAATTAAAATCAAATATGTGCCTGGTGTATTTTTCTCTTATTTTTGCTGAAAGTATATTTTATAAATATCCCTTTGTTGAATAAATGTATTTATGTCTAAGGTGCTTACCATTTCTTTAATCTTTGTTTGATTGCAATAGCTGAGTACATTTATTTGACAAGTTGAATAATATCTAAAGTGCAAAAATAGCATGAAACCAAAGAGGTATATTTTTCTTAGTTTTACAAGAATATAAGTTTATATATAAATATATGTGTCTGGGGGGTGGGATTAAGTGTTTATATATTTTTCCACTCTTCCCTGGGAATTCTAAAGAGGGTGAGTGCCAAGAAATATCCTTTGATTTAATGAATAGGGTCCGAGGTATGGATGGAAAAATGAAGAAACTGGAGACTTAGAGAGGGATTCTTTTTTTTTAATTTCTTTATTGGTTAAGGTATTACAAATTGTGCCTCATCCCCCCATTAGCCTATGCAGTAGGACAGTAGGAGCCAGAAAGTTGGAAGGAGTTGTTAGGGGGGAAATAGAGAAGACATAGAGGTGACAGCTGCCACAGCTAATAGGACTTGGAAGAGAGAGAGGATTTTCTGAAAAGTTTGCTCTGCCATTTACAATGTTGTATGCTATATCCAGCTTCCCAAGAAAATTTCAGTTAATATAATTCTACAGTCTTTTTGGCATGATTTTTCCCCAGCCCCAACTTCCTCTTTCAAATCAAAATGAACTATTGGGAGGAGTCAGTGAAAGACAAGGTTATGGAGGCCAAGATACATTCTGATATTTGTAACGTGAAAATTAACGGGTCCTTACTTTTAATAAGTAAGAGAATAAATAAGGTCCGATGGGTGTATTCACCTTATGGCCACCTCTTCATGTAGCTTTTGAAGTTGTTTCCATGAAACTATCTCTTTATTGACTGGAAGCCAAACTATGTCTCCTTTCAGGCCAGTGTAGCAAATCCCTTTCCCCTAACTACTCCTTAAACATCAGTGTCCTCTGAGGCTCTGCCCTAGCTTCCCTTAACTTTTCCTCTCAGCTACTTTTTCCACGGCAGTTTCAAGCTCTGCCTTGACCTCAAGTCCTCCTTATAGGCTGGCCTTTCTCAGGGCCAAATGTCTCTGCTGGAATTCAGACCTGGATGTCTAACCTGGTTTCTGAGGTTCGTCATAACAAAATCACTAGCCTGTCATGAATACCCCAGACTGTTATCTACTCAGTCACTCAAGCCAAAAACCTGGGAAATATTCAAGATTTCCCCTTTTCACTTATCTTCAAGTCAGTCATCAAGCTTACACATTTTTCTTGCTAAATATCTCTTCAATTTCTTTCTCCTTTAAACCTGTATAACCTCTGCCTTAGTTCAGTTACCATCAACTTACACTTACATGAGTACAATACTCTTTGTTTTTAATTTAAATTCTTTATTGTTTAATGTATTGCATTTTTCCACCATTGACCTCACGCGGGCCACCCCCAACCCCCAATACATGCCCTCACCCCACACCCCCCCTCTATGTCCATTGCTTATGCTCATATGCATGCATACAAGTCCTTTGGTTGATCTCTTACCCCCTCAACCTCTGCCTTCCCTCATAGGTTGGACAGTCTATTCTATGCTTCTGTGACTCTGGATCTATTTTATTATCCATAGAGTGAGATCATGTGGTATTTTTCTTTCATTGACTGGCTTATTTCACTTAGCATAATGCTGTCCAGTTCCATCCATGCTGTTGCAAATGGTAAGAATTCCTTCTTTTTTTACAGTAGTAGTCCATTTTGTAGATGTACCAGTTTTCTAATCCACTCATCTGCTGATGGGCACTTAGGCAGTTTACAAATCTTAGCTACTGTAAATTGTCCTGCTATGAACATAGGGGTGCATATATCCTTTCTGATTGGTGTTTCTGGTTTCTTGGGATATAAACCTAAAAGTGGGATCACTGGGTCAAATGAAAGTTCCATTTTTAATTTTTTGAGGAAACGCCATACTGTTTTCCACAGTGGCTGCACCAGTCTGTATGTATTAACACCAGAAGTGCAAGAGGGTTCCATTTTCTCCACATCCTCTCCAACACTTGTTGTTTGTTAATTTGTTGATGATAGCCATTCTGACAGGTGTGAAATGGTACCTCATTGTCGTTTTGATTTGCATCTCTCAGATGATTAGTAACTTTGAGCATGTTTTCACATGTCTCTTGGCCTTCTGTATGTTCTCTTCCAATAGGTGTCTATTTAGGTCCTTTGCCCATTATTTTGATTGGATTGTTTATCTGCCTTTTGTTAAGATGTATGAGTTCCCTATAAATTTTGGAGATCAAACCCTATCAGAGATAACATTGCAAATATGTTCTCCCATGCAGTGGGCTTTCTTGTTGTTTTGTTGATGGTTTCTTTTGCTGTGCAGAAGCTTTTAATTTTGATGTAGTCCCATGTGCTTATTTTCTCCTTAGTTTCCATTGCCCCAGGAGCTATATCGGTAAAGATATTGCTACGACAAATGTCTGGTATTTTGTTGCCAATGGCTTCTTCTATGATTTTTATGGTTTCCTGCCTTACGTTTAATTCCTTTTCCATTTTGAGTTTATTTTTGTGTATGGTGTAAGTTGATGGTCTAGTTTCATTTTTATGCATGTATCTGTCCAATTTTCCCAACACCATTTATTGAAGAGGCTATCTTGACTCCATTGTATACTCTTGCCCCCTTTGTCAAATATTAAGTGAGCATAATGCTTTGGGTCGATTTCTGGGTTCTCTGTTCTGTTGCATCGGTCTATGTCTCTTCTTGTGCCAGTACCAGGCAGTTTTGAGAACAGTGGCTTTGTAATAATGCTTAATATCTGGTAATGTGATCCTTCCAACTTTGTTCTTCTTTCTCAAGATTGCTGCAACTATTCGGGGTCTTTTTTTTTATTCCAGATGAATTTTTGGAGAGTTTGTTCTAGATCTTTGAAGTATGCCATTGGTATTTTAATGGGGATTGCATTGAATCTGTAGATTGCTTTGGGTAGTATGGACATTTTAATTATGTTTATTCTACCAATCCATGAACACAGTATATTCTTCCATTTCTTTATATATCCCTCTATCTCTTTTTTAAGCATCCTGTAATTTTCTGAGTACAGGTCCTTTACCTCCTTGGTTAAATTTATTCCTAGGTACCTTAATTTTTGTGTTGCAGTGGTAAATGCAGTTTTTTGTTTTTTTTTTTTTAGTTTTTCTTTCTGGGAGTTCATTATTGCTGTATAAAAAAGCCATAGATCGCTGGGTGTTAATTTTGTATCCTGCTACATTGCTGAATTCATTTATTAACTCTAATATTTTTTTAGGGAGTCTTTAGGCTTTTCTAAGTATAATATCATGTCTCCTACGAATAATGACAATTTTACTTCATCTTATCCTATTTGGATGCTTTTTATTTCTTCTTCTTGTCTGATCACTATGGCTAGCACTTCCAGTACTATGTCAAACAAGAGTGGTAAAAGTGGGCATCCCTGTCTTGTTCCTGTTCTTAGGGGAAATGGTTTTGGTTTTTGCCCTATGAGTATGATGTTGGCTATAGGTTTGTCATATACGGCTTTTATTATGTTGAGGTATGATCCCTCTATTCCCACTTTGCTGAGAGTTTTTATCAGGAAAGGGTATTGGACTTTGTCAAATGCCTTTTCTGCATCAATTGATATGATTATGTGATTTTTGTCTCTCAATTATCTTTATGTGATGTATCACATTTATTGATTTGTGGATATTGTACCAGCCTTGCATATCTGGAATAAATCCCACATGGTGTATGATCTTTCTAATATAATGCTGGATCCAATTTGCTAGGATTTTGTTGAGGATTTTAGCATCTATGTTCATCAGGGATATTGGCCTATAATTTTCTTTCTTTGTAGTGTCTTTATCTGGTTTTGGGATTAAGGTAATGTTGGCTTCATAGAAAGATCTAGGAAGTGTGCCTTCCTCTTGAATTTTTGTAATAGTCTGAGAAAGATAGGTTTTAGTTCTTTGAATATTTGGTAAAACTCCCCTGTGAAGCCATCTGACCCCTGGCTTTTGTTTGCTGGAAGTTTTTAGATGACTGCTTCAAGTTATCAGCCTGTTGAGATTTGTTGATTCTTCTTGGTTGAGTTTTGGAAGATCATATTTTTCTAGGAATATGTCCATTTCCTCTAGGTTTAGTTTGTTGGAATAGAGTTGTTCATAGTATTTTTTTTTAATAATCCTTTGTATTTCTGTAGGTTTTGTTGTTATTTAGCCTCTTTCATTTCTAATTTTGTTTATTTGGGTCCTCTCTCTTTGCTTCTTGGTAAGCCTGGCTAGAGGTTCATCAATCTTGTTTATCCTTTCAAAGAACCAGCTCTTGGTTTCATTGATCTTTTGTATTTTTTTTTTGGTCTCTACATCATTTATTTCTGCTCTGATCTTTATTATCTCCTTCCTTCTGCTAACTCTGTGTTTTCTTGTTGCTCTCTTTCTAATTCTTTAAGTTGTAGATTTAGATAATTTATTACCATTTTTTCTTGTTTTTTGAAGTAGGCCTGTAATGCTATGAACTTCCTCTCAGGTCTGCTTTCACCATGTCCCACAGGTTTGGGATTGTTGTGTTTTCATTGTCATTTGTTTCCAGGATGTTTCCAATTTCTTTTTTATCTCTTTGATAACCCAATCATTGTTCAATAGCATGCTATTCAGCCTCAAAGTGTTTGAAATTTTTTTATTGTTTTTATTGTAGTTGATTTCTAATATTATGCCATTGTGGTCTGAGTAGATGCTTGATATGATTCCAGTCTTTGTGAATTTGGAGAGACTTTGCCTGTGACCCAATATGTGATCTATTTTTGAAAATGCCCCATGTGCACTTGAGAAGAATGTATATTCTGTAGCTTTGGGTGAAATGTCCTGAAGATGTCAATGGAGTCCATCTGAGCTAGTGAGTTATTTAGGATAGTTGTTTCTTTGCTGATCTTTTATCAGGAGGATTTATACAGTGATGTCAGTGGGGTTTTAAAGTCCCCTACTATGATCATATTGCTGTCGATCTTTCCCTTGATATATTCCAAAAGTTTTTTTTTTGTTTGTTTTGTTTTGTTTTTTTAGTATTTGGGTGCTCCTGCATTGAGTGCATATATTTTTACCAGAATTATCAATCCCTTTAGTATTATGAAGTGGCCTTCCTTATCTCTTGTTATGGCCTTCACTTTGAGGTCTTTTTGTCAGATATAAGTATTGCTACCCCAGCTTTTTTTCATTTCCATTTGTCTGAAAGATATTTTTCCATCCCTTCACTTTCAGTCTGTGTGAGTCTCTTGTTCTGAGGTGGGTCTCTTTTAGACAGCAAATATATGGGTCATGTTTTCTTATCCAATCAGGCACTCGATGTCTTTTGCTTGGAGCATTTAGTCTGTTTACATTTAAAGTTATTATTGATAGGTACTTGTTTATAGCCATTTTTATTTTTTTGCCTATGTTACTCCCCCGCCCCCTTCTTTTTACAACAGTCCCTTTAGCATTTCTTGCATTGCTGGCTTGGTAGTGATAAACTCTCTTAGCCTTTCTTTGTCTATGAAGCTTCTTATTTCCCCTTCAATTTTGAATGATAGCCTTACTGGATAGAGTATTCTTGGATTCAGTCCCTTGCTTTGCATCACTTTGTGTACTTCCTTCCATTCCTTTCTGGCCTGATGTGTTTCTGTTGAGAAATCGTTTGAAAATCTGATGGGGGATCCTTTGTAAGTAACTTTTTGTCTGTCTCTTGCAGCCTTTAAGATTCTCTTTTTGTCGTTAACATTTGCCATTGTAATTACTAGGTGTCTTGGTGTGGGTCTTTTTGGGTTTATCTTGTTTGGGATCCTCTGTGCTTTTGTGACTTTTCCTTCACCAAATCAGGGAAGTTTTCTGACATTATTTCTTCGAATAGGTTTTCTAGCCCTTGCTCTTCTTGTTCTGACACCCCTATTAAATGTATATTGCTTCATGTCATGTTGTTCCAAAGCTCCTTTCAGGCTCTCCTCCTGTCTTTTGATTTTTTTTTCCAATTGCAGTTCAGATTGGGTGTGTTTTGCTTCCCTGTCTTCTAATTTGGCCCTCCACTTCTCCTAGTCTACTGTTGAAAGCTTCCATAGTGTATTTTATTGCAGCTATATCCCTCTTTATTTCCTCCTGATTCTTACATAGGTTGTTGATTTTTTCATTCATCCAGTTTATGAACCGTTTGACCCTTATTCTGAATTCCTTTTCTGACATATTGCATGCCTCTGCTTCATTTAGTTCCTTTACTAGTGTCTTCTCCTTTTCTTTCTTTTAGGGGTTGTTCTTCTGTCTCCCCATTTTTGCTCTCACTGAAGGATCTAGGTGTCGAATCGCCCAGGGCCTGTGGCTGTAGCGGGGAGCCTGGTGGTGGGTCACTCAGTCGTGGGTGGCAGCTGCTCCTCTTGAGGTCACAGGGCAGCAGCTACTCCTCAGGCATTTTGGGGGCTGCCGCTTTTCAGGTGGTTGCAGGCAGTGGCTGCTCCTTGGGTGGTCACGAGTATCGGCTGCTCCCCTGGGGGATGTGGCGGCTGCTCATCGCGCGGTCACTGGTGATGGCTGCTTCCTTCCTGTGCAGTTGCTGGGTGGCCGCTGCTTGCTCTCTGAGTAGTCTCTGGGCAGTGGCTGCTTGCTCCTGGTGTGGTCACAGGTGGTGACTACTTGTCACCACCCATGTGGTCATGGTCAGTGGCTGTTCATGTGGCTGCTGGCATGGTCGTGGTGCCCAGGGCTAAAGCATCTAGCAGGCAGGAGGGGAGTGCACTCCAGAACTCACAACAGCCCTCAGTTGGGGAGACTAGAGTCTGAGTTTTTGTGTGTTCATAGCCAAGGCAGCAGTTCCCTGGTCGGTGTGGCTGTCGGGTCCCAGGTGGTGTCTGAGGGCACCCTGGATGGATGGAGGTGAGGCTGGACTCCCAGTCACTGCCACTCTCCCCTTCAAGTTTGTGTGGCCTCTGTGGCAGAGCTGGCACTTTGGGAGAGATTACTGAAGTAGCAGAGGCTGCCTGGCTAGGCAATCCCAGTCCGCCAGCCCCCAAAGGTCATGCAAGATCTAGCTGTCCCTCATTCAGACACACACACACCATACATCCACACACTCCCCTTTTACTCCCTCACTCACTCACACTTTCTCCCTCATTGCCATCCTCCCGGCTGTCATCTTGGAAAAAAACTGACTACAATACTCTTTCTCTTCTTTCAGACTTACACCATTTCTCCAAAGTAATATTTTAAACAAAAAATCTCATCCTCAAAATTCCTCTAATAGAAATTCTATTCATGCCATACCAGGCCTTTCATCATCTAGCCCATGCCTATCTGCTGGCTTCTTCCTGCTATCACCCTCCTTTCCTTTCCCCACCCACAGCTCCATTTTATACTCTATAGATTCTGAAATACCAGCTGATTTCCCAAGTCAAAATGCATTTTTTCTGGTGTGGGCCTTGACACATGCAACATGAGGGCCTCTCCTCAATGTGCATGCTTTGCTGCCCTCAGCCATCTTTTAACCCTCAACTTAAAATGAAACCTCTCTGTGTAGCCTCATTTTCCTCTCTCAGATAAGCTTAAGTGAGTCTTTTGTTTCCATGGAAGTTTTTATAGATTTCAATTCTAGCTATTCCCCTGTTGCATTTCATTTGTTTGTGTGCATGTATATAATCATTTCACTGAAAGGTTGTGAGAATTACATGGAATAGTTCAGCTCCAACACAGAGAATATTCATCAGATATTGGTTAAACCCAGACCAGTACCTAGACCAGTATATGGCAAGTCACTGGGTCTCAAGAATCATGTTTTATTCCAAATGGAAGCAATTTTATTACACATTTTTTGGGGGATCAAGGTATTAATATGAGCAACTTACAAAGTTTCTATGTGAGAATCATATTTGTATTGATCAGAAATGGAAAAGTTTGTTTTCACAGGTCTTATTTAAGGTCCTATTGACATTAGATAATCTGTGCATTAAATTTCATATAGATTCTGGAAATATTTATCATGTAATTCAATTTCTTCATATTTTACAAAGTACAACCATTTCTACCCAAAAGCAGTCTTTTTTTCTGAGGCTACCATGTACTTCTCTGAACCCAGTTTTTCCTCACATAAACTCTTCTAGTTGAAACTGGTGTCCTATATGACTTATAAATAGCTGCAAAAGAGACTAGGAGAGTGGTAAAATTTAGTATGATTGCTCCTCCCTATATTATGAAACAGGCTAGGAAAATTCTGATGGGAAATTCATCAGAAAGAGACTCTGAGCATGGCAGACCCTGTTGTATTTTTTCCTAATCCCTGGAAGAAGGAAGAGGGGTAAGAATATTACCACTTAGCCTTGATTTAGCCCATCATGGCTACTAGGGGAGACATGGTGACATGCCCCGCCCCCTAGGAGCTTACTTGTGAATGGAATAATGGAGACTTCAGTGACTGACTTTTACATTAGTAATAAATGTTTCTGTTTTTATGGGTGAGAAAACAACACCAAATGAATTAAAATTATAAAAGCTCATAATCTTAAATTCAGTCATAGAGAATCTTTTATTAATTTATAAAAATAACAACCATCTACTTTCAACTACAAACTACTTAATATTAATAATAACACTACTTTGTGTTTTGTATCTTCATCTAGAATCACTCAAGGGTGCAAGCTTCATGGCAGGGGTACCTTTAAACATATATTTATTATAATCTTTATAATAAAACAAAAAACTTATGGTTTATTTTGATAAAGAGAGGAAGAAAATGTGTGGGTTTTAACAATATAAGTGGAAGAACTTTGGAAGAGGGTTCTTATAAAATAAGATTTTCTAGCTGGAAAGATCTCTAGCTCTATGACGGGGGTGAGTTATACAAGGGCATAATTTAATTAGAAAAAAATGAGTTGATAATTTATGTCAGAGAAGACACTAAACTTATCACCTTGAGCATGGTCCAGGTGTTAGTTCTGTCTGCATTTGCATGATTAGTAGCTCCAAAGCATTTTCTGTTTAATCTCTAAGGCTGTCTAGATAATTCAATGTGTATTTTCTGAGATTGACCCTATGAGACAGTACTTGAAGAAATAATGGAACATCTTTTTTAAATGATTGATTCCCAGAGATATAGAATGTTTAGGCACCCTCACTATTTCTGTTCAAAATTTATGGAATGCTTCATCTCTCTACTAAAATGACTTCCTAACTCCCTCATCTCTTAGTAAAAATAAATCTGATTTGTTTTGAATGTCAGAAAATTATCCCCATCTCTGAATAGCCTGTAACTTGCTTATGAGGCTATATAGAGTAGGTCATCACTGAACTTGAGGAAGCAGGGCCAGTGTAAATACTTTCAGCACTTCTTTTGAAATCTGTTTTAAAGCTCTGCAAAAAGCAGGGGTTGGGGGGGAAGAAATAATGCTTTCAAATCTAATTAATATATAACAGTTCCATGATGCACATTAATCTACAGGGATATTTTAATAACAATTTTCCAGAAAGGTTGTGCCAATGTATATACCACCAACAGTGAATAAAAATACCTGGTATGGTAAAGAGAATAATGCCCTCCCCCCAAAGATACCCACACCCTAGTCTCTAGAACCTGCAAATATGTAAGTTACATGGGAAATGGAAATTAAAGTTGCACTGGAATTAAGGTTGCCAATCAGCTGACCTTAAAAGGGGGAGATTATCCTGATTATCCAGAAGGGCCCAAGTTAATTCCAAGGGTCCTTAAAAGAGGAAGAAGGAGGCAGAAGAGAACCAGAGAGATGGCAGCATGAGAAGGAGTTGGCCCAACACTCCTGGCTTCAAAGATAGAGGAGGAGGGCCAGTAAGTCATGGAATGCAGGTGGCATCTATAATCAGAAAAGGGCAAAGTAACAAATTCTTTCCTAAAGCTTCCAGAAGGAAGGCAGCCTGGCAACACCTTGATTTTGTTCCCAGAGACTCCTTTAGGAAACTTGACCTTCAGAACTATAAGGTAATAAATTCGTGTTGTTTTAAGGCACAAAGTTTATACTAGTTGGTTACTGAAGCAATAGGAAACAAATACACCTGAGTTTCTCCATATCTTGCTGACATGGGTATTATTGAACTTTAAAAAATTTTGGTAGTCCAAAGGTCAAAAATATCTTATTGATCTTTAATTTTTTCATTATTAGTTAGATTGAGTTTATTTTCTTCTGTTAGATGCTAGATGGATATTAAAATTGCTTTATGGATGACCAGCTTATGGTTGATCCTATTTAATTATTGAAATTTTAGGGTTTTTTTTCCTTACACATTTGACCATTAAGTATCATTTGTGCTATTGGTGTATAACAGATTATGAGAAATGCTTATTAAGTCTTTAGCCAGAATTTGTGGTGAATTTTTATAAAATAAAGTAGCTTTTTAACATCTCTAGAGATGATTAAATGTGACTTCATTGTTTTCTACTTCCAACTATTAATATAATAAACTATGAGAATAGGTTTTTTCCCATGACCCATTTTTACGTCACTAGAGTATGTCCTACTTTGTGCAAGTGCGTTATTGTTCAATATATGCTGAACTGGGTTTGGGTGTCTACTTATGTACGAGATGTGTGCGTCCTCCTATTCCTGCTCCCTTTCATCCTGTGATGTTAGTGCTATAAATAGATTGAGAGCCTCTGTCTCTGCTGTGCTCTGGAAGCATTCAGATATGTGGGAGCGATTTGTGGTGGACTCTGTTGTTCTGCGCGTTGTTACACATCTCCTTCCCCTCCCCCATTTTTATAGTATGTCAATAATGTCAATGGTGTTTAAAGCGAAAAGGAAAATAAATATATTATCTCAATCTGCTATTTTGAAGTTGAAACTGCCACCTGCCCATTTTTTAAATCAGAGAGTTTTTACATCCTGAAGCCATTCCTGTGGTTATGGAAGGAACAGGAGGTGAGGCATAAGAAAGAGTCTCCTTGGAGAGTTGTTGGCAATATGGCTTCTGGTTGCCTATAATTTCATTAGATTTCTTTTCCTCTGATGTTTTAATGTTCTTACTAATATTATTATGATTGTGCCTTATATGAAAGCCTGTTCTTACTGTACCAAATTAAAAATACATAGTTTATTCTTCTTTTATAAATTCAACTTGGACTGCTTTAATTGAAGCGTCCAGGATAAAAGAAGTAATCACATCATGTTACTTCATCCTGGTCAGAACATTTCAGCAGAATTATGTGGAACGTGGAGAATTACATTGAAAGTGTATTGATTTTTTAAATTGCAAAAGCATTAAAAATTCTTTGCAAAAAAATGTTCACCAAAGAACAGAACAAAGAAGAAATAATACAATTTGTTATAATACAATTGTCCAGGTAAATCCATCATTACTTGTAGACTTTAATTTATGCACATAATTGCATAGATAGTTTTCCAAAACAGAATCATCATCTACATTATTATTGTTTTGTAATTTGCCTTTTCACTTCACAATGTATTATTAAAATTTTCCACATCATGAAATATTCTTTCACAAGATCATTTTAATGAATATATTATAATTTCATTTGTGATGGTATTAACAAATTCCCTATTGTTAAACATTTGTGTTCATTTCATTATTATTTCTGGTGCTGCAATGAACATGTTACAATAATTATTTTCTTGAGATTAATTCCCAGAAGTTGGTTTGTCAAGTTAAAAGGGTTGCATATTATAATGACTTCTAATATGCTTAGGCAAATTTCTCTCCAGAGGGTGTTTTATTTATCATTCCATGATAAGAATAGGAAGGTGACCATTCCCATCACCAAAAAAGAATATTGGATTTGTATTTCTAATTTGATTGACAAAAAAAAGAGTATTTCATTTTGGTATACATTTTTAAAATTCTTTATTGTTTTAAGTATTGCATATAGTATTACATATGTCTCTTTTTTTCCCCATTGGCCACCCCCATCCCCCAGCACATGCCTCCACCCCCCTAGTGTCTGTGTCCATTGGTTAGGCTTATATGCATGCATACAGGTCCTTTGGTTGATCTCTTACCTCCCACCCCAATCCTCCCCTGCCTTCCCTCTGAAGATTGATGGACTGTTCGATGCTTCTATGTCTCTGGATCTATTTTTGTTCACCAGTATATGTTGTTCATTATATTTCACACATGAGTGAGATCATGTGATATTTTTCTTTCTCCTACTGGCTTATTTCGCTTAGCATAATGCTCTCCAGGTCCATACATGCTGTTGCAAATGGCAAGAGTTCTTTCTTTTTATAGCAGTATAGTATTCCATTGTGTAGATGTACCACAGTTTTTTAATCCACTCATATGCTGATGGGCACTTGGTTGTTTCTAAATCTTGGCTATTGTAAATTGTGCTGCTATGAACATAGGGGTGCATATATCCTTTCTGATTGGTGTTTCTGTTTTCTTGGGATATAGTCCTAGAAGTGGGATCACTAGGTCAAATGAAAGTTCCATTTTTAACTTTTTGAGGAAACTCCATACTGTTTACACAGTGGCTGCACCAGTCTGCATTCCCACCAGCAGAGCA